>NW_004955567.1:736280-745214 GCF_000276665.1 Chinchilla lanigera
CCGTGGTCCCGGGGGCGAGGCCCAGCGGGGGCGCGAGTGGGGCTCCAGGGGGCAGCGGCGGGGCCCCGGGGGCCGGCGTGTCCTTGTGGCAGCGGCGGTGGCGGATGAGGCTGGACACGTGGTTGTAGGTGCGGCCGCACACCCCGCACTCGTACGGCCGCTCGCCCGAGTGCACAAGCATGTGCTGCACCAGGTGCGAGGACTGCTTGAAGGACTTCTGGCACACGCCGCACGGGAAGCGCCGCTCCATCAGGTACTTGAGCCGCCGGAAGTAGCCCTTGTCGTCCTTGGCCGGGTCGCAGGCAGCCCCTGTGGCGGCAGGGCCGGGCGGGGTCTGCGAGGGCACGGGGAGTGGCCCGGGGGTCCCCGCGGGTGCACCCAGACCTGGTGCCACACCCGGCCCCGTCGCAGGCCCGCTGCGCTTCAGGTTCCCAAACAGATGCTGGTGGCCGGAGAGGTCCACGATGCCCCACTGTGGGGCGGGGAAGGCGGCATCGAAAAGCGGGGGCGGGGGTGCCCCGAAGGCTGGGGGCAGCGGCGGGTCGGGCTTCTTGGCTTGGGCGGAGGAGGTGGAGGACGAGGAAGAGGAGGACGACGAGGAGGAGGAGGACGAAGAGGAGGAGGCTGAGGACGGGGCCTCGGCCTTGGGCTTGAAACTGGCAGGTGGCGGATAGTCGAACTGCGGCGGCGGCGGCTGCGGCGGCGGCTGCGGCGGGGGCCCCGGGGCGCAGGGCAGCGCGGCCACGGCCTTGGCGTGCTCCCCGTACAGCTCCATGGGCTCGAAGCGCTGGTGGTTGAGGAACTCCAGGAAGTCGAAGGGGTAGCTCTGGAAATGCACACCGTCCTCACCCCCCAGGCCGCTGCTCCCGCCACCCCCTGCAGGGTTCGCCTCCATCTCAGCGGCGGTGGGGGACCCTGTGAAGAGAGGAGGGGCTGAGGATGGGCGCGGTGCCCTCCCCTAACGGTCCAGCTTAGCTTGCAGCCTGGGCAGGTTACAGTGTTAACCCCTGGAGACGCGATGGCGTCTTCTCCCCACCGGAGGCACGGGAGGCCAGGAGGCTTGCTCAGGGTCACAGGGCAGCAGCCTCTTCTATTTTGGAGGTGCTGGGGGTTGAACACTGGGCTTGCACCTGTACCTCTACCACTGAGCTCCATCCCCGCCTCCCCACTTTCATTTTCAAAGGGCTCTCCCTAAGTTCCCCAGCTGGCCTGAAATCTGCAGGCTCCTGCCTCAAACCTGCAGCAGCTGGGATGACAGGCATGCATGCCACGCCTCGCTCAGAACAGGAGCTTGTAATGGAGCAACTAGCCTGTCCGGCCCGGAGCCCCTCCTGCTCCCAGCCCCCACGGGGTGTTTCGCCTCACAGAGGAAGGTGGAGATGGAGCTGGGGGCAGGAGCCTCATCTGGGAGTGCTCCCCGAGTTATGCGGGGTTCACATAGGGCCTGGAAGAAGGGGATGGTGGATACGGCCTTACAGAGCACTGCCCTGAGTTCTTCCCTCTGCTTGCAGGGTCACCCCCAGGTTGAAGGGGGCTCCCTCCCGAGCGTCCTTCGGGTCCTGACCTTGGATCCCATCACTCTCCGGCCCGCATCCAGCTGCACTGTTTTCATCAGAGTTAATCCACCACCTTTTTTGCGTTGTGGTACTGGAGCCTGAACCCTGGGCTTCACGGTGAGCTACATCACCAGCCCGCTTTTTTTTATTTTTTGAGACGGGGTCTCACTAAGTTACCCAACCTGGGCTTGAGCTTGTAGCCTCCCGGACCATACGGGGATCACGGGTGTGTGCCAGCACACCCGGCTACCACTGGCTCACCTGTCCCTGTGCTGTCTCCTGTCCGCTGTCTCTAAGAGAGCAAAGCTCTGGCCTGTCTTGCTGTGGCTCCCCCACTTTGTCCAGCGCCTGCATATACAGATGTTTGCTAAGGTGCAAGAAGTAACCACCATCTCCCTAAGCCTCCAGTGTGTCCACAGAGAAGCTGCAAGGGAAGTGAGCAAACGCCCCCTGATGGACGAGAACAAAACTGCGGCCCACGCAGTTGAGGAGGGGCCGCTAGAGCAGGGCCCGAGGCGGCATCGGCAGCTGCCAGTGCCTGCTGGCCGGTGCTGTCGGGGTGTGTGGCTGGAGGAGACTCCAGAGAACACCCCCCGCAGGGACACTGAGGGGGGCAGGGCTGACATGGGTGTCTCCCAAGAGGCTTCTGGGGGCAGTGCTGGCATGAGGAGGGCACTGAGAGAAGGGGGCCCATGCAGGAGGGGTCTGCATGGGAATTTCCACAAGAAACAGGACCTGTCCTCTTTCAGGGGCCGTGAGCCTTAGCTGCTGTCTTGCTAAGAGAAGTAGGGTCACCGAGGACTGACATAGAGCGGCACAGCCGGGAGAGAGGCGCCCCGCCCGGGGCCAGAGGAGTCCCCCAGAAAACACAGTGAAAGCTTTCACAGTTCCGCCAGCTGTCGGCCCTCTGCTCCCTGCCGTCCCCTTGTGCCCAGAGCCCTGTGCCACTCTTGGCCCTGTTTAAGTGGGGAAGCTGAAGCAGAGGGGGAGCTCACTCCCCAAGTTCGTGGGGCCATGAGGGAGAAGCAGGTGATGGATGCCGGGTGTCTGCGATGCCAGGAGCTGCGAGCTCTTTGGGGCAACAGAGCTGCCTCGTGGCATAACGAGCCTGCCGGTGACAGTAAAGACATGGAGTGTGACGTGGAGCACCCGACGCCTGCTTCCCAGCCACGTACCTAGTCCTCCCAACAACGCTGGGAATCGGTCACCATTACTGGCTCCGAAATCCAGAGGAGGGGAGGGACCTAGGGCGGGAGGGTGACTCAGCCTCCAAAGCCACACAGCAGGTGGCGGGTTCCGGAGCCCTACAACACGCTGGCTTTCTGGATTTCACGGTACAAAATAAAGCCAACCCTGCATCCATCCAACACACATGGAGCTATGACCTACAGCTCCCTGCCACCGAATCCCAAGTCTAGGTGTGACCCAGTGCCAGGACAGGCCACTGACACTTGTTGAACTCTACCAAAGGCTGTGTGGGTGCCCGAGGTGGCTTGTCACACTCAGGCCTCATCACAAACTGCGAAGTATGACCATCTGCGTTTACGGACAGGACTAGTGCCAAGCCACAGTCCACTCTGCCCACTGCCCTGCGGTGACCCTGTCTCCCTAAAGGCATACCCACAGTCCTTCCGGTGACCCACACCCCTGCAATGTGCTGGCTCCACCCCCTCCCACCTGTGTCCCAGAGCCCTTGCTCCTGCCCTGGGGTGCTCCCACACACTCCCTCCTCCTGTCTTTGCTCAAACGTCCTCTCCACGGGGCTCTCAGAACCTGTCACCTGTCCCCCAAGCCCATGCACCTTCCCTCCCTCATTCCTCTCCTTATCACTGGGCAAAGCCTAACAACTGTATATCCCATATCCTCTTGCTTTGCTGCTCTCCCTCTCCAGGGCTGAGATTTTCATGTTTGGTCCACTGCGCGGCCTCCGCGACCTGGGACGGGGCTTGACACGTGTTTGCGGGATCATCACTGAGTGAGGCTGGACACAGAGGAAGTGACTGACTGGAAGATACGAGCCCCAGTAGAACCTGGGGCTTGGGCACGGCACCCCTGGGGGGCACAGCTGTCCAGAAGGCGGGAAATTGACACTCAGAGCTAACTTTTTCTTCTGTGGTTTATTGGAGGGGCAAGAAAGAGGAGCGTGGACACGGGGCTCTGCCTACCGCGTTGTCCGCAGCATCTCCCAGGGCTCACGGAGCAGCTGCTGAACACGAGCTTATGAATAAAAGCAAAGGTGCTTGCTGGGGCAGCACAAATACTGCAACCGGAGCGCTGCAGAGATAAGCACGAATGAAGGCGAAGAACCTCTGTGCGTGGCAGAACTGACACTGGCCAGACACTCTGCCACAAGGGCCTCCCTCTGCTCATTCTCCCCTTGAACTCTGCTCCCACGTCAGCAGCCTCCGCGGCTCCTCCACCCATCCTGGTCCCTGCTGCCTCAGGGTCTTGGCACTTGTGGTGCCCATCTGTCCCTCAGTTCCCTGCATGGCTAGGTTAGCTCTCACGCAGGCTTCCCCTCTGAAGCAGCTCACCAGCCTCGCCCAGGCCCCACACAGCACAGGTTACGTTGTCTATCTGTTTACTCTTCTGACCCGCCGCCTCAACTACACTGCGAAATCCTGGAAGATGAGAGCAGCATCTCCGCTCCACAACTGTATGCCCTGGACCAGAACAGTGAATACTCACTCGGCGAACGACAAATGCCTACGAAAAAGGGTGAGCCACACACTCGGGGAGCGCAGGGGTCTCTCCTAGGAAACCCAGGTCAGGGTTAGGGAAGGGGAAGCCTGGCAGCGGGCGCTGTTCTGGGCAGCAGTACTGAAGACACAGGGCCCGGGGAGCATTTCCTAGGGCCCGGAGCCCCGCGGGCCACTCTGGGACAGGACGTGGGTACTAAGAGAGAATGACCGCTAGAGGGAGCTGCTGCACTGAGGGGTGGTGTAAAAGGGAGTGTCTTCGAGAATCGCCAAGGAGGGTGCAGGAGGGGAAAAGGTATCCCGGCGTGAACCAGAATAGAAAGCATTTTTCACCAACAGAGGGGGCGCTGGGGGCGGTTTGTGTATGGACAGATCGTGGGGGGCAGCGCGGCCGCAAAGCACTAATGCACCTCTCCCCGGAGCCATCCTTTGGGGGGACTCAGCCCCTGCAATGGGCTCAGCAGCTGCTGCCCCAGGGCAGGGAGCGATGCTGGTGCCATGTGGGGGGTTGTCCTGCACCAAGCACTGAGCGGGGATACGTGGAAGAGATCCTACGAGAAAGCGTTAGTGGGGCCCTGGCAGTTGGGGGGTCGTCACGAATGAAGGCGCTCTGCAGGCGTCCACCCTGGGGGTGCTCAGGAGCGAAGGGTGAATGGTCTTATGGGAGAGCAGTGGCTGGGGGTCCCCTGGCTAGGCCCGGCCGAGAGGCACTGGCGCTCCGGGTGGGGGTGAGGGGCGTCCTGGGGACCGCTGCAGGCCAGGGCGGGACCCCCCGCCCCCGCTGCCCTCGGGTCCCCGGGCCGCGCGCCCCGTCACTCACCGGCGCCGGGGGTCTCCGCCGGGAGGAGGCCGAGGAGGCGGAGGAGGCGCCGCCGCTCCGGGGAGACCCGAGACCCCGACCGGAAGTGCCGCCCCCTCCCCCTCCCCAGCAGCCCCGCGCCGCTCGCCCGGAAGCGGAAGTTGCTCCCGTTCCCGAGGCGCCGGCGTGGAGGATGCAGGGGCGGCGGCGGCAGCGGTGAGGGAGAGGCGAGAGGAGGAAGTGCGCCTGCCCACTGTGTCGGGCGCGCGGGCGGGGAAAGCCTAGCTGCTTCCGGTAGGCAAGCGGCGCAAGTGCGCCTGCGCTATGTGCGCCCGCTGCCTCTTTGGGCACTACCCCCCGTACTCCGGACATCCGGGGAGGCACGCCCTGGGCCCCGCCTCCAGTCACGCCCCCTTGGCTGGAGCCACGCCCACTCCGTGGATTACTCTTTGTAGGCCCCGCCCCTCTGGAAAATCTGTTCCCTTCGCCCTACCCCTGCAGTTTCTCAGGTTCTTTCCTCCGTGAGCCACCGTTCTCTGTAATTCAACCCTTCCCTCGGGCCACGCCCCTTCTCCAGCCCCGCCCGCGCGCTTCAGCTCGGCACCGTAGCACTTAAGCACCACCTCTCCTAGCTTGCGCGCTCCACCTGTTCTGCCTCGCACCTCGAAGGCAGCCCCTTACATCAGTGCCTGTCTGAGAGTAATCCAAAGCCAATCTCCACAACCCCTCTTTCAACTCAGCCCCACCCCAAGCAGCTAAGCCCCGTCCTTGAGACCCTTCTATTCCCCGGCGCTGAGCGGCAGTCCCCGTGCTTGCGCATTGCCGCCTGCGGGCCGTCTCTTCCTAGCCCCCTGGTCCTCAGCCCAGCCCCACCCATTCCCTCCAAGTGCCCTTCTGCTGCCAGTGCTGCCGCTCCTGAGCCCTGCGCAGCCCTTACCCTTTCCGAGCCACGCCCTCGTCTCGCCTAACTACCCACAAAGCTCCCCCGCTTGGCGCGGCCGGCCCACGCCGGCCTCTGTCCCCGCTGCTCACCTTCGGTTTGTTTCCGCTTTGGTGCCAGGGATGAACACCCTACCCCTGAGCTGCTCCCAGCCCCGACGCCCCGTTTCTCCTTGCAGACAGCGGGCTGTCCGAACAAGCAATGGGACAACAGTGTCGCCGTGGAGTTTCTGGGGAGAGGGCTGGGGTGCGGGGGCGCACCTTTGTGGAGCTCGCCCAGGGCTTTACACTTAGGCCGGCTATTTATTGGGAGCGCTTCGAGGTCTGCTGGGGCCGGGCTGACGAACGGCACCATCAGGAACACGTACACGGGGCCAGCAGGCAGGCTTTATTTCCACGGCCGGTGTCTCCGCGGGCCTGGGAATCCGCGGGCCGGCGCCAGGACGCAGCAGCGCGTCTAGGTCCCTGCCCTCCACCCCCTCCCACAGCGGGCGAGCCACCGGGAGCGCGGGTGCCCTGGCCTGCGGGCCCAGGTCCAGCCCCATCCCCAGCTGAGCTCCGGGCTGCGGGCCTGAACTGGGGGTCGGCGGCCAGGGTCGCGGGTCAAGCGGGCTCATTCCCCTCGGGGCCCTCCTCGTGCGCGCCCTCGGTGGCCGGGATGCCCTCATCGTCCCACGGCGGCTCTGGCCTCGGATCTGGGCGACACGCGGGCAGCCCCAGGGCCTCGGGGTGCTTGCGCTTGGAGTGGCGCCGAAGCGTGTTGGCTTCGGTGAAGCGCAGGCGGCACACGGGGCACTGGTAGGGGCGCTCGCCCGAGTGCACGCGGTGGTGGTGCGCCAGCTCGCCGGCCTCGCGGAAGCGGCGCGGGCACAGCGCGCACAGGAAGGGCCGCAGCCCTGCGTGGATGTTGCAGTGTCGCCGCAGGTGGCTGGACCGCTTGAAGGTCTTGCCACAGTCTTTGCACTCGTGTGGCTTCAGCTCCGAGTGCGAGATGCTGTGGCGCTCCAGGTCGGAGAGGTAGGGGAAGGCCCTCAGGCACACCGGGCAGAAATGCGGGGCCCTCCGGGGGCCGGAGACCTGCGGCCCGGCGGCCACCAAGCCCTCCGAGACGGTGTAGGGCACGCCCTGGTCATCGATCAGCAGGAGGTCGCTGCCGCCGCCACCGCCACTGCCGCTGTCCACCGCTGCCGGCAGCCCCTGTGCTAGCGGGAGCTCGGGCCCGGACTTGGGGGGACGGCCCCGCTTTCGGGGGAGTGAGGACTTGAGCTTCCGGTGGCAGGAGGGAGCTCCCCCGGGAGGTCGGCCCCGGCGGCCCCGGGGAACAGGAGGAAGTAAGGCCAGAGGTTTCTCTTCCTCCTCGGGCAAAGGCGAAGGCAACGGGCCTGGGCTGGGGGTGTCCATGGAGCAGTGAGGGGCTTGGGTCTGGGCACCGGATCCGGCTAAGAGGAGAGAGGGGCAGCGTCAGTGCGGGCAGGGTCGGGACGCCTGTGTCACTAGTGCCTGACCCCCCTGCTCTCCGGGCCTCTGGACCTGGGTACGAGGAACACACACGATCACAGCCCTGCCGGTGGGCAGCACAGCGAGGCGATCGGTACCAGCTGGCACACGGGACCACAGCTGTCCCTGGGCCTGCCTAGCCCTGGCCCTGCCTGAATCTAGCAGTTCAAGGTCAACAGGAGCAGAAACAAGGAAAATCAGAGGCGAAGGGAGCGTGCAGGCCTCCGAACAGCCCCTCAGACTCCGGGTGGAGCCAAGGCAGCCCTGGAAATGTTCTCGTCCCCTCCTGACGGCAGAAGCGGGGCAGTTCCAGGACTGAAGGCGGGGACAGGCCCTGGGAGGAGTTCGGCCCTAGTTCACACCTGAGGAAATGCGTGCATGTCGCGGAGAGGCCGGCCTCCAGGTAGGACATCCCGGCCTGCCACTTGTTCTCCGTGCGGCCTCGGGCAAAGTGTTCACTTCTCTGAGCTCAGTTAAATCTTTCACAGCGTGGTACCGAGTTCTCCCCAGGTGCCCAGACACGTCCCGGGAATCATCCACATACACTGTCCATGCACAGGCGGCCCAGACGTGGAGCTAAGGCCCCTGCCAGCTCTGTGAATGAGGGTACCCAGCCCCATTCTAAAAATGGGGACATCGCCGCACGGGAAAGCCAGGGTGGCTGCCGGAGTTCCTTCTGCCAGTGAGGGGCAGGGCCTTCACGCGGCCTTGCTGATCCCCGGAGCCCAGGGAAGGAGAAGGAATGGGCATAACCAGACAGGGGGCATCACGAGGGCGCTCAGGCCAGGGCTGAGTCCAGCTCCGAGGCAGTGAGCAAGCCACTCTGCCACTCCGAGCCAGTTCTCCTCTGTGAAACGGACATACGGAGGCGGTGCCCCACAGCCCGGGGCACAGTGAGTACGTCAAGAACCACCCTCACCAGCACCTTGGCAGCACGCACTAGACCAGTGATGGCGCACCTTTTAGAGACCGATGCCCAAGCTGCAACCCAAAACCCACTTATTTATTGCGAAGCGCCAACACTACAATTACACCCAAATGCTCGGCTGCTGGGGAGAGTTGGTGTGCTACAGGTTCGTCACCACTGCGCTAGACCCTGGGAACGGGGTGTACTCGGAGGGGGAGCACAGGGGCAGGCAGGGGAGGTAGTGCAGGCCCCCGCATCCCCTTTTAGACTGTGCTTTGCGTCCTGCGAGTACTTGGTGCTTCGACGCAAGGCCCCGAGCATGCTAGGGAGCGCGGCACCCCAGGCACGCACTCCCTCGCAGGGCACACAGCGAGGGCAGAGAGAAACGCCTTTTCCACGGCCATATGCTTGGCTCCCGGGGGTACGCGGAGCACAGCTGGGCCTCGGGAGCACGGAGCACCGAGAGGCCCGATCCCTCGAGGGTCCCCCACCCCCGTGCGGGCGCGCACCCGGCGGCCCCGAGCGGCGGCGCCCACG
>NW_004955567.1:745603-749144 GCF_000276665.1 Chinchilla lanigera
CGCCCCTCGGAGCGGAAGCTGGGGCCCCGCCCCCTGCCGCCTGCGGGGAACAAAGGGGATGCTCTGGGTCCTAGGGCCTGGTTGCGTCGGTGTAGGCCCAGGCGCCTGCGCACCAGTCGTCCTCGTTTGCTCCTCGGGGGAAAAAACCCACCACGATATCCCCAGTCACATAGAAACGCCTTTTCTCCTACGAAGCACCCAAACGGGAGACTCAATCAGACAGATATAGGCTAGATGACGAATGGGAAATGGCTGCTCAGTGCCCGTAACTGACATGGCGCACGATAGCTTCGAAGTCCCCCGGGCGCTAATTGTGTAAGATGGTGCCTGGTCTTTTCTGTCCCAGAATCGCAATTCGTGCACTTCGATTACTCTCTTATCTCCTGAGGCAGCTTGACGTCCTACCCAGGAAGAGTGCGAAGCTGAGAAAAGGGGATCAGCAGGCGAGCACCGGGCGCACAGATCGATGCCTTAGTCTGCAAGGCGCCAAGATGACCCTAAGCACCGCCCCTTGCCCTCACCCAAAATGGCGCCAACCTGGCTTCTCTCACCTCCAGGGCTGGGAAAGCGAAGGGAAAGAGAGAGAAGGGAGGAGTGGAAAGGGGGAGCGCAGGGGGAGGGGGTAGGGGCGGGAGTGAGCCGAGGCGGAAGTCGAGAGGCCTCCCGGGTGGAAGTGACGCTACCCCCGCTGCCCAAAATGTCGGCGCCCAGAGGGAGGTGTAAGTAATTAAAGAGGAAAGCCGCCTGACATCCCCGGCCTCTCGGGCCGCACCAGGTCTCCAGGCTCTCTACTCCGCAGGAGCGAGACGGGCTCGCCCGGCCCCAGCCCTCCCGACCTGCCCCTGCGCCGGGGAGCCGGGGCTACACCTTTACGGAAGGGGGAGGGGCACAAAAGGCTGGCTTCGGGCCTGGGTCCTCGCGCGGACTGGGCTGTGGGGGGGGACGCTCTGCAGGCGGCCTGGTGCAGGAGGGGGCGGGGCCTGGTCTGGGAAGCGCTTTTGCGGGGGGGGGGGTGCCTAGTGGGCGGGGTCCTGCGCAAAGTGGGAGGGGTCTGTGGGGTGGGGCTTTGCGAGTGGGCGTGGTTAAGAGGGTGGTGGGTGGGGCCTAGGTTGTAAAGTGGAGGGAGCCACCTTGAGGCTTAGTGGGGAGATTGGAGCGGAAGGGGTGAAGTTTGGCGTGTGAGTTAGCGGCCTGTGGGCATTCTGGGGGCTGGCTAGGGGGGTCATGGAGAGTTTTAGTGAGGCCGTTGTATGAAAGGGCGGAAAGCGACCGGAATGGGGGTCAAGGGCTCGTGCAGAGACCGGGCTTATTTGAAGGACAGATGGGTGGGAGGTGGAGGCAGGGCTCAGCGCACAGCCTGGACCCATGCGGGGCAAAGGAGGGGCCAGGAGGGGCCAGGAGGACCATGAAGGCGGCAGTGGGGGGGCGGGGGGCATGGCTGCTCCCGGCTTCCCTGATGCGGCAGTGGAAGCGTGACGCCAGTGTGCTTAGCCCCAGATGCTTGTCCTCCCTCCGAGTGGTCACCTTTAAAGACCAGCAGGAGGCGATTTAGAGGAGAGGGCACACCTCTCCAGTGCAGGTTGCTCGGGCCCCTGAGGGAGGTGCCTCGGCTCGAGTGGGCGGGGCTCGGGGAGGAGCCGGCGAGGCGGAACCGTGAGGCGGTGGCAGAGAGGCTGGCGGGGAGTGAATTACAGGAAGGAATTTGGCTGGGCGTATGCCTAGACACCCAGCTACTGGGGAGGCTGAAGCAGGAGGATCGCAAAGTCAAGGCCAGGCTGGGCAATGTAATAAGACCATGTCTCAAAATAAAATAAAAAGCTGAAAAAGTACCTCAGTGGCAAAGCACCCCCAAGTCAATCTCCAGTACAGAGAGAGGAGTTTAAACACTCCGGGGTGTGGCCTGGGACCTTGGGCCTAGCTCAGCGGCGGGAGGTCTTTGTCCTCCTCACCGTCTTGTGTTTGCTTCTGCTCCAGAAAGAGCCCGCCCACCACTGCAGCGCGCACCATGGACGAAGCCCTGCTGCCCGCGCCCCCGGCGCCCCCGCCCGCCCCTGTGCCCGCGCCGCCCGCCGCCGCCGCCCCCCGGGTGCCCTTTCACTGCAGTGAATGTGGCAAGAGCTTCCGCTACCGCTCGGACCTGCGGCGACACTTCGCCCGGCACACGGCCCTCAAGCCCCACGCGTGTCCGCGCTGCGGCAAGGGCTTCAAGCACAGCTTCAACCTTGCCAACCACCTGCGCTCGCACACGGGCGAGCGGCCCTACCGCTGCTCCGCCTGCCCCAAGGGCTTCCGGGACTCCACCGGCCTGCTGCACCACCAGGTGAGTCCCACCCTCCGGGTCCCGCCCCCCCCCTCCGGCCCAGCAGGCGCGCATGTGCAGTGAGCTCGCCCCGCCCCCCGCCGGTGGGCCTGGACGTACCGCACCTGCGGCTCCTCTGCGTGGGTCTCTGCCTTGACCTGCTGCAGAAGGGCTTGTCTCACGTACAGCACCAGCGGGCTGCAGGTAATTGCACCGTTTGGACATGGTAGGAGCCAGGTGGATGATACACACACGATTTCAGACAAGAACGCTGAGCCAGACCAGGAGGAGGAGAGGGAGTCCGAGTGGAACAGTGTCCAGACAGCACGGCCAGTGCAAAGGCCTGGGTGGGAGGAGCGCGGTGCGTTGAGGGAGCACAGGCACCGCGCATGTGTGAGGGAGCCGAGCCGCAGGGCCTGGCTGCGTGTGGGCATCGTGCTGCGAGCACCTCAGGCTTCCCGCACTGCAGTGTCCGCATCCTGCACTGCCCCTGCGGGCGAGTGGCGTGGGAGCCCCTCGACCCTTGTGATGGTCACAGGCTGCGGCCCCGCCCTGTCCATGCCCAGATGCCCAGGTTATAACACACAGAACCACTTAAAGGGCACCTACCGATTGTCAGGCTTTCTTGGAAAAAGACCGAGGACAAAACAGGCACAGGCCCGCCACTTTCCGAAGTGAGGGGACAGCCACTGACCAGCGGGCTGCGTAAGCCTTGACTGCGGCGGAGAGGCTGAGGGTGAGGGTCAGGGCGCTCAGGGATGCTGCCTCTGAGAAAGGCTGCGGAACTGGGCCCAGCGAACAGGACATGCGCTTCCAGGGATCGGGAGGCTGAGGCAGGAGGATCCAAAGGTTGAGCCCAGTCAGGGCAACGAGTGACTTAGCCAGTCCCTGTCTCCAGTAGATGATAGACAGACAGACAAGGGCTGCGGATGTAGCTCTAAGAGTGCCCTGGGTTCAGTGCCAGTACTGGGAGAGGGACAGGGGTCCGCAGGTGGAAAGCACAGGTCTTTTTGGGCACGGGCAGGGTGCCAGCCAGCCTGAGCCGCTCGAAGGAGCAGCCCTGGCTGCCGCACGCCCGCTCGGTGGGGGGGTGCCCGGAGCGGGTGGGTGGCGGACGCGCGCGCACGCTCCGCTCTCTCCCGCGCAGGTCGTGCACACCGGCGAGAAGCCCTACTGCTGCCTCGTGTGCGAGCTGCGCTTCTCCTCGCGCTCCAGCCTGGGCCGCCACCTCAAGCGGCAGCA
>NW_004955567.1:749989-758938 GCF_000276665.1 Chinchilla lanigera
CGCCCGGGCAGCGCGCCCCGGGGAGCTCGCGCGGCAAGAGGATCTTCGGCTGCTCCGAGTGCGAGAAGCTGTTCCGCTCGCCGCGCGACCTGGAGCGCCACGTGCTGGTGCACACGGGCGAGAAGCCCTTCCCCTGCCTCGAGTGCGGCAAGTTCTTCCGCCACGAGTGCTACCTCAAGCGCCACCGCCTGCTGCACGGCGCCGAGCGGCCCTTCCCGTGCCACGTGTGCGGCAAGGGCTTCATCACGCTCAGCAACCTCTCCCGGCACCTGAAGCTTCACCGGGGCATGGACTGAGCCAGCCTGCGGGAACCCGAGCCTCCCCGGCGGGCCGCCCCGACACACAGGCCCCCGGCACGCGGGCACCGAGGAGTGCGTGTCTCCGCGAGAACCTTTCCTCCAGTACCACGGCGGGCACCCCCAGGGCGTCTCGGCGACCTGGGGCTGGGGACTGCAGGGACCGCGTCCCCTAGCTCGCCCGGATCTCCTCCAGACGTACCCACCAGCCCGCAGTGGCCCCAGAAGATGGATATAGCCGTAATCTGCCTTCCCCCATTTCATTCCCCTTGCTGAAAGAGGACCAGGGTAGACGCCCCGCCTTCATGACCCTCCCCTCTGCGGAATGGATCGGCCCTAAGAGCACCCCACCCCGAGCACTCTAGTAGACTGGTCCAGCACCCCGCCCAGTAGGATGGACTGAAGCAGGCCGCGCCCTACCCAGCTGCGGGCCCTTCGGCTCGTGCCGGCCGCTTGCTTTGATCCAGTAGGAGAGACGCCCCATATCCCATAGAATGCAGCTCGGTCCAGATAGTCCCCAACCTGTGACCTCATCCGGGAGGTGGCAGACACCCGGCTTCCCGTCTCTACCATAGCACCTGTCGGCCTTTCTCTCCGTCTCCGTCAGCGTGTCTGTCTCTTGACTCCCTCCCAACCCCAAAGGGAAAGGGGAAGTTGGCTGGGGTCCCCCCCGCAAGAGCTTCCACCTCGCGCCTCTTCCCCTGCCCAGTGTCTCCAGGGCCCCAATAAACCTCATCCTGTCAGTCACTATGGTCTCCTGGTTCGACCCTGGGGGGGGGAGGGATGAGGGGGGCATCTCTCCCGAACTTAGAGTAGGCCTCTAAATTAGAGACAGGTCCTGGCTTTTCTCAGAGAAGTTTATTTTCCTTTGGTGGTGCTGGAGGCTGAACCTAGGTCTTCCTACATGCTAGGCAGGTACTCTACCCCTGAGCTACTTCCCCAGCCCTTGGTTTTATTTTGAGCCAGGAACTCGCTAAATTGCCCAGGCTGGCCTCCAACGCCCAATTGTGAGTCTCCTGCTTCAGCCTCCTGAATAGCTGGGGTTACAGGGGTTTGCCACCACGCCCAGCTCTGAAGTGTCTGAATCTTTTTAGGCCGTGCTTTGAGTCCCTTAGATCAGAATGGTTTAGGTCTCACCTAAATGGTACAATTCTGTCCCTTGAGTACAAGATCCATGGACAGTAGATGGACATGGCCCCTAGAAATCAGACTGCCTGAACCTGCAATCCTGCAGGACATGCCCCTTGGGAACCAAACTGTCTCCTTAGAGACACTGGAATTAAAGGGCCCTGCTCCTTTCAAGATTTGCGTTTGAAATTGATCTGAGGCCGGAAGGGTAAGGAAGAACTGGCCAGGTCCACCTGAGTCCCTGCTTGGACCCATAGAACCGGGACACCCTCAGCACAGTGGGTCACAGTAAAAGACACATTGGCATGAACCCCTTCAAATCTTCCCCCTTTTTTTTGTCTTTCTGAGACAGGGTCTCACTATGCAGTTGAAGCTGGTCTTGAGCTCGCTTTGTAGCTCAGGCTGGTCTCAAACTCGCAGTGATCCTCCAGCCTCAGCCTCCCGCGTGCTGGGGTTACAGGCGTGCACCACCACACTGGGTTCTTCCCCCTTCGTTTGGAAACACAACCCATTGTGTGGCCACTTTCTGAAGCAGTTGGAGAAGTCCTCTTTGATGAGATGCAATCAGAAATACGGGTCCTGCTGCCCCTCTGAAGAAAGGGCAGGCGCTGCCTGGCAAGCGCAAGGTTGTGAGTTCGGTTCCTGGTACCAGAGAAAAAAACAGAAAAAAAAAAAAAAAAGGGCAGGCGCCTGGAGACGTGCTGTGTCCTCTGCCTTGCTCTCAGGGCCTGGCACCGTGAGCCTCTGGCTCTCCCCCAAAGTCAATGATCATGAGAGGGAGACATCTTGAATTACTCAGCACATAAGGCAGCCACAACCAAACACTCGTGAAAGAGGACCCCAGGGCTGCTCCAGGAGGTGACGAGGACCTTGGGGCATGTGTGCTTTTTATGTAAACACCATATTTTTATCACACCGCATAGACAATAACCCCAATCCTTCATATTCCAGTGTGTGATTATAGTGGAATCAATGCTGAAAAAGGCAATCTCAGAGGGTCACAATTGCTCAGAAGGCAGCCGGGAAGGCGAGTAGCCAGGCTGTGCCGCTGCAGGTGGGGTGGCCAGGCTGGGCGTCTCATCGGAGGTCGTGCTGACCCAGCTTTGTCAGCTTCCGAGGCCAAGTGGACACGCTCGTGCTGTGAGGTCAGGGACGGCGTCGCCTGCGCGGCTGCTGCAGTTCCTCTGCTTTCAAACCCGGAGGGAGTTCGGTTCTCGGCAGCAGGAGATGAATCAGACCAGGCATTGCAGCGGAACGCACACCCCACGGGGCCGGGTGTAACTCAGTGCTGGGCATGTGCCTAGCATGCGCTGGGCTGGTCCCATGCTGTGTGCTCGTGTGCCCACCTCCCCACACACACACGGAGGGTGATGAAGGTGTGTTGGGATATATTTTGGGCTGATTTGTTTTGTTGGAGACAGGCTCTTGCTGTGTAATTTAGGCAGGAGCCCATTATGCAATCCAGGCTGGCCTTGAACTCATGGCTATCTTTCTGCCTCAGCCTTCTGAGTGCTGGGATGACAGGTGTCCACCGCCACACCCAGCTGTGAGGCTGCAGAATAGTGCAAGTACAGTGAGAATGAGGGAGCATACACAGTTACCTGCGTGGAATCACGAAGGAGCCATGCACAAGAAGCCGGGGCTGAGAACACGTGTGTGTTCCAGTAATAGAGCATGCAGGGGCAAGCGGAACGGAAACGTGGCCTTGTTAGGGTGCTCCGTGGCAGTGAGTCCTACAGAAAAGCAGGAAGGACCCTGGCATGGCACTCAGGGGAGTGGTGGGATGGTGAAGCTGCTGGGCATCAGAAAAGCTGACTGCGGGTACCTGGGGCACCCTATTTCTTAACACAGAGGTCATTTTATAATGACTTGTTTGTAGTATGCACGTTATGAATCTCAGATTTCACAAGGGAAAAAAACATTTAAGAAGGGAACTGGGTGTGGTGGTGCAGGCCTATAAATCCAGCACTTTAGGAAGCTGAGGCAGGAGGATCCCAAGCTCAAGCCCAGCCTGGGCAATTTAGCAGTTTAGCAAGACCCTGTTTCAAAACAAAAAGGGCCAGGAATGTAGCTCAATGCAAAGGCACTGAGTTCAAGCCCCAGTGCCAAATAATAAGAAAGGAGACATACTGAGAGACCAACACAGGAGTATGTCACACAAGGAAGACTCTGGCAGACATTCACAATTTCCAGTTGAACAGGCCCCACCCTGTGAAACAAAGCCGCCCCGGGGACACAGCACCTTAGAGATGCCCTCTCCACTCCAGCAAGATCAGCCAGGAATCACACTCCCTCCGGGAGCGAAGTGACGAGTCTGAGAAATAGGCCCGCCCCTTAGATACAGACCCCGCCCCCAGGCGCAAGGCCCGCCCACCCTGAGGCCTCTGGGAGATGCTCAGCCCGGAGCAGTGCCTGGAAAGGTGCCAGGGTTGCCGAGGCAACAGCGGGCTAGGACTGAGGCTCCCCTCCGCCCTCCTCCACAGGGCCTCGGCCCCTGTAGCGCTTCACCCACTGGGCGCAGGGCTGGACCCAGGACCTCTTCTGTGGTGGCCCTGACGGGGCCCAGGAGCTCCCCCGAAAGAGATGGGCGCTTCAATCGGGCCACTGTGCAATCTTGACTTTTGTCACAAAAGAGAGTTTCAGGACATGTCTCCCTGAAAACCCCTTTGTGAGTGGGAGGCCAGGCTGGCTCGGGGGCAGAGCTGGGCAGTTAGTGGGGTGGGGAGGGGGCTGCGGCCCAGAAGCTGGGGCCCCACGGAGGAGGGCAGACCTGGGTGTCACGGGAGGAGGTGCTGACCGGCCTCGGGCCCAGAGGAGCCCTCAGGCCGTCGGTGCCCCGGCGGCTGCGTCTGTGTGGGGCAGTCCTGGGTCTGCCAGGCTCTGCTGGGGCCCAAGGGGCTGAATTTAGGGCAATGTCTGGGGGCCGTGGGCACCCGCTCCAGGCTCGGAGCTGGCAGCCGGTGCCCTCGAGTCTCTTATGCTGGTGTCCCGGGTCCTGAAGGCGCATGCGGCAGGTCAGGTAAGCCTGGGGTGAAGACATCTGCATGAGCGTTTCCCAGACAGACGGGGCTGCGCAGGGATCTGACCCTACGGAACGCAGCCGGCACAAAATGCAGGAGGCGGAGCTGCCGAGCTGTCCTGCTGGCATCACCCCCGGGGCTCCCGTGGGCACAAGTGCAGTCATTGTGCTTTGAAGCAAAAGCAGCTTTTAACTCCCTGGCTAGGTCAGAAGAAAACACAATTTATGCTTTCTGTTTACCTGTTCCAATTTTTTTTTTAAAGACAAGTTCTTCACTATGCAGTTCGGACTGGCCTTGAGCTCACTGGCCAAGATTGGCCTCGAACTCATGGTGATCCTCCTGCCTTGGCCTCGCAAGTGCTGGGATCACAGGCGTGCGTGCGCACCGTGACTGGCTGCAGATCATGCTTGTGCGTGTAGCAGTCACGGTCTGCTGCTCTAACGACCCCCGACTTTTATTCTCTTACTAGTTTATTCCTGGGGATGCCACGGAGATCACATCCCGGGTGTAAGGATGTTGCTGGTCTTCCAGGGTGATAAGCTTGTTGGGGGAGAGGGAGCGGGTAGGAAAGAACACACAGCGGCCTCTGCATGGCGGAGCAAGGCGGGGGCTGCACCGCCTCTGTCCCCGCAGTAGCCTCTGCCTGGTGCTCACTGAGGCCGCGGGACCGAGGGCTTTGCCCAGGCACCGTCATGAGCCACGCCTGTCCGTGGAGCTGCAGACCACAGGCCCAAGGAGCCCCTCTGTGCCCCTCACGCCCCCTCAGCCCGCGCCTTTCCAGGGTGACCCCATCTCAGTGCCAAGCATGCCCCCGACTCCGGATTCCTCTTTACTAAGCAGCAAGTCACGCTCGCTGCGTGCGGGCCTCTCCTGGGGGGCGGGGGCAGCAGGCACGGTAGGCTCAGTGTGGGACAGCGAGGGTGTCTCTGAGTCGCAGGAGGGAAGGGGGTTCTCGCAAATCCAGGGGCGTGGCAAGTGCAAAGGCCCTGGCTCCAGACAGCGCGCGGAGGTGCTGTGCGGTGGGGTTCGCTGAGGCCTGGTGGGGAGCGCGGGACATGCTCAACCCCAGGGGACGCGATGGACCTGGGGTGCGGCAGAGGGATCCGGAGGCCTCTCCCCTGCGCCTGCCCCGCGCCCTCCGCTCGCTCTGCTGCCTGGCCGCCACGGCGCAGGAATTTCTCTAAGACGCCAATCGGATCGTGGGCCTCCCGCTTAGCGCCTCCCCAGCGGCTTCCCAGTGCGCTCCCAGCGAGGCCGGGCTCACCCGGACAGCAGGCTGCCTGCCTGCGCCCCTGTGCCAGGCTCCGCCTCTCTCTGCCACCCTGCCGCCCCACCCCCACCCCGACCCCAATCCAAGGCCTCAATCCCAAGTCACGATGCCCTGGCCACGTGCCGTTTTCTCTGATCGCATTTTTCTTTCCTCTTGTGCTTGTTTCTGAATGCATTTCTTTAGAGAAAAAAGTTTCAAGCCTTCCAAATGAACTGATAGAATAATGCACACACCCCAGGTATTGACCAAAAGAACTCAAAACTGTGCAGGCAGAAAATGTTTACTTGAATGTCATAATCACACGATTCACAATAGCTAAGAGAAATGACCCAAATGTCTGCTACCAGGTAAGCCAAATGTATTTTACTGCACAACAGCATACATTCAGCCATAAAAAGAAATCAAGGACTGATACAAGCTACAAAATGGATGGCTTTTAAAAACATTATGCCAGGGCGGGCATGATGGCGCACATCTGTAATCAGCCAGCACTGAGGAGGCTGAGGCAGGAGGATCACTGTGTGTTCAAGGCCAGCCTGATCTACATAGTGACACCCTGTCTCAAAAAATCAAAATAATAATAGCAAATAAAAACTTTATTAAGTGAGAGCAGCTAGTCACAAAAAAGCACATGCAATCTGAGGTTATTTATCTGAAATGCCCACAAACAGACAAATACATAAAAGCACAAAGCAGATTATTGATTGCCAGGGTGGGGGGCTGTGGAACAGGGAGTGACTGATTAATGGGTTCGCGTAATGGGCTGGTGGAAAAGTTCTGGAACTAGACAGTAGGCATGGCGTATAATATCACAAATATGCTCAGTGCCAGCAATCCGTACACTAAGATGGCTGAAAGTATAAATTTTATGTTACATATATTTTACCCATTTTATTTTTTTATTTTTTTTACCCATTTTAAAGCAGTTAAAACACATTCACACAACTACACATACATACAACCATATACTACCAGCTTTGAAATGTGAGAGATACAACTGAGTTGCATAGACATCCCCTCCAAGAGCTGACTGCCTCCCTTTTCAAAGGGAACCCACACCCCAAATCTGATGCATTTTCCATGGACATTTTCACACTTTTACTCTTTATGTACAAATCCTTTATAATATAGTATACCTGGCCAGGTGCTTTTAAAAATCATGCTACTGGCTGGGCTTAGTGGTGCACGCCTGTAATCCCAGCACTTGGGAGGCTGAGGCAGAAGGATCACTATGAGTTCGAGCCCTGCCTGGGCTACAAAGTGAGTTCAAGGCCAGCTGGAGCTGCATAGTGAGACCATGTCTCAAAACGGCCAAAAAAAATTTTAAAAAAAACATGCTACTGATGCACTATCCATCTCTGTGAAGTAAAAAATCTCAGTGAGCCAGGTGTGATGGTGCACACCTATAATCCCTGCACTCTGGGAGGCTGAGGCAGGAGGATCGAGGTTTAAGCCCAGCCTGGGCAACTTAAAGGCTTAGTGAGGCCCTGTCTCAAAATAAAAAATAAAAGGCCGAGGCTGTAGCTCAGCACTGAGGCCCTGGGTTCGAGCCCCGGTGTGAAGGGGACACAGGGCAGAGTGTGCTGCCAGCTTCTCTGTCTTTGGGTTCCTCGGCACTGTCTACCCATAAGTGAGGGCAGGGTGGCGCAGGCTGCGCCCTGTCACACTGTCGCCTGGGGACTTTTCCTACTTCCCGCAGTGATCACTCTCTTCATGGACATGAGTGGTCTGCCAGGAAGCTCACTTGTGGCTCAGCACTCCGCTCTCGCCCTGCCAGGGCCGGGACTATTCTCAGGGGTGTGCAGCTCCCCACAACACACGCGCAGTCACCCTGCTGCACACGGCACCTGCGTGTTTCTGCTCTCCCCGAGGAGAAATTCCTGGAATTGCTGCCCGCAAGGCCGTTCCTGGCTCCGCTCCCCCCAGCCACGCAGAGCGGAACTGTCTGCCACACTTGTGCCAACAATGTACGGCATGAATATCACTTAAAGAAACAGAGGCGCGCAGGGGCCTGCCACGAGCCCTGCTCAGCCGAGGCTTTGGGGATGGGCCAGGTCGGCTGCACCCTGTGAGCTTCTGCCGAAAGATCGTGGCCCCGGGAGGCAGTCAGGGAGCCCTCGCTCTCAGCGTGAGCTCAGCTCTGCGCCTCCTGTTCCCCGCATTCCCACAGCACCCACTTTCCGGCCAGCGGCTGATCCGTGTCCCTCTGCCTCCCCCGTAGGAACCTGGACAGCCTGTGTCTGTCCCAGGACTCCAGGACCAAGGACAGAGCTACCCCATAGTAGGTGCTCAGTAAACACTGGCCCCTAGGATGGAATGAACAGACATGCAGAGGTTTATCAGAGGAGAAACTGAGGTGCAGACAAGGGCAGGTCGTTTGTCCAGGCAGCCGCGGGAAGGCAGGAGCCAGGATCTGACCCGACTGTCACGCACCCCGAGGCTCGGTCACTGACTATTCTCCCACGAGACCTGCGCCCGGCCCTGCACAGCGCCTGGCACGGGCAGGACTCGGTCAATGCGGGTTTGTTGGCGGGTGAATGAATGGTGCATTTGCTCCGACTCCTCCCGCCCGTCGGGACAGCGCCGCCCCGCCCCGCGGACCCCAGCACCGCCCCGCCCGGCCCCGCTTCCGGCTTCCTAGCCGCTCTCGCCTCTGCCCGGCCCGGCAGCAGGCTGCGTTTCCGGGGGGAAGGCTTAGGCGGTGACACCGGCCCAGCCTCCTCCCCGCCCCGCTGCGGCCCCCTCCCTCCCGCAGCTCCGCGCGTCCGGCCCCGGAGGAAGAAAGGATCAGGAGGCGCAGGTAAGGGGGGTCCCCAGCAGGAGGGGACCCAGCCCGCCCAGACCCAGCTCTGCAGATCCAGCTGCTGCGGAGACCGCGCTGGGGACAGCGGGTTGCAGGGACGGGGACCCAGGCCCAGCACCCTCGCCGGGCCCTCCACGGCCTCCGCCTCCCTCGGGCTGCAAACGGCATCTGCAGCTCGGGTCCAGGGCCCCGGTCCTGGCACAGACCCTGTCCAGCCCTCGTCCCCCGATGAGCGCCTCTGTCCCGACCACGGAGTCCACTCCAGCCATCCCTCCTGTCCCCGCCAGGTCGGCCCGGCCTCCTCCATCAGACCCGAGAGACCAGAGGGAGTAGGTCCTGCCTCCTCCGTCAGACCCCGGGTTCACACCCCAGCCCTCCTCCTCCAGACCCCGGGTTCACACCCCAGCCCTCCTCCAGCAGACCCTGGGTTCA
>NW_004955567.1:761534-787139 GCF_000276665.1 Chinchilla lanigera
GCACCTGCGCCAGCACGGCGTCACCCACTCAGGGGCGCGCCCCTTCCAGTGCGTGCGCTGCCAGCGCGAGTTCAAGCGCCTGGCCGACCTGGCGCGCCACGCACAGGTGCACGCGGGGGGCCCGGCCCCGCACCTCTGTCCTCGGTGCCCACGGCGCTTCTCACGCGCCTACAGCCTCCTGCGCCACCAGCGGTGCCACCGCGCCGAGCTGGAGCTGGAGAGGGTGGCCGCGCTGCAGGCCGCGCAGTCGCCGCTGCCGGAGCAGGAGGCTGAGGGGGTCCCACTGCCCCTTGCGCGCATCAAGGAGGAGCCGCCCTCCCCGGGAACCCCACCGCAGTCCCCGGGAGCGCCCCCTGTCTTCCTCAGCGCCTCCTGCTTTGACAGCCAAGACCACTCAGCCTTCAAGATGGAGGAGGACGAGGTGGACAGCAAAGCCCACCTGCGCGGCTTGGGGGGCCTGGCCTCCTGACCCGCATGGCCCCTCCGCCCTCCATGGGAGACCCCGGTTTGCAGTGGAAAGAAAGGACCCCCTGCACCGCCACCCTTGAGCCCTGGCCCTAGGAGCGGAGGCCCCGGGCCGCCCCCACCCCTCGCCCTCCCCAGACCCCGATGCCGCCCCGGTGCGTCTTCAGGCAGGAGGACTTGGAAGGGGAGGCGGAGGACGCTAGGCCAGAGGGAGGCGGGAGGTGCTTTGCCCGGCCGGCCGGTCCCCGTGACACACACTGGACATCACCTCTTCGGATCGGCCCGCAGGGCGTTCCCGTGAGCGAAGGTCTGACCCTGTCCCTCTGTCTGTGAATAAATGTGAGCTGGTGAACCCGCGTGTGGCTGTCCGTGGAGGGGGTTGGGTGACTCCCACACCACAGCCTCGACCAAGCAGGAAGCCCAGGAGCCCCGAGGAGAAAGGGGACTCCGGTCCCCACACGCCTGCGGGCACCAGACACCCGCAGCGCCTTAGTCTGTGCCAGGCACGGTGGGTCCTGCCCGTCCTGACAGCAAGGAAGCCCGTCCCTCCCAGAGCTGGAGGTCGACAGCTGCACTGGCCCCAGCAAGCTTTCGCGGCAACACGGTGACCTGGATCTTTGCTGTCCCGGGTGGCGGCCTCTAGCCACGTGTGACTCCCTGTTCAAAGGGAGCAGAGGTGCATGCAGGCCAGTGCGGTTGGGCCAAGTAGCGGTTTAGGCCCTAGGAGTAGAGTGGACGGGGAAGAATATCCGCTGGCCAGCCTTCCTTAAATCTCTTGCTCTGATGATCAGCCGCTGCCCCCCTCCAGTGGCTGCCCCTTGCCATATATAAATAATAGCACGTGGACCACTGAGGTGTCCTCCCACGTGCAGGAGAAAGCAAGCAGGCATGGGAGTCACCCCCATTTTCCTGGGTGGCAAACTGAGGCCTTGAGGGGCACCCCTCCCCCACCCTGAACAGAGCCAGCGGGAGCTGGGCAGGGCTTAGAGGACCGTGTAGGTGACTGCCTGGCCCAGCTCAGGGTGCCGGGAAATAACCAGACACGGCACTGAGAAATTAGGGTTCCCCAGCGACCCTGCTCCGCAAGGACCTGTCCTGTGAGGTGAGAGCCTCGGGCTGGTACCCCACGCCACCCCGTGACCCACAAGCAGATGTGACCGCTTGGGTGGTCACGTGCTGTGGTCACACACCAGCCAGCACAGTGTCATGGACGAAACCTGTCAAGGGAGGGGACACGCTGAGCCGAGTGTTGTGACCAGAGCCTGTCCCTCCCCGGCCAGCGAGTGACTCCGCAGGGAGGGCTGGAGACGGCGCAGGCCCTTGTGGGAGGGAGGTGGTGGCTGCTCCACCTTGCTACGATTCCCGCGCTGACAGCACAGTGGGTACTGCGGCTTCCGTTCCTCGGGGACAGGTGCCCCAGAGGGAAGCGGGGAGCACGCCCCTCTCCAGAGGCAGAAGGAGTATGACAGGGAGGCAGATTCAGACCCAGGAGACAAACCACCACACCCCGCTCCCCACACCCAGCCCTCACTCCGCCCATTAGGGCTCAGGTCTAGTGTCCCCCGAAGTCTCCTGCATGTGGAAGGGGGTCAGGCCGTGGAATCGCTCTGCTCCTGTTGGCTCACCTGTGGAGTTCTTGGCTGACGGCTGCTGAGAGGTGGGCCTGGTAGGACCTGGGTCACTGGAGTGTGATCTGGAAGGGTGCATTCCTGTCCCTGGCTCCTCCCTTTCTTACCTGCTTCCCGGCTGCCACGGGGCAAGCAGCTCTCCTCCACCACCCCTTCCTCCATGCTGTTCTGCCTTGGAGCTGGCTGGCCATGGACTGGACCCACTGAAACCGCCAGCCACATAAGCCTCTCCACGTTGCGGCTGTTGGGCTTTGTGTCCCACCGCCGCGGCAGCCCACTGACACAGTCCCCATATGCACCCTGCCCCCTGGCCCCAAGGGCCCCGTCCCCACACTGAGGGTGCCTCCTACCTTCCCCACCCCACACACCATCTTACACAGCTGCTGCCTCCAGAGAGACAGTCCCAGGATGAAACCCAGACCCTGTGGAGAGGACACGCCTCGAAGGGGCGGTGAGCTCCTCTGCCTCGCTTCGAATTACCCAGTACCGGGACACGGGTTCCGGAGACAAACAGTAGTCTCAGGTGGGGCCAGGCATACCAGCTTGGACTGCACCGTGAGAGCCCATCTCAAAAAGAAAAAGCCAGGTGCAGTGTGCACAACACCATGTCCTGTGCCTAAAAGGGAAGAAGGGCCAATGGCAAACGTTTCAGAGCACAGTGGCTCTAGGCTCTGCATTGCTCTGTGTGAATGAAGGACCCAACAGCAGCCTCGAGTGTCCGCAAGCATTTAACTGTCCGGGAGGAGCACCCAGGTCAGCTTCTTTAATCCTCACGACGCCCTAGGAAACAGACCACGATGGGCTCCAGTAGTTTATCTTTTCTGGGTTTTTGGGTTTTTTTCTGAGGCAGGGTCTCGCTACTAGCCCAGGCCGGTCCCCGAGAGGGACGAACACACTCCAGACAGGCTGTGGGGGTCACTGCACAGCCCCACGAATCCACCACAGGTTGCTGAAATGCACACCTGCGGCAGGGGGACTCTAGTGTGTCAATGACACCTTCAGACAGCGCTTTAAGAAAATCCCAGGCACACACGTGTGATTCCAGCACTCCAGAGGCTGAGGCAGGAGAATCGCCACAAGTTCAAGGCCAGCCTAGGCTACACAGCGAGACCCTGTCTCAAAAAAAAAAAAAAAAAAAATTTTAAAAAGTGAAAGACACATGGTCATGGGTCCCCCTCCAAACACCCCAGTACTCCCCACTTCCTCACACAGTTACCGTTTCTGACAATCATCTTTTACGGTATCAAGTTTTTATAAAATTTAAACATTCACCGTATATTTCGATCCACCATGGATATGGTCGTTGCTCTCGGGCAGATTCTAGGTGAGGGCCCACCAGGCTGAAGAGAAGTCTGTGATGATTCACTTTTCTGGAGAGAGCCGGATGTTTGCCAAGGCGACCGCACCATCGACAGCTCCATCAACACCATCGACAGCTCCACAGAATCCCTGCAGGCAGAGGTGCCCGCCTGAGCCACGGCCACACAGCCACACAGCGGGAAGCGCCACAGGGTGAGCCAGCACTGGGGGCCACGAGGGAGGGGCTGCAGGCGCTGGGAGCTCGGGTGGAGGTGCCAGGGCCGGACCAGAGGGGCAGGGAGACAGTGAGGAGGGGAGCAGCAGGGGCGAGGGCCGCAGTGCAGGCGGGGACTCTGAAGGCGCAACGCCAGACGGGGGTGTCGGAGAGATCCCTTCATGCAGAGCAGAAGGGATTTGACTTTTTTTATTTTAACTTCTTTTGCTATGAATTTTTTGTTTTGTTTTGTTTTTTTTGAGGCAGGATCTTACTGTGTAGTTTGGGCTGGGCTTGAGCTCACTTTGTAGCCCAGGCTGGCCTTGAACTTACAGTGATCCTCCTGCCTCAGCCTCCCGAGTGCTGGGATGACAGGTGTGCGCCACCACGCCCGGCTTCCTATGAAAATTTTAAAAACACAGGAAATGGAAATCATTAAATGGTAATTCCTTGGAGTCTTAAATTTGTGTTTTATTATATTTACTGCTTAATCAGTCTGTCTATCCGTCTGCCCATCTGCCCATCCAGCCAGCCAGCCAGCCAGCCAACCATCCATTCCGTCCATCTCTATCATCCACCCATCCATCTATCCACCATCAATTCACTCACCATCTTTTTTTTTTTTTTCTTTTTCCCAGTAGTGGGAATCGAACTCACGACCTCGCACTTGCCAGGCAGGCGCTGTGCCGCTGAGCTAAATCCCCAGCCCCACTCACCATCTTTTAAAAATAATCTCTGTCTCTTTCTTTGGGACAGGGTCTCAACTTGTAATGCAGGCAGGCCTTGAACTCACTATATAGCGCAGGCTGGCCACAAACTCATGCTGCTCCTGCCTCAGCCTCCCAAGTGCTGGGATTACAGGCATGTGCCACCAAGCCTGGCAAACTTTATTTTTACAGTAGTTGTAGGCTCATAGTAGAATTGAACAGAAAGTAGAGACTTCCCAGACATCTGTTTTTTTTTTTTTTGTTTTTTTTTTTTTTGAGACAGGGTCTCACTTTGCAGTTCAGGCTGGTCTTGAGCTCACTTTGTAGCCCAGGCTGGTCTCGAACGCACAATGATCCTCCTGCCTCAGCCTCTCAAGTGCTGGGATTACAGGTGTGCACCACCACGCCCAGCTTGGACATCCATCTTTAAAAAAACACTTAAAGGCAATTTGTAACTCCAGCTCACTTTGTGCCACACGCTCCGGCACACCTACCACAGCCAGCTATCAGATACTTACGTGGCTTGTCCTTAGCAAAACTTAAGTACAGCGCAATGCATACATTTTAGACATTGTGTTTGACTCATCCAGACCAACACATACACACGAGTAGCAGCACAAGCCCCTCTCTTAACAGATTCTCCCGGAGTGCTTGTGGGTCATTTCCTGGTCATGGGACAGAATGTCCATAAGCCCACCTGGTTTTATATTTTCTTCCTTTTTCCCTTTTTTCTTTCTTTTCAGTGGTGGGGATTGAACCAGGGCCTGGTGTGTGGCACTGAGCTGCATCCCTATTCTTTTACTCCCTTGAGGATTAAACTCAGGGGGTGCTCTACCACTGAGCTACAGCCTCAGTCCTTTTCTTATTTTACTTTTTATTTTGAGACGAGTTTTTACTAAGTCTCCAAATTGCCCGGGCTGGGCTTTGACTTGCAATCCTCCTGCTTCAGCCTCCACCGTGTGTGGCTTTACCTGTTTTAGTTTTTTAAACTGCTTTTTATTTTAGAGACTTAGACCGGGCGTAGTGGCACACACCTGCAATCCCAGCACTCGGGGAGGCTGAGGCAGGAGGATGTTTGTTCAAGAGTTCGAGGCCAGCCTGAACTGCATAGCGAGACCCTGTCTCAAAAAGACAAAAAAAGAAACTTTTAGACTTCCAGAGCAGTTGAGCGACCGAATTGTAGATAACTGTAGACCCTCACCCGGTTACCGAATGTTACCATCACCCGTTACCGCCACGGCCCCTGTCAGAAGCACAGCACCCCCACCCGCGCGCCAGGTCGCCCTCGGTGGTGTGCCATCGCCCCACCTCCTGGGGACCTTGGCTGTTCCTGGGAGCCGCTTTGTGTTCGCCCAGTCTCGCGGGTTTGGGTTTCCGAGACTGGGATGGAACCCAGGGCCTCGCGCATGCGCAGCACGTGCTCCGCCGGAGCCGCAGCCCTACGGGCGTCCTGGAGGAGGGGGCCGCACACGCAATGCCCTTCTCCTGCGCCCTGTCACTGTCAGGGCTGGGTGTCGCCCAGGGGGTGCTGGCCTGGGCCTCCTGGCCCGGTGTTCCTCTCTGCATTTCCAGCGGAGCTCTGCGGAGGGCCCCGAGGGCGGAGGGTCTGGATAAACCCCACTGAGTTCTGCAAGGGAGACCTGCCGGGCTGCTGATTTGAAGTTTTGTTGGCACCCGTGTGGACTGCCAGACCCTCCAGTCCCTTTCCGTCATTTACCTCGCTGAGGCCACTTTCCTGTGTGTGCCCGGCATGAGGAAGAAAACCCTAAATCGCTGGGGAGACGCTGTGTGTTCGTGTGTGTGTGTGTGTGTGTGTGTGTGTTCACGTGTGTGTGTATGTGTTCATGTATGTGTGCTCGCGTATGAGTGTGTGTTCGCGTGCGGGGGTTGAAACAGAGGTTTTGCACTGAGCTACATCCCCAGCCCTTATTTTTTATTTTCAGGCGGGGTCTCTCTAAATTGCTAAGTTGCCCAGTCTGGCTTGAACTTGGGATCCTCCTGCCTCAGCCTCCCAGAGTGCTGGAGTCACAGGGGTGTGTGTGTGTGTGTGTGTGTGTGTGACCTTCCAAGTGGAATGAGACCTGGGTGCCAAGCCGTTAGAGCCGAGCCTGAGGGTCGCAGCGCGGGGTGCCCCATTTTCCCCAGAGGAGCTGCGGCCGGGATTCCAGCCCGCAGAGCCTGGGCCCCTTATCTCCCGGTCCCGCCGGTGCCTGGCTCGGGCCCTGCTCCAGGAGTGTTTGCGGCTCAGACTCCTCGGCCCCAGCCCCCACCCAGGGAAAGGAACTTGGAGGCGGGGCGGGGACGGACCCGGCCATGGTCACAGGGTGAGCAAGCGGGTGGAGATGGTGCACAGCGACACAGGTGGGGCAGAGGGAAGGAGGAGCCTCGGGCTGAGGCCCGGCCTCTCACCTCCCGCCGAGGCCAGTGTCTGCCCGTGCGAAGCGCACACACCCGTCCTCACTGCGATCTCCCCGCCTCCGGGCTCCCGGCGCAGGCTGGCCCTCCTCCCGCGGCCTTTGCGGTAGGCAGCTCTCTTTGCAGGATGGCCCACCCCCCCTCGGGCCCTTGCGATGCCCCAGGAGCCTCCCCTATCCCTCACCCCCACCTCACCTCTCTGTCCACCCCTGTGGTCAGAGAGATCTAAGAAGACAGCCCGTTTTCCCATCTGAGGCTTTTTGTGTAGCTGTGGAGGGCTAGCGCAGTGGGTGGCGTTAAGGTTCTTAATCAGCTGACTTTAGGACAGGGAGCTGACCTGGTGGGCCTGGCCTAGTCAGGCAAACCCTGAAAGCAACAGGCTCTTCCTGGAGCTGCGGCAGCCCACACAGGGAGCGCGAAGAAAGAAGGTACCCTGCAGGAGCGCAGGCGGCCTCTGAAAGCAAGAGAAAGTTCAGGCCAGGCCCGGGAACCAGGGCTCCGCCCACCACAGGACAAGCCCTGCCCACCAGGGCCCTGCCCCACCCACACAAGAAAAGGCTGGTCCCGCAGGGCCCAGCCCCACCCCATGCAAGACACAGGGCCCAGCCACGCCTATGCAGGACAGCACCACGCCCATGCAGGACACGGCCATGCCCACACCTGGATCTCAGCCTCGCGGGACTCCTGACCCAGGCCCTGCAAGTTCACACAGCTGCTACCTAGCAGAGAAGGGCGCCCTGGTTTGGCTGCTTCCTGTCAGTCACCATCAGGGCAAGTTAGTCCCGCTGTCTCTCAAAGACCACACACAGCCGGGCAGGCCTGTAACCTCAGCCTGGGAGGCTGAGGCAGGAGGATCCTAAGTTCCAGTCCAACCTGGGCAACTTAATGAGACCCTGTCTGCAAACAGAACCAAACGGCTGTGAGGCGGTCCAGTGGTGAGCACTTGCCTGGCCTGCACAAGGCCCTGGGTCCAATCCCCAGCACTGCAAAAGGAAAGCGTAAAATGAGCTGGATCCCCCCAGTGTGGTCATTGTGACCTCTTACTAGAATGCGGGCTGTGTCAGGCCGGGGGCATTTGCATAGCATTACTGAGATTTAATTCACATACATAGCTGGGCATGGTGGTGCATCCCTTAAATCCCAGCCCTCAGGAGGCTGAGGCAGGAGGATCGCCAAGAAGAGTTCAAGGCCAGCCTGGGCTATCAAGCGAGACCCTGTCTCAAAAACAAAACAAAACAAAAAACTTAAAAAGTCACCCACTGAGAGTGTGCAAACTCAGGGCAGCTGTGTATCATGCAGCGGTGACCCATCACCAAATCCATTTTAGAATATTTTTATCTCCCTAAAAGATACCCTGCACCCCCTTAGCCATCACCCCAACCCCTCACCACACAGCTTCAGTGGGCTCCTGTCTGCCTCCCATCTCTGTAGCTACACCCCCAGCCCTTTTAAAAATAAACACCACTGGGTGTGGTGGCACATACCTGCAGTGCCAGCACTCAGGAGGCTGAGGCAGGAGGATCCCCATGAGTTGAGGCCATCCTGGACTAAACAGTGAGTTCAAGGTCAGCCTGAGCTACATAGCGAGCCTCTGTCTCAAAAAAAACCAAATAATAATAATAATTATTATGATTATTGTCATTGTTATTATACATAAAATTTTTAAACTTTTGAGACAGCATCTCCCTAAGATGCCCAAGTGAACCTCGAACTTGGGATTCTCCTGCCTCAGCCTCCCTCAGTGCTGGGTGGCCTGCTTGCCACATTCCCTGAATGTGCCCCGTGGCTCCCTGGTAACTGTCACCAAGAGCAGAGGTCCGGGGCGGGAACCACAGTCACCTGTGGGGTCCCTGGCGATGCACGCCTCACTAGGGGACTTGGCCGCTGCTGGGCTGTTTCCTCAGCTCTGAGGCGCAGCTAATAACAGGCGCCGACTCCCTGGGGGTGAAAGGCTTAGCGCGGGGCTGGTGGGACGCAGCACTCAGGAAACACGACCAGAATCGTTGTTAATCGCATGGGATTTACATCGCAAAGCCAGCGCCTGGCCACGGCTGTCCGCTTCTTGCACGCGCTTCCAGAGAGGAGGACGGAGGATCCGGCACCCCGAGCCGGACCAGGCTGGGAGCTCGAACTTTAATCCAAGGCCCCGGGGAGCTATGGGAGGGAAGGCTTGATTCTCAGCCTGTCACCTCCAGACGCCGGCCGGCGCTGTGCTCTACAGCCTGCCTGCCAAAGGGCGCCTCTCCGCCTGGCACTGGGGCCGGAAGCCAGGGCCTTGTCTGCACTGAGCCACAGCCCCACCCAACCCGGCCTCCTCTTGAAACACTGAGACAAGGTTTTGCTGAGTGCTAAGTTGCCCAGGCTGACCTCAAACCTACCATCCTCCTGCCTCAGCCTCCCAGGTGCTGGTATTACAGGTGTGCGTCACCACGCCAGGCTCGTTTTTTATCTTTATGAAAGTAAAACATAACCTTGAAGATAGATTTCCTTCCTGCAATGTGGCAAACATGGACTCTCAAAAGCAATACACTGCCGGGTGTGATGGTGCGCGCTGTCATCCCAGCACTCGGGAGGCTGAAGCAGGAGGGTCGCTGCAAGATGGAGGCCAACCTGGGCTACATAGTGAGTTCAAGGCCAGCCTGAACTGCATAGCGAGACCCTAAAAAAAAAAAAAAAAAACACACCCACGGATCTATCTCCCAAAGTTGGAACCCAGCCTGGGCAACTTAGTGAGACCCTGTCTCAAACTGAAAAATAAAGTGTTGGGCATGTAGCTCAGTGTGAAAGTCCTGGGCGCCACCCAGGACCACAGAAAAAAAACAAGCTGCACCCTCTGTCTTCTGACCCTCGAGTCCGCTCCGGATGCGGGTGCTGTCCCGCTGGTTCTCGAGAGCTCCCCTCAGGGAAACCTGAGCCATCCCGGACACTGACCCTCTCACAGGAAAGGGAGTGACAAACACCCCGCCAGCCAGCTGCCGAAGGTCAAAGCAGGCGGAAGGTCACGCAGCACGCTATTTATAGGCCTGCAAGGCGATCCTCTAGGCGTGAGGGTTGACACCTATGGAGCAGGAAGGTTTCTGAATCGAAACACAACGGACGCCTCCCCTGGGCGGGGCTGCCTCTGGGGGCGGAGCGAGGGGTGGAGCAGGGAGGCCGCCCCAGGGCTTCAATAATACCCGGAAAGTTTCGGGCGGCTCGCAGAAATGGCTGCTCACTCCGTTTTGCGATCCCGGGGAGGGACCCCAGGGCCTTCCTGCGGAGCTACATCGGCAGTCCCAAAGTTTTTTTTGTTTGATTTGGTTTTGTTTTTGTAACAGGAATCGAACTCGGGGCCTTGTGCTTCCCAGGCAGGTGCTGTGCCACTGAGTTGCATCCTCGGCCCCCAGTCCTTTTTTATGTTTTTATTTTGAGACATAGTTTCGCTAAACTGCTGAGTTGTCCAAGCTGGACTTGAACTTGTGATCCTCCTGCCTCAGCCTCCCAGAGGGCTGGGATTAGAAATGTACCACCTGCACTAGGCAAAGACAAGGTTTTTATTTACTATTTTATACTCTTACTCTAGAAAAAGCAGGTCACCCCAATTGCATGGCCTTTACTTCCTCTTCTTTGGTTTAAAAATGAGCTGGGCAGTGGGTGAGTTGTCAACTGCACAATCTCTGAAGCATAAACAAAATATTTTTAGGTGCTGGAGATCAAACCCAAGGCCTCACACATGCTACAAAAGCTCTCTACCACTGAGCTATATCCCCAGCTCTAAATTAATTTTTTGTTTGCTTTTTTTCCGGTACTGGGAATCAAACTCATGACGTTGCGCTTGCCAGGCAGGCACTGTGCCGCTGAGCTAAATCCCCAGCCCCTAAATTAATTTTTATGGCCTCTTTCAGTTTTATTGATTAAATGTACTTGAAAAAATAATAAATGTACTTGAAAAATAGTATATGACATATAAATCATATATAATATATAAGAATATTATACATAAGATATGTACTGCTATACATCATGGAATATATATAGCAGTATATATGAATATATGATATATAAATATATATATATTAGTGTGGGGAAAGTATAGAATGGTCTCTTAACTCACTCTGCAGCCCAGGCTGGCCTCAAACTCAGGGAAACGCTCCTGCCTCTGCCTTCTGGGTACTGGGATTATAGGCCTGTGCCACCAACTATAATTAGATTAGAGATGATTTGTTTGGACTGGACATTGCATGGGGCAAGAATCACGGATACTTAGTGACCCTTCAGCAGAGGTGCTCTGGGTAGGAACGGTGATTACCCTCATTTCTTACAGGAGGAAACAGGCCCAGGGGCAGGGGTCCCTGGTCCGTGGCTCCCTGCTCAGCCAGCAGGGGCCAAAGGGAGAAGGGGTCACAGGAGAGGCAGAGGGTGTGTGCCCTGGGGCTGGCCGGGCGCCTCCCGGCCAAACGTGTGTGCTGAGGTCACGCCGGGTGACCCCGAGCAGTGGCGTTGCTAAATGGGGAGGTGCAAAGCTCCCCGGATCACCAGTGTGCCTCGGGAGGGCTGTGCGTCCCTGCCCCTGGGCCCAGGTGGCCGCCCTGCATCCTGACCTTTGGGCCTGCGCGGGCCGCTGGCCCACGCCCTGGGGACGCCGACCCGCAGGGTGCACCAGGGCTCGGTGGGCAAATGGCTCAAAGTCTTGAAAGACTAAATAAAGACAGAGAGGGGAGCGCGCCCAAGGAAGCAGCCCTCCAGGGGCGCTTTCTGTCCCTCAGCGTGTGGACAGGTGACACAGGCTCCCGAGAAAACTCACACAGTGCGGAGGGAACAGGCCCGGGAGCCGCCTGTGGGTGCGGATTGCAGCTCCCCAAGGCAGCAGCAAGCGGAGGGAGGCGGGGACGGGACGGGAGGGCCGCAGGTCGCTGCTGGACCGCACAGCCTTGGGGTGTGGGTGACCGGCCTGCAGCTGGCTGGGCCGGCCTCCCCTCCCGGCACACGCTCCCGGGCCCGTGGACTCCATGCAGAGACAGGCGCGTGCTGCTGTTTCACAGCTTCCAGCTCTCGAGGAGAGGAAGCCGTCCGGGAGCCAGAGCAGGCGCAGGTGGAGAGCGCGCCCGCCCGGCCCCGCGTCCGCCTCGCTGGAGCGGGTCCCGGAGGAGACCGGGCACGCTGTGTGCTGTAAAGCAATCTGCACCCTTCCCCAGCGCCAGCAAAGAAAGCACGCAAAGGGGCCGAAACGCGAGGGGCCCTCGGCAATCCGGGCTCCGGCCAGGGCTGCACGGCAGCCTCCGTCTCCATCCCAGTGCCGGGGTCCTCGCCGGGCCGGAGCGCCGGCCACGGGAGTTTTATTAATAGCAGGCTGTAGTAGTAGTGGAAACTCGAGCCGGGACAACAAGGTGTGAGTCACGGCCTGGCCCCTGCCGCCTGCGGTGACACCGCGCCCGCTCTGGAACCCCAGTTTCCTCACCCAGGCATGGGACCAACCTGGCCCCAAACCTGAAGCAGGGAAGGCCGGGACCGCTCAGCGCACGGGGCTTGTCCCAGGGCGCCCGGCTACGTGAGGGGCCAGGCCCACCCCCGGGTCTGAGAGCGGAGGCCGTGCCTGGACACCCCGCCCCCACCGCCCGGTCCAAGGCCGGACACCGGGCCCCGACTCCTGGGTCCCAGGGCAGAGGCCGGTCTGCACCCCTGGGTCCAAGGCAGGAGGCTGGGCCCCGACTCCTGGGTCCCAGGGCAGAGGCCGGGTCTGCACCCTGGTCTGAGGGTGGCGACAGGGCCCAGGTTCTCGGGCGGAGGAGAAGGACTCTGCGAGGCGTCCCTGGCGCGGCCCACTGTGGCTCCTGGCCCCGGGAAGAAGCGGGAGGGCGCGAAGCCCAGGCCTCCGCTGTGAAAGCTGTGAATGGGGCTCCCCCTCTCTCCTGCCCTCAGGCCCGGCCCTTGGGGGCTCACGGCCCACTCGTCCCCTCTGTCCTGGGACCGGCGCCCAGAGCCCAAGCCGGTCTAAGTTTGGAAGGGGAAGGAGGGGGCCGGCTGGGGGGAGAGCGGGTGTGGGGCACAGGGTGTCTCTGTCTCGGGCTGTCACACACACCTCTGCCCAGGGAAAGGGAGGGACAAAGGCCGCGAGTCAGAACAAAGACGGGAGAGACGCAGAGACGCTGGCCAGCCAGGGCGCGGGACAGCCGGGGAGGCAGGGGCCAGGGCCGCGGACGGGGCGGGGCACAGCACGCATGTGGGACAGACGGGGACGGGACGGGGGCCAGAGCCCCACCCTGAGACCCCAGGCTGCGGCAGAGAGGGAGGGTGGAGAGGGAGGCAGGGACAAAGTCACACAGGGACAGGGACACTGAAGACACGGGGAGAGGACGCAGGGGCGAGGGGAGCGGGCACAGCGCACGGGCTGGGGGAGAGCTCGCGGGGGCAGGAGGAGGCCCGAGGCCCGCGGACCCTCGGGCAGCCCCGTGAGGGCCAGGCCACGAGCCTGGGTGCTGCAGGCTCCTGGGGGTCCCCGGACCGGGCACCTGCCCAAGGCCCCCCCACGCCAGGCATCCCTGGGATGGAGCCCAGGGCCCCTGAGACCCCTGAGGAGGGGGACCGAGAGGTGAGAGGCGGACAGGGACTCAGGCGGGCGGAGGGGGTGCGAGGCGGCCAGGGGCGCCGGCGAGGCCCCACCCACAGGAGCCAGAGGGGCCTGGGCGGCGCGGCGTGAGGGTGACGCGGACTCGCGGGCCAAGCACAGCCCCACGGGGCCTGGGGGCTCCTGGGGGGCTCGCGCCGAGGGGACAGGCGGGGCTTCTGTGACAGAGACCCCCAGCACGGCCGGGGCACAGAGACAGGTGGCCTAGGCCGGTGAGTCACCGTGACTCATCCTCTCCTCCAGGGACAGTGACCCCTGTGCCCAGCACCCGGGCGCCTCCCTGGCGGGACCTGCACCCCCTACCCCGCTGCCCTGGGAGCTCCAGGCTGACCCTGTCCCCACCGTCCCCCGCAGGAGGACACAGCCACAGCCCTGCAGCGCCTGGTGGAGCTGACAGCCCCCCAGGTGACCCCGCTGCGCAGCCTGCGGGTCCAGTACCGCCTGCTCCGGAAGCTGGGCTCCGGCTCCTACGGCCGGGTGCTCCTGGCCCAGCCTCGCCGCGGGGGTGAGTGCACCGCGGCTGCCCGGCGCAGGGTCCTCGGGGCCGCCCAGAGAGGCTGAGGGGTGAGGCCGTGGCGCCACAGCGCTCGGGACAGCCAGGCCCTTCCCGGCGGGGGACACCTGTGCCGCGCGCAGGACCCTGAGGCCCCGCAAGGGCGGCGGCTGCGGAGGCCACACAGCGGCCCGGACGGCCTCTCCCGTCTCACACAGGCCCCGCGGTAGCCCTCAAGCTCCTGCGCCGCGACTCGGTCCCGAGAGCCACCTTCCTGCGAGAGTTCTGTGTGGGCCGCTGTGTGTCCTCGCACCCGGGCCTGCTGCGCACCCTGGGGCTCCCCCTGCAGACGCCCCGGCACTTCGCCTTCGCCCAGGAGTTCGCGCCCTGGGGGGACCTCAGCGGGCTGCTCCAGGAGAAGGTGAGGCCAGGCCAGCCGGGGGCTCACACAGGTCCACACGGACCCGGACCCACAGCCACGCCAGCCCTGACCCACGGTGGCGCCAGCTGGGCCACTGCAGCCTGCCGAGGGCCACCCGTGCCCCGCGCTGCTCCCCCACGCACATCCGTCCATCACCCCACTGCCAGCCTAGGGGCAAGGAGCCTTCAGGGGTGGCCGGGACCAGAGCCAGAGTGCCCGCAGTGGGACTGGGACTGTGTGTGGGTGGAGGGGTGCACGGTCTCAGGTGGCCTCAGAGGTGGGGCGGGCCAAGGGCGCCAAGGCGGAGCTGGAGGGCAGAGGTGGTGGGCTCCTCTGGACAGGGCCAAGGTCAGGCTTGAAGCCAGGATCAGGGGGCTGTTTTTAGGAAGCTGGTTTTGAGTTAGGGTCAAAGAGGAAGGAGGGAAGGAAGGGAGGAAGGAAGAAAGGGAGGAAGGAAGGAAGGGAGGAAGGAAGGAAGAAAGGGAGAGAGGAAGGGAGGGAGGGAGGGAGGAAGGAAGGAAGGAGGGAGGGAAGGAGGGAGGGAGAGAGAGAGGAGGGAGGGAGAAGGGAAAGAGGAAGGCAGGAGCCCCGTGGGAGCGTGGAGCTGGCGGGGTCCCTCAGCCTCGAGCAGGCGAGGGAGGCAGCAAGAGCCTGACCTCGTCTCCCCGCCAGGGCCTCCCGGAGCCTGCTGTGAAGCGCGTGGCGGCCCAGCTGGCCGGGGCCCTGGACTTCCTGCATGGCCGGGGGTTGGTGCACGCCGATGTGAAGCCGGACAACGTGCTGGTCTTCGACCCTGCCTGTGGCCGTGTGGCCCTGGGCGACCTGGGTCTGACCCGGCCCGAGGGCAGCCCGGCCTGTGCGCCCCCAGGCCCACTGCCCACCGCGCCGCCGGAGCTCTGCCTGCTGCTGCCACCTGCCACGCTGCCCCTGCGGCCGGCCGTGGACGCCTGGGGCCTGGGGGTGCTGCTGTTCTGTACTGCCACTGCCTGCTTCCCCTGGGACGTGCCGCTGGCCCCTGACCCCGAGTTCGAGGCCTTTGCCGGCTGGATGACCACCAGGCCCCAGCCTCCTCGGCCGCCTGCGCCCTGGGACCGGTTTGCACCCCCAGCACTGGCCCTGCTCCAGGGGCTCCTGGACCTGGACCCTGACACCAGGAGTCCCCCGTTGGCTGTGCTGGACGTGCTGGGAGAAGACTGGGGCTTGGAGGCCAGCGCAGAGGACCCTGGGGGCTCAGGGAGCAGGGCCTTCGAGGACGGGGAGGAAGGGGACCTGGGGGAGTCGAGCTTGGAGGAGGGGACAGACGAGGACGAGGCAGAAGGCAGAGGCGGCGGGAAAGTGGGGACAGATGGCGGCTCTCCCTGGCCAGGTGACTGAGACAGGTGGTCGAGGCCTGGGCCAAACGCCCCTCCCCCAGCCCATGGCCACCTGGAAGGAAAGACAGCTGTTTCCGGAGGACGGAGGGGGGCACAGCACCTCCCCGTAATGAAGGCCAGGCTTCAGCGTGGGATGCCCCAACCTGGGGTCCAGGCAGGGCCTCCTCCCTCCACCCTTGCTGCTCCCTCTGTCTGGCGTGTCCTCCTGAGGAAGGCGCTGACCCTGGGCATGCGTCTCTACTGCAGGGCAACGTCCAGCACTCACCGAGCCTTCTGGCGGCTCGCTCCTTCCTCTAGGGCCTCGGGCGGCTCCCTCCGTCCGCAGCACACTTGGCTTCAGGACCTGTCTTGGTCTCTCCCCCGTCGCGGGGCTTCTGGTGACGGCGTGGGAGTCGCCCACCGGCTGGACCGCAGCACGCATGTGCTCCCGCATCCTTTACCAGGCACCGTCCGCAGCCCCGCACCTCCACTCACAGCAGCGCTGTCTCCTTGTGTGGCTGCAGGGAGCGAGCGGCCGGCCTCAGCCACGCCGGGTCCCCGCCTTGGCTGGGAGCCTGTGTAGCCCGTCTGGGGCTCCTGACTCTCCAGCCTCCTGTCCGTGTTCCGGGCTGGCTTGGTCTCATTCACTTACACACCGTCCCGGGCGCTGCTCCAGGCCCCGCGCCTGCCTCTCTGGGGGGCCCCTAATCCGGACAGCCACCACCCGCGGCTCCAGCTCCCACTCCTGTCTGTGCCTCAGGGCACGAGGGCTGTACCTGGTGCCTCGTATCACACCTGCAGCACAGGACCGGGGCTGGATCCACCCAGGGAGGGTGGGCGCTGGAGGCTGTCCCTCCCTGGAGCTCACCCTTTCCTGATTGAGAAATGAGTCCATGTGGGCGTGGTGGTGCACCCCAGTCACCCCAGCACTCTGGGAGACTGAGGCAGGAGGGTCACAAGTTCAAGTCCCGTCTAGGCAACTGTGCAAGACCCTGTCTCAAAATAAAAAATGCACAAACAAGGGGGGGGGTGCCACTCAGGGAGAAGGCCCTGGGCTCTGCCCTCAGTACCACAGGAATAAAGGAACAACTAAACAAATCAGTGTGAGTTCCCTGAGCGCCACACAGCATCCTGGACGCTGGACAGGCCCGTGACGGGACAGGGGCCCGGGTGGGGGCAGGAGCAGGGCTGTGCCCGGTGAGTCCGCCACCCCCGACCGTGCGAGATGCAGGGAGCGGGGCAGCAACTGCTGCACAGACCGACGAGGCACCAAGCAAGCGGCTCGTTTGACACCAGTGACTGCGTCCCCTGAGACCCCGCAGTCAGGGCGGGGAGCAGCTGCCCAGGACGGGGCGAAGCCCTCAGTCCAGTTGTCCAGCACCTGCTCCCCGCGGTGAGGTCATCGCACCGCATGGCTCTGGAATCCGTTGCCTCACCCTCGCCCCGCAGACACGGGCCTGCACCCCAGGCACCCCATCCCCACGCCCGCATCTCAGCAGTCAAGGGGCCCGGCTGCACCAGGGCCAAGTGGGGTCAAGGGACACTCAAGCCACCAGGCTTGGGCCCGGGCTGCTTGCCTGGCACGTCCTCCAGGATAGAGACAGAGAGGTGAGCTGGGCTCTGCAGCCACCAGGCCAGGGCGCGGGGGAGGCCGGGCCTGGACATCCCCACTGCCCGGGTCTGGGGGAGACTGGGCCTCCTGGGTGGGGCATTTGTCCAACCACCTCCAGTTCTAGGACCCAACGCACGGTGTCGCCCTGGCCCCAGTGGGGCACTAAGGGCGGGGCCAGGGGTGGGGCCTCGCGACCCCCAGATGGGACGGGCCTTGCGCTGGGCAGCGCTGTTGGCATAGGCCCCGAGCGCTGGGCACCGGGCACTGCAGGCTGCGGACGGGACGGGTGCGCCTCAAGGAGGTGAGCTGGAGCTCCAGCCCAGGCTGGAATGAGGGCAAGGTCGGAAGCTGGGCCCACGGCACACAGCCAGCGGCCTGGCCCAGGTCCGCAAGGGGCATGGGCTGCACCGTTAGCCTAAGGAGGCGGCCCTGGGCTCGGGTCCCCTGAGTTCTGCGAGGACCAGGACCGGGGTGGGCTGGGGGCTCAGGCATCAGGGTCTGGAGGGGGACGGGGCCTGATGGGCTTGGGTCCCCGGCGTCAGGACAGAGCACATCCTGATGACAGCCTCTAAGAAGTGGGGAGACCAGTGTCCCTGTGGGGTGAGGCCAGTGCGGAGGTCACAAACGTCCCTGCCCCCCTTCCTCCTGCCACCTGATGGCCCGAGGGTGAAAGATGAACCACATCACTTGAGACACCCCCACCTTGTTTCCAAAGCAAACAGACTTGGGCCTGGGGGTGGACACGCAGCCTCTGTCTCCTAAGAGCAAACAGGTGCTCAAGGCCCCAGGGGCGAGGTGGGGCTGGCCAAAGGGGACGTGGGGTCCCGCGCTGTCCAGCTGGGCACAGGCGCAGAGGGCCCCCAAGCCTAAGGCTTGAGGTAACCAATTTGAAGAACAGGCCCCCTTCCTCAGACCTGGGGTCTGGGCCCGGCCTCCCCCTGGGCCTTGGCCTGGTGCTGCAGAGCCCCGCTCACCTCTCTGTCTCCGTCCTGGCAGAAATGCCAGGCAAGCAGCCCGAGCCCGGGCCAGCAAAGGTGGTGGCCTCTGAGGACAGCGCGGAGGAGAGCCTGGGCGGCCTCACGCCCCAGGAGCTGCAGCAGGGCCAGGCGGCAGCACTGGCGCTGGAGGACAGGATGGCGCTGAGCCTGCAGACCCTGGTGCACGCCGAGGTGGAGCAGCTCTACGAGGAGGTTCGGCCTCTGGGCCGGGGCCGCTTCGGCCGCGTCGTGCTGGTCACTCACCGTCAGAAAGGTGCCGGATGGGGACAGGAGGGGTGCGGCAGGGGTGGGCTGAGGCCCAGGGACACCAGGCTTGGACGTCCTATAGAACGGGATCAAGCCTTACCCGCACCCCTTGTAAGCCGTGAGGTTGGGGAGCCCCTTTAGCCTCTCTGAGCCCCAAGGCTCAGCTTCCTCCTTTGAAAAGATGAGTAATGGTTCCTTCCCCCCGCCCAATACCAGGGATTTAAACCAATCGACATCCCCAGGCCTTTTTAAATTTTTTGAGAATGTCTCCTTAAAATCCTTAAGTGCCCAGGCTGGGCTCAAACTTCGGATCCTCCTGTCTCAGCCTCTGAGAGTGCTGGGATAAAAGGCATGTGTCACAGCTAAGATGAGCAACGACGCCTCCTTGAAAGAACTGTTCTTTTGTTGTTGTTTTGAGACAGGGTCTCGCTGTATAGTTTAGGCTGATCTTGAACTCACTACGTAGCCCAGGCTGGCCTCGAACTCATGGTGATCCTCCTGCCTCAGCCTCCCGAGTGCTGGGATGACAGGTGTGCACCATTATGCCCAGCTAAGAACTGTTCATTTCTGATCGTACAGTGACACCCCCTCAGGCTCCCAGAGCGCCTGAAACTGTTGTTTCCCTATGCGTTCACACCTGGGGTGAAGTTTAACTCATAAAGTAGATAGTCTGAGCGGTCATGCAGGCAGACTGTTGTCCACAAGCCTCACCCGGCTGCTTCCACGGAGGCCCTGTCTCAAGGCCCGGTGGTGCTGCAGCCTGCGATATGGCTGTCAGGAGCAGCTCACAGTCCAGGGAGCATGGGGGTGGGCAGGAGAGTGGTGCGGGCCATGGTGACAGAAACCCAAGGCGTGGTGGGCGTGGAAAACGCAGCGCTGCCCCTGCAGGGGTGGATGGGACGGCTGGCGGGTGTTGGAGGAGGCGGGCTTGGTCACACGCAGCCCCACGGTGGGTGAGGCCGGGGCTGGGCGGTGGCTGGTGCCTCAGACCTGGAAGAGAGGGGTGCCTGCCTTCCAGCCTTTGCACCCTGGGACCGGCTACCTGTTATCTCTTCCTGATTCTCTCATTCGCGGGTTTTGTGTCACAAGGAGTCACTGAGGGCCTGGAGGTGCTCCGTCTGGCTTCCATCTACCCGAGACACGGGAAAGCAGGGGGGGCCCCGAAATCAGGAGCAGGCTGGGGAGGCAGGGGCAGGGGCGGGAGGGCATGTTGGGAAGACTGCGCAGCCCGAAGAACCAGTCCTGGTGACCACAGGGGAGGACAGCTGGCCCGAGTGACCCCCGCCCCCTGCGCACCCCCACCCCGGTCCCTGTTGCTCCCAGGCACGTCCCTGGCGCTGAAGCAGCTCCCAAAGACGTCCACATCCCTGCGCAGCTTCCTGTACGAGTTCTGCGTGGGCCTCTCGCTGGGCCCCCACCCGGCCATCGTGGCGGCCTTCGGCATCGGCATCGAGTCTGCCGACTCCTACAGCTTCCTGACGGAGCCTGTTCTGCACGGGGACCTCATTGCCTTCATCCAGCCCAAGGTGGGTAGCAGCTGAGCATCACGTCGGGAGCCTGATCGGGCCTCCTGGGGGCACCGGAACGACCCGGCCTGGGCGTCACATCCAAAGGGCTGGGCCTTTCCAGGCCATTCCCTGCCAGGGTGGCCGGGGCTGCAGACTGGTCAGGCCCTTTAGGGCTCACCGACTTCACAGAGCTAACACAAGATCCTCCCGAGAGGCACCAGCCCTCAGGCCGTCACACGGGGCTGAAGGGTTCGCAGGCTCCCACCGGGCCCCATCTGGCTCACGGCCTCAGCAGGGCAGCCCAGGCCTCACTAGTCACACTAGGCTTTCCCAGGCTCACAGGCCTTGTGCTCACAGTGGACCTCCCAGGGCACTGGGCTCGCAGGGCCTCAGGGGTTCATCCCAGGCCTCACAGAGCTCACAGGCCTCCCAGGCTCACGCTAAGCCTCCCAGGCTCATGCTAGGCCTCAGTAGGCCTCATGGGCTCACACTAGACCTTACTAGGGCCTCACACTGGGCCTCACTGGTCACACCAGCCTCACAGGCGCCCCCAGGCCTCAGAGGGTCACAGGTCACGAGGCCTCGTAAGCTCACACCAGATCTCACAGGGCCCACGCTTTTGGAGTCTTGCAGCCTGCTCAGGTCTCCCAGGCCTGCCTCGGGGGCTGCGAGGCCCAGGGCTGTCTCCCCAGCAGCAGGTGGGCAGTGACCCCGCTGTCCCGTCCCCACAGGTGGGGCTCACACAACCCGCCGCGCAGCGCTGCGCGGCACAGCTGGCCTCAGCCCTGGAGCACATCCACGCCCACGGCCTGGTGTACCGGGACCTCAAGCCAGAGAATGTGCTGGTGTGCGACCCCGCCTGCCAGCGCTTCAAGTTGGCCGACTTCGGCCACACACGGCCCCGCGGGACCCTGCTGCGCCTGGCCGGGCCGCCCATCCCTTACACGGCCCCTGAGCTGTGTGCCCCGCCGCCGCTGCCGGAGGGGCTCCCCATCCAGCCGGCCCTGGATGCGTGGGCCCTGGGCGTCCTGCTCTTCTGCCTGCTCACTGGCTACTTCCCCTGGGACCAGCCGCTGGAGGACGCTGACCCCTTCTACGAGGACTTCCTAGTGTGGCGGGCCTCGGGTCAGGCCCAGGACCGGCCACAGCCCTGGTTCGGCCTGGCACCCGCGGCAGATGCCCTGCTGTGGGGGCTGCTGGACCCTCACCCGCGAAGGAGGAGCCCCGTGGGCGCTGTCCAGGACTACCTGGGTCAGCCCTGGCGACAGCGGGACGGGGAGGCCTCGGAGCTGGCAGCGGGGGCGGGGGAGGGCGGGCAGTGAGGCCTGCAGGCTCGGGGACCCAGGGGCCCTCTCTGTCTCCGGGGACCCCCTTCCCGCTGCCACGTGCGGGCCTCTGTCACAGGGACATCTTGTGTCCTCCCATCACGGGCCCCTCCTCCCTGGGGGGGCCATCGCCACCCCACGGGGCTGTCCCTGCCCTCAGCCGTCCCTTCCTCCCGCCCCTGAATTCGGCACTGGCCAGGGCCTGTGGTCCGCACTCCATCCGCCCTGTGCCCCTTTCCTCCCTGCGGCTGGCAGTCTCCGTCTGCCTCGTTCCTGGGTTACTTCGGGAGCTCGCAGAGCGCTGGGGGCCGGCCTGCTCGCAGTGGACCCCAGCGATGCCCGTGAACGAGTGAGCCCACAAGGAAGACTCGGACTGGCTCCCACCAGCGCCCCTCCCCCCCATGCCCTCCCTCCCCCGCCTCCTGTCCTCTCTGCGGGTCCCCGCCCTGCCCTGTGCTGTGTCCACGGGGCGGTGCCTCTGTGATGCGCCTCATCTCCGCTCACCCCACTGCTCTCTGCAAATAAATCCACCTGGCACTCAGGCCAAGCGAGGCCGCGTCTCTTTGCCGGCATCGTCCCGCAGCTCCTGCGTCGGGTCCGTGACTGGCAAGCTCTGAGTGGGAACGGGTGGGCTGCTTATTCCCAAGAACCCGTTTTCCTTTACCACGCCAAGGGTTATGTGGTACCACTTTAGAGGCAAATGCCATCCTGGGAGATGCTGTCGAGGACCTGGGCATGGTGCACACACTTGTCATCCCAGCACCCTGGAGGCTGAGGCAGGAAGACTGCAAACGCAAGCCCAACCTGGGCAACTTAGCAACTTTGTGAGACCCCTACTCAAAATGAAAAATAACAAGGGACTGAGGATGTAGCTCAGTGCAAGTGAAGGCCTTGGGTTCAGTCTCCAGCCCTGGGGGGAAAAGGCGCTGTCGAAGTCTGCACACACTCACACATACACTCCCACACACACACTTGCAAACACACACATACTCACAGCTCGAGTGTCTCCTACAGAGGTGGGAACATGGTTTCTGTATCTCACAGCTCTGTGAGTGCTCGAGCCTGGGTGTGTGTGTGTGTGCGCCCATGCACAGGCGCTGAGGAAGGTCAGGCAGGCGCCCTCCCGCCTCCCTGGCTCCTGGCCGCAGCCGTGTTTGCAAACACGCTCTTCCTCTCCTCGCCCTGCTTGGCCAAGGGCCCAAGCAAGGCTACAACTCCAGCTGGATCGGGTGTCATCCTCTGGGCCCGGTACACCCCCACACCCTGCTGTGGCCATGAGGGGTTGCCTGGTCGCATGGCGGCCATCTGCCCATGGGGAGCAGCCCCAAGCACCCTCCAACTATAGATACAAGCTTGGGAAGTAGAGACCTGCACACCTGGCCTGGGCAGCTGGAGACCCTGTGGAGCTGGGGTTGCTGGGGCAGTGCGGGGAGCACCCTGTCCTCAAGCTGAAGTAGCCTGGCAGTCAGGCCACGATGCAGACTGCTGGCGCGGGTGCCGCTGCACAGCGGGTGGCACAGGGCAGGGTCAGAGGGGAGGTGCGTGCGGTAATTGGTGGTGGCAGCTGGGGATTAGCTGGAAGGTGATGATGACCCAGCAGAACCCAGGTGGCCGGGGAGGACGGGAGTGTCGCAGGGGCCGGGGTGGGTGCCACACTCGTTAAGCCACCCTCGATGCTAATTGTTAGATCCTTAACACCCTGTGCAGTGGTGGCACCTGTTGGGAGACCTGTCTGAGGCCACCCAGCAGCCAGATTCACACCCAGGACTCTCTGTCCCCGGCCTGGCCAACAGGAAGAGAGGCCAGGCCGGGCTGGGGTGTGAGGAGTGTGCGTGTGTGCGCACATGTGTTAGAGTGTGGAGGAGTGGCGGGCAATGCACGTGTACACACAGGTGAGGGTGTGAGCAGGTGTGTGGGCTGAAGCAGGCGTGTTCGAGTGTGCGGTGAGCGGGTGAGCCCTTGTCTGTGCTGTGAGGCGGTGCTGCACCCTCCCAGGAGGAGAGGGAAGGAGATCCAGCCCTGCTGACCTTAGACCTTGCAGAACGAGCACGCGTGGACAAGGCGTGAAGAGTTGGCTCTTGAACACTGCTTGTGGGACACAGGGTGGAGGAGAGCCAGGTGCGGGGGCACACGCCTATCATCCCACCAGTGGCAGGCTCAGGCAGGAGGATCACGAGCTCTTGCCCAGCCTGCACAACTTAGTGACTTAGTGAGGTCCTGTCTCAAAGAAAAGGTTGGGGGTGGGTGAAAGCCCTGGGTTCCATCCCCAGTACCATAAAAATTAAAAGGAATGTTAGAGACTGAGGGTGGGGCAGCCCCTGAGGGCAGGAATTGCGGTGGGCTCTTGGAGCTGGACTGCACATGCTCACTAGCTGTCTGCCCGGCCCCCTCACTCTGCGTGCGCCTGAACCGTGAACGCAGCTGAAATCCGCTTCTCTCCTGCAGCCACAGTGCGTGAGGCCGAGGCAGCTACTGTTCTGGGCTGGGTGCAAGCTGGCGGCTCAGCTGTCCTGTGGACCGGGGCCAGGCCAGGCGGGGTGGGGGAAGCTGGCCACCCGCCCTGGCCGCGGGCCCCGGGGCCAGATGTTCGAGCTTAGCTGCCCAGCCCCACAGGATAGAGTGACCGGGTAATTAAGCACCCGCTTGCTCAGGGCTGGCAGAAGGTGGTGGGGGTGGAGGCACCAGGGCCCAGAATGCCCACGGTTCCCCAGCTTAGGCTTGCAGAGGGGTCAAGAGCCGAACCCCATGCTGGGCTCTGGTACATTTGGGGGTGACATGGAGGCAGGTTTCACCCACTCCCATCCGGCGATGGCAAAGGAGTTATTCTCCAAGTCGGGGTTCTACCACGTGCCAGCCCTGCGCCCCGGGCAGGAAGGGGCAGGTGGCAGTGGCCTCCCCTGCGTTTTCCCAAGGCACCAGTCAGCAGTTATTTAAGTCCCAGGCTTAACGAGCTGAGGGGGAGAGGACTCTGCCTGCACCCTGCCCCTTGGCGTCAGGACCCCTGGGCACGGTCCCCCCAGCAAGTAACTGGACCCTGCTGGCCTTTGCCTAGCGGGTGGCAGGGGCGCCAGCTCCATCACCTTCGGCGACCTCTGAGCCAGCCCTGGGCCGCGGGCAGGACGGGGAGCCACGTGTCTGGCCTGAGGCTGTGGGGCTAGGTGGGAGGGGGCATCCTTCCCCATGCCAGCCCCCTATTCACCCACCGCAAGCTGAGGCCTGGACCTGGGAGGGATGCCATGCTCCCCCAGAGGGGCAGCTGCGGACCCCAGGGCAGGGTCAGCGCAGGGGCTTTTCCTCCTGTCATCCTGGTGGAGTCCAGCCGTGCTGGGTGGCCGCCGCAAGGATCGGCCCTCTCTGAGCCCGGGGCCAGGCATCGAAGTTCCTCCTCGCAGGCTGTGGTAAGGACTCGGTGGAGCGGCGCCAGGAGGTGAGGCTGGGCTCGCTGGGTCCTGGGTGTACAGGACGGTACCGCGTGCCAGGCCCCGTTCTCACGGCACAGGCCCCGCAAGCCCAACGCTCCCAGGAGCCCAGGGCCGTGGCTGTCCCATCTCACACAGGAGGACAGAAAAGGGGGGAGGGGCAGACTCCCTGGGAGGCAGGCCACACCAGCCCGAGCCCAGGCTGTGTGCCAGCAGGTACGATGACGCCATCTTTAGATGGAGGCCTGGGTGCCACCATGGATCTGCCACACAAACCCCAAGGACCCTGGCAGTGACCAGTCCTGTTCGCATGTGGGACATCATGTGACGTCGTGAGCCCGAGGAGCCAGGCCTCGCCCGGCACTCTCCAGGAGGGCAGCTGTGGATCGGTCACCACAAGCTCCTGAGACCTGGCTACTGCTCTCCCTGAGATGGGGGAGTCACATGAGAAGGCTCCACGTGCCTCCTCTGCTGAGCTGCAGACCACCTCCATCTTCAGGGATGTGACAGTAAGGTGACACCATGCACGCTAAGTCTCCCCACAGCGGACACACAGCACCTGAGATCACGGCCTCTGTGGTGCTAAGCAGACACATCCATCCCAAGATGCTGCTGGCCGTGCACTCGGTGCCACTTCTGTGCCCCAGGCTGGTGCACACCACGAGCAAGCGGAGCTACCTGCCTGGACAGGCAGCACCATCCTCAGGCCCACCATCAGGATCTCCTCCAGCACAGCTATCATTTCACTATCATCACCTTCATCACCATCCGCATCATCACCACCATCACCACCATGACCACCACCACCACCATCACCATCACCACCACCATCACCACCACCACCATCATCACCACCATCACCACCACCATCACCACCATCACTACCACCATCACCACCA
>NW_004955567.1:789089-817261 GCF_000276665.1 Chinchilla lanigera
CCATCATCACCACCATCACCACCACCACCATCACCATCATCACCACCATCACCATCATCACTACCATTGCTATTATGATCACTACCACCGCCATTTCCATCACCACCATCATCACCACCACTACCATCATCACTGCCATTACCACCATCACCATTATCATCTCCATCTTACCACTGCCACCATCATGAACAACACCACCACCACGACCACCATGTTTGGCACCTGTGGTTTTCACGAATCCAAATCAATCTTGTGATTCCATCTCTCTTGGGTTCCCCTATCCCTCAAAAATGTCATTTACACCTATTTTTAGTTAGATACTATGATTTTCTTTGGTTTGTCTGAGAGGAGCTTAAACTCCCACATCTTGGAGAGGGTCATACATCTCCCCTCAGAGGTCTCTCCTCCTCCTCTGGGGTGGTGGTGGTGGGTATAGGTGTGCTGGGGGGCCAGGCCACTTCTGCCAGTCTCTTTACGGTCTCACCCAGTTGCCCCAGGCCCTGGGCAGCCTCTACCAGCTGGGCCAGCCCTAGCCCCAGGGCTTGGCGTTCCTGCAGGTCTTGTTCCAGGACCCAGGTCAGCCTCTGCAGCTGGCCACCAATGTCTCTCACAGCAGCCACCAGCTCCACCAAGGCAGGCGGCTCACAAGCCATGACCCTCATAGGGGGTGCTGGGGAGGCACAGGGGCCAAGGGGGTCCAGGGTCTGACCAGGACTTGGCCCTAAGGGGAGGTGGTCAAGGGGAGGTTGATCCAAGGGATGGGATGTGGGTGGGAGGGGGAGGTCAGAGATCACAGTGGGGCTGGAGGCTGGGGCCGGGGTCTGGGTCTGTGGTGGGGTTAGTGTGGGGTTCTGGCTCCTGGGGGTCCTGAAGTCCTTAGTGGACAGTGGATCCGTGCTTGAGGCTGGAGGAAACCTGGAGGGGCTGGCCTCTGAGGCCGGAGAGGGCGCTGGGCTCCACATCTGAGATGTGGGGGTGTGAGGGGCCCCCTTAGAGGTCACCTGGGGGTGCAGGCTGGGCATAACCCTCGGTGCTGGGGTGGAGGAGGGGAACTCTGTCCCTGGGGAGGTCGCAAGAGACTGAGTGGTGATGACAGGGCTGGAGGAGGGGTTGGGAGGCCGGGTGGGGTCAGAGATGGTAGGAGGAGGAGGAGTGGTGTGGTGGGGGCTTGTGGCGGGGAGCGGGGTTGTGGTGGGGAGCGGGGTTGTGGTGGGGAGCGGGGTTGTGGTGAGGTACTGGGCGGTGGTGGGGATCGGGGCGGTGGTGGGGTTCGGGGCGGTGGTGGAGTATGAGGCAGTAGTGGGGTGCGGGCTCGTGGAGCGCTCTGGGGATCCAGAAGTTCCTGTGGCTGTGCCCAAATCTGGTGTTGTGTCAGATCCCGGGGTCCCCTCTGGCGGTGCAGAGGGCTCAGACGTCAGCTCCTGGGGCGCAGTGGGCAGTGAGGTCGGTGCGGGAGCGAGGTCGGGCGTGGTCGAGGAGGGCAGGTCCGGGGTGGGCGCCGAGGTGCCCGGAGGGACAGAGGTTGAGTCAGAGGTCAGCGGCGGCCCAGGCGAGGCGGAGGGGGCCGGGCGCCGCGTGGGAGGCGCTGCCCGGGCTGCAGTGGGCCGCAGCAGGCGATGGTCGGGCCCCGGCCTCCGCGGGGAACCTGGGGGAGGAGGGGGACACAGTCCGCCTAAGGTCAGCCCGCCCCGCCCACTGCCTCGCCCACCTCCCCGCCCCCGGGAGACTGGCCAATAGGAGGTCGCAGGGCTCAGGACGTCACAGGTCACCAGCAGACTTCACCCAGCCCTAAGGCCCCTCCTCCCGCCGCCTGCGAGGCTCCGGGCGCCACCTGGCGTCCTCTGCGGTGCGCAGGTGCAGGTGCAGGGACCCACTGGACGCGGGAGACCGGGTGAGGGTGCCAGGGATACAGGAGGGAGGGGGCGGCAATCAGCCGGCTGGGGATGTGGGGGGATGTAGGAGGATGGTGGGGGCCGCCTTGGGGTACAGAAATACCGGAAGCAGGGAGATATGAGATTATTAAACGGCAATCTCAAAAATCAAGATACACTTTTTTTTGGTACTGCGGAATGAACTCAGGGCCTTTGCACTGGGCTACATCCCCAAACGTTTTTTATTTTTTATTTTGAGACAGAGTATTGCTAAGACATTAAACTGCCCAGGGTTGGCTTGAACTAGTGATCCTCCTGCCTCAGCCTGCTGGAGTGCAGGGATGACACTTATACACACCCTGGGCCATGCAGGCACCTTGGCCATGTAGGCACGGACACCATGTTGGTGTCTGGGCTCACTCTGCAGATTTCCTATCATTTCCTTCCTTGCAGGGGTAACTGGCAAAGTCTGTGTGAAGGTCTCCCAGCCTTGCCCTGCGAACACCTCAGGCCTTGCTGTGAACATATCCTGCACACTGCAGGTTGTTGGACACCATCTGTGGCCTCTACCACTTCCAGTCACCACATCCAGCACTGCCAGATGCCCCGTGGGGCACCGCTAGCCTTGATGCCACCTTGTCCAGGTCAGGGCTTCTAAGAGTCCACCCCGAGGCACAACTCCCTAGGCCGCCTGCTCACCTGTGTCCCCCCGGGCCCTGGGAGCCGGAGAGGGGTGTCCTGGGTGCCTGGTAGTGCCACTGAAAGGGGTGGGTGCTGGCCTGGCTGTGGTGGGCGTCCCCTTGACCGGGCTCCTGTCCAAAGGCGTGTCCCATGTCCCGGAAAGTTTGTAACCATCCTGGCCACCTGCAGGGACACAAGGAAGAGGCTGAGTCACGCCATCCTGGTGCTGCCGTGCGGCGGTACAGGTGGCTGCAGACGGCTCGCTCGCTCCGGCGGCTCCTCCCTGACCAACAGCAATGTAGTGGTCAGTCCAGGTGCTCCTGGCTTCCCAGACAGAGCTGGAAACCAGAGCATGAAATAAGCTCAGGCCAGGTGTGGTGGCACAAGACTGTAGTCCCAGCACTCAGGAGGTTCACGTTGGGTTTGTGGCCCGCTTGGGCTACAGACTGAGTTCAAGGCCAGCCGGAACTAACAGCAAGGCCGTCTCAAAAACCAAACAAAACAAACAAAATTATCTATTATTTCAGCTCCCCGTGACCTGACCCTGTTCTTCCTTCTCCTTTTCCTGGGGAAGAAAATTCTATTTTATCTTTATTAATGAACAGCTCGAAATAGTTCTGTAACACCTTTTTTTTTTTTTGTATTATTTTGGCTGAATACACTTGGGTCATCTCTGTAGAATAACTTCACGTAACATCTAAACTTATTTGATCTAGCTGTATATCCACCATATTATTTAGGGAGACTAGAAGGAGAATTCACCCTTCTAGCTTTGTTGACCAACGAGCTTATTTTAACAAGAGCTTTCTGGAGCTTTTCATTCACATCCTGTTCACCGCCCGAAAGTATGTAATCCAGTAGTTTCTAGTATATTCACAAGGTTGTACGACAGCCACACAGTCAAAATCGAGAACAAGGCTGGGTGTGGTGGCACACGCCAGTAGTCCCACCACTCAGGAGGCTGAGGCAGAATTGCTTTGAGTTCAAGACCAGCCTGAAACACAGAGCAAGACACTGTGTCAATGCTGGGCGCGGTGGCATATGTCTGTAATTCCAGCACTCAGGAGACTGAGGCAGGAGGATCGTTGCAAGTTTGAGGCCAGCCTGGGCTACAAAGTGAGCTCAAGGCCAGCCTGAACTGCATAGCGAGACCCTGTCTCAAAAACAAAACAAAACAAAGCACTGCGTCAAAATGAAAGAGAGGCAGAGAGCGGGGGACATTTTCCACCCCTAGTGCCATGAAAGAAGGAAAAAAGGTGAGGGGAAGAAGCCTATCGGCGGCGAATCACTGCAGATCTTTCCACGGCGCTGGTTTCCGGAGGGCCCCACGAAGAGTCAAACTTCCCGCGGCTGCCTGGTAAATGTCAGCCCACTTGCTGTGTCTTCAGAACCCACTCTCAGAGCCTGCTGTGTGCTAGTGGCCTGTCTCTGTCCCCGACTTTCTTTTCTTTTCAAATTTTTTCCAGTACTGGGGACTGGACCCAGGGCCTTCCCACCGAGCTGTATCCCCAGCCCTTTTTTTACTTTTTATTTTGAGATCGGGCTTCATTAAGTCCCTACATCCTACTGGCTCTGTCCTAGCCAGGCTGGTCAAGGTAGGAGCTTCTCTGAGACCCAGCCACCTCCCCCGCGCCCGGTCTGGGAAATGGGTCTCACTCTGGCAGCTGGGTCCTGGGGTGCAGGGCTGGTGCGCTCTCTGTGTTGAGGACCTGTGACTCCGCCCCTCCTCACTCACCTCCACAGCACACCCACTGTGAGCACCCCCGGGGTTTATCTGCACGCCCGTGGGCTGGGCGGACACTTGGGCTCCTGCTGGTGTTTGTGGTCATACATACAGCTCTGAGGCGGGGGTGGGGGCACATGCCTGTCCTCCCAGCACCCTAGGAGCCTGAGGCAGTAGCATCACAAGTTTGAGCCCCACTTGAGTGACTTAGTGATTCTGTGACACCTTGTCTCAAAGTAAAAACCAAAGGGCTGGAGACATAGCTCAGAGTAAAGGTCCTGGCTTAACCTCCAGTACTAAAAATAAAGAAAAAACAGCACCAGTGAGCTCCTTGTGCTGCACTGCAAGCTGGGAGCCAGAATCTCTCCATGGCTACTGGTGGGGCTGCCACAGGCGCTCATTCTAAACGAGGTACAGGGGCTGGAGATTTAGCTCAGCAGCAAAAGAACCTGCCGGGCAAGTGCAAGGTCCTGAGTTCGATTCCTAGTATCAGAAAAACATAGTGAGACCCTGTATCAAAACAAAACAAAAAGTACAAAAAAAAGTAAATAACTAAATGAGGTACAGCTCCCCCAGCCTCACCCCTTCCTTTCCTGGTGAGCTTGGATTCTTCCTCTTTTGGTAGTGGGTGGTTTTTTGATACAGGGTCTCACTAGGTAGCCCAGCCTGGCCTTGAACTCGTAGCACTCTCCTGCCTCAGCCTCCTGAGTGCTGAGATCACAGGAGTGCACCACCATGCGGCTCACTCATCCTTTAGGACTTAGCTCCGGGGCTTTCCCCTTCCTGCTCAGGTCGGTCACCCCTCTCCATGCCCCCGGGACGCTTCAGTGCTGACCCTGTCCTTCCCGGCCTCCCTCTGCAGTCTAGAGGTAGCTCTGCCTCTTGTGGTTCTTCCTTCCCCGTGCCTCAGTTTCCTCCTCCAGTGGGCTGGAGGACAGCACTTCAAGGCTCCTTGGGAAGGAAGTGAATTAAGCCGGGTTACTGGCTCAAAACAGGGTAACACCAGGCCTTTGCACATGCTGCTTGCTCTGTAAGGAACACACAAAGAGGGCTCTACAAACCTTCACTGTAATAATAACAATCATCATGGTCCAACCTCTAACCTCAACCTCCCACTTAACCTCGGACCCTCTCCTGTGTGAGACCTCACACAGCAGAACTGTGTGATTCTGCAAAACCCCTGCCTAGGCTATGCCTGCGGTCGTGAAGCACCCCCAGCTTTGCCTCTGCCCGCCCCTCTGAGCCCCCGGCACCACTGCCGCCTCCTGAGGTCCCCACGTGCTGTGCTTCTGCCTGCAGTGCTCTGCTGCTGTGGCTGCTGGGTCTCTGTCTCCAACTTTCCGTCCGCACCCCCACCTAACCCGTGGTGCCCCATAGGCTCAGCTCCTACCACAGGACCTGAGGACGCCCGCTCCTGCCCTGGGGTCTTTGCCAGCGCCATGTCTGCTGTGGTGGGGATCTGCGCGGCCACCCTGCTGCTCCTCTTGAGCTCCTGCCCACCCTCTCCCGGGCGCGGGCAGCCCTCGGTCCTCACAGCTGTGTCCAGTGGTGGCTGCCACGCCGTCCACACTGGCCTGAGCTGATATCAGTGCGTCTCCAGGTGCAGCGCTCTCGGAGGTCTCAAGAAATGTTGTTTGAAGAATTGAAAAGTGAAAATGCAACCTCCTTAGGCCTTCGGTTTGTCTCCTGCATGCTCTCTGGACCTCCTGCTTCCACTTCTTCATTCACTCATTCATTCAACAAACAAGTGAGTCTCTCCTGAATGTTAAGCACTGCCCCAGGCACTCGGAATAGCACCCCACTCCTCAGACCTTGCACCCTCAGATGCATAACCTCAGTGTGTGACCTGAGATGGCAAGAGCGACCTTGGGTTCTCCAGGGGGCCTAAACTGATTCTGTATAAAGGGGTGATAGAAAAATATGGTGAATTCCAAATTCTTAAAAAATTATTACAGTGAAAGACACATTGCCATGGATATTGCCCCTAAAAATACTTCCCTCACTTCGGACACACTGCCCCATCGTTCTCGTCCCTTTCTGCGGCAGCTAGGCAAGTCCTCTTTCCTGAGGGTCCTCATGGGGTACAATAAAAAATATGGTGAATGTGGCTGCCAGGTACCATCCAACTGGAAGGCAGGCTTATAAAAACAGGCCCCTTTGTCCTCATCCACCTTGCGGACCGCATCTGGCACCGTGTGATTGCCGGCTCTTCCCCAAAGTCAAAGTGACCACAAATGGGAAACATTTAGAATCAACTCAGGACATTAGCACAGCGCAACTGAAGACACTCAGGAGAGTGCACTCCAGAGCTGCTCCAGGAAGCGGCAAGGATGATGGGATCGTGTTTGAGTGAGGGGAGGAATTTTCATTTTGTTTTGTTTTGTTTTGAGAGAGAGAGTCTGGCTAGATAGTACAGGTTGACCTTGAACTCACTATGGAGCCCAGGCTGGCCTCGAACTCATGAGGATCCTCCTGTCTCAGCCTCCCAAGCACGGGGATGACAGGCGTGCGCCACCGCGCCCCTTGAGGGGAGGGTTTTGAAGGGAATTCGAGGCAATGTCTTTTACTGTAATTTTTTAAATTAAATCATACACCATTTTTAAGACTGTACCTCATAAATCCTTCCCACTGTCCTCTGCTGCTGAAGTCCTACCACCGCCCTGGAGGTTTTGCTTGATTTCTCGGCTGTAAATAACCACTCCTGCCTGAACCCTGAAGCCGTTGCTCATTTTCATGAAGTGACTCCAACAACCAGTGCTTTTGCTGTTGGAGGAGACCTGTAGCCTTCCAGCAGTTCCAGTCCCCGGAACCCATAATGGAACCTGCAGGGGACCCGGACCCCAGAACCCACCCCTTTCCCACCCCAGGGCAGGGTGCACGAGTGTGTAAACCGGATCCACAGCAAGGCCTCTGAGTCAGAAATAATTTCCTTGAGGTCACTTATCCCATCACCGGAAACACGGTGTTAGCTAGAGGACCCGTGTCACCGGGTCGCCAGAATGGCGCCATCGAGAGTACGCGAGCTCCCCTTGAGCATTCTCAGCACCTCTGGAGCAGAGGTCTTTCCCGGAGGAAGAAACAGGGCTCTAAGAGGCGAAGTCGTTTTTTCTTTGCCATTGAAGAGATGAATTCGTGCCTGTCCTTTCTCTCCCCCGCACCCGCTTTTTTTTGAGACAGGTTGGGTCTCGCTAAATCATTAAGTTGCCCAGGGTGGGCGAAGTGCCATTCTCAGAACTTCGATTCTCCTGCCTCAGCCTCCCAGAGTGCTGGGATTTCAGCCCAGCGCCCGCACGCTGGCTTCCTATCTCCTTCCAAAGTCTTCCCGTTATTAAGGCTGCACAGGACATGGGACTGTGTCACACTTTGCAGCTCTGCATTTGGCTGCAGGCCTCTCCCTGGAGGGACACCACGAGGGGGCGCCATGGGGTCAGGAAGGCCGCGCTGGGTCGCTAAGAGGCAAGGCTCTGGAGCGCGGACTGCGTTCGGGCAGGACGGCGCCTCTGGAAGCCCAGGATGCTGAGCCCGACTCGGCCTGATTCTCCCCACCCTAGTCACGCCGCCTGCTCCCTCCCTGGCCCGGGTGGCAAGACCGACTGCAGTTCCGTCCGGTGCGCCTCTCCCGCCTTCATAGCGGCGGGGACACGGCACCTCCCGCGGCGCCCATCTTTCCGCCCTGCCCGGACTAGGGCCGGCGTGCGCATGCGTGCTGAGCGCCAGAAAAGGGCGGGAACGGACGCGCAGCCCCGGAGCAGGAGGCGCAGGGGCGGCTCTCGGCAGGGGCGGGCGGAGCGGCCCCGGGCCACAGAGGCCCACACCGGGCAGGGGGAGCGTGAGGTGAATGGGGGAGACTGAGACGGGCCACTGAGGAAAGGCAGGGCAGGCGCAGGGGCGCCTGGGAGGGAAACAAGGGCTGGAGAGACCACGGGGGGCACGGCGGAGGGAGAGATGCGTGGCGGGGCAGAGAGGAAAATGGCGGGGGACACAAGCAACGAGGGGGTGAGGCGCGGGTGAGGGGACGGGAGTGGGAAGCAGGGATGAGGACGGTGAGAAAGGAAAGAAAAACGAGAACATGGGAAAGGCGAGACAAACAGAACCATGCGAACTGGAGACAAGAGGAAAATGGGAGAAAGAAGGTTCCGCCCGTGAGAACTGCCGCGAGCGACCGGGATGAGGTGGAAAGTGAAAGAGGAAGAAAGCGGAAGGAGGAGTGCAGGCAGTGACCTGGCCCGGGAGGAAGCGGCCAGAGTGAGGCAGGAGCAGAGGCGGGCGGCCATGCGGGAGACAGGCAGGCGCGCAGGCGCGCAGGCAAGCGTGGGCGTGGCGTGGGACCTGGGGGAGGTCAAGGCCCCGCGCTGGCCGTGAAAGGGAAGGTGACGGGGACACGAAACAGGCCGCGGGGCACAGGGCAGCGGAGCTGTGCCCTTGGGTCCGCCTTGCTGGGGCAAGCCCAGGGCGAGCAGCAGACAGAGCCCACGCGCCAGCCGTCCCCGCAGGTCCAGGCCAGTGCCTGAGCTTTGAGGACAGGTCTGCCTTCGCCTGCTTTGGGGGACCTAGGGCGGCGACAGTGATGGTGGCGTGGCAGCCCAGGGCTGAGGGGTCTGGAGGGTTCCCACCCTAGCAAGGCTCTGGATCAAGGGCCCCAGGCCGGCGTGGTAGAGCCACTTCCCAGTGGCCCTGGTGGCTTAGGAGGAACGTAGGCTGCTCTGATCGCTCAGAGCCGTGATTCCTCTCCTGGGCCGGGAGCAGAGGACCACCACTGCGCTCGAGAAGGGAAGGCTCTTGGGGTCTCTGGAGCCCGGGACAGCCCGCCTGGGTCGTGGTGGCTTGAGCAAGCTCACTTAGAAGGGACTGTCTGCAAATGGCAGGGAGAAGAATGGCGGCTGATGGGCCCCCACGGCCACCCCATCAAACCCTCACCTGTGACTGGAGGGCGCCGTGCTGCCGGGGAGGAGATCCCTGGGTGCCTGGTGGTACCCCATGGAAGAGCACGTCCAGGCCCTGGTGCCGTGGTGGCCCCTTTGGCCAGATCCTCTCCCAAAGTGGGGTCCCAGGTCCAGGAGGGATAATCGTCATCATCTGTGTAGCCTTGGGAGAAATGAGGTGGTGGTTGATTGGATCCCTGGCTTCAAAGGTCCTTGCTACTACTCCCTTCCCTTCTAGAGTCTGCTGGAGCAGCTCCCCAGTGCCCCCACCCCAGCCCCCAGAGAAGCACCCCAGTACAGTCCCCTTGCCCCGCTCTGACTCCATCCCTCGGCTTCCTCCCTGCCCGTCCCCTGGTACCAGTGCAAGCGAGCCCCACGTCTTCCTCGTGGTCACAGTTGTGCTTCCCCCATCCCCCTGAGGGGCAGTCGCTCAGCGAGGTCTCACTGCCCTTACAGCCCATGTCATCCAACCAGATGGGCCCGGTCCCTGGGCCATAGTGGGTTTTGCCCACTCGGGCGCGGACCTTTCCACAACCCAGTTCCCAGCAGACCACAGTGGCATCCCGCAGGTCCCAGTTGTCATCACAGACTGTCCCCCAGCGTCCGGCATGCCACACTTCTAGCCGGCCAGCACACCTGTTGGGCCCGTCGGCCAGACGAACCCGGAAGGGGCCTGGGGGTGGAAGGCCCTCGGGTCAGGAGCTGGGGCAGCCTTCCGGGTGTGCCCCTCTCCCTTCCCCTCCCACTCACCCGATTCCCTAGAGATGCTGGCCGTGGGGGAGGAAGCTGGAGTCTCAGCAGATGGCTCCAGGGAGGCCTGATGGATTTGTTCGATGGTGGTCTCAGAGGTCATTTCTCGAGGGCCTTGAGGGGACAGTGTTGTCGTGGTCCCTGAGGGCCATTCCCAGAGGGCCCGAGGAGTTGTCTTGGAGGTGAGGTATGAGGTCCATCTGTGGGGAGCCTCCGTGGGCAGCCTTTTTGGTAACTCAGAGGTTCGTTTTGGGGAAGCTTCAGTGGTCAGAGTTTTGGTCTGTGAGGTTAGTTCTGGGGAGCTTTGGGTACCCAGGCCTCTGGGGTGTTTAGTGGTTGGCATCCTGGGAGGCTGAGTGGTTGGTCTCTTTGCGTTTTTGGTCACCCACTTCTTAGTACTCTTGGGGGTTTTCCCTGGGGCCTTAGTGGTTGTTTTTTCGGGAACACTAGAGGTTAGACTTGCAGAGGGCTTGGTGGCCAGTTCTCCCGGGAGCCAAGCATCTCGATCTCTACCCAGGCCAGGGAGCCAGCTCCAGCTGAAGGGGTCTGCGATGGTGTCCAAACCAGGGCTCCCTGGGAGGTGAGTGGAGAAGAAAAAGAACGGTGAGACACCACAGTGACAAGATTTGTCCAGGGCCCTCCTCTTTAGCCAGTCACCAAATTCCTGTTCATTCATGGGACAAAAATTTATGGAGCACGTCCCATATGCCATGCATTGTGTTAGAGCCTGGGGACCAGGGTGAGCCAAAGCCAGGGTGACGCCCACCGTCCTGGCATTTACTGCCTAGTTGTGACTGACTCCTTTGCCCCCCTAAAACCTGTCCCCTCCTCTACACCTCCCTAGCCTTTGCCTTGAATCAGGGACCCCACATTCTGTGCCTTCTGATGCATCTCCCCACCTCCATGCCTTTCCTTACTGACCACCAGAGTGGTTCCATGTCTGACAGGCCACTCCCTATCCTCAGACCCTTCTATAGCTCTTCATGGCCCTCAGCAAGAGGGAAAAAAAGACAAACCCTATAGCATCAGGTAGAGTTAAACTCCATCCCTTGAGTCACCACTGTTCATCTTAAAATCTTCCTGATCAGCATGTGTACAACCAAGGATCCACCATGCCTGAAAAAAGTTTGGCCCCTTGCCCCTGGCTGCGGGGCCCTGGCACGACTTGCCCAGTAAGCGATTCTCTGTGTGCCTGAGGGGGTTTGGGCCATGCGCTGTTGTCCCTGCTAACAGCATGATTTCAGGGCAGCCACAGAAGAGGTCAGCCATGTCTACAAGATCACGACCCTACAGAGCTCGATCCACCAAGGCTGGGGGCGCACCCCTGGTGGCAGGACTTCACGCTTGGTGTCGCACCATGCTGCTGGGAAAATTCAGCACAGTCTGCATGACTCTGCCGGGAGGGGACAGCTGGAGCTCACACCTCCTGTCTCCTGAGCCCTGCCCTGTAGACTTGTTCCTGTGGCTGACTTTAAAGTGAGTCTTTTCACCAGAATGAACCAGATCCATGAGTCTAACAGCCCTTCTGGTCCCTCCAGCAAGGCCCTGAAACAGAACATCTTGTGGACCCCCCAGCTATAATCTCACAGGCTTGCAGATGTATGCTTGTGCATCTCTTCCCTCCGTAAGCCACGGACTTCCCAAAGACCAGGACCATGCACGGTCCATTCTCAGGACCCAGCACCCCACTCAGCTTCTGGCAGCTGAGAACAGGCCTCAGTGCATGCGGGGGCACGAGCGCAAACACATGCAGTGCTTCAGCTGTCTTTGCTTCTCTGTCTCCCAGGGACTCTACGTCCACTTCTTTGTGGGAGACTTTGATTCCTGGAAGGAGGAAGAGGAAGCTTCCCTGGGAATCTGGTGCAACTTTGGACAAATTACTCAACTGCTCTGTGCCTCAGTCTCTTTACCAGTCAAATGGGCGAAACATCCGTCAACCTAGACTTGTGAAGTTGGAATGTGGCCACATGTGGCAAAGCGGCACAGGGCTGGGGCTTAGGCACCAGCATTCCTTTGCTGTTCATGTCAGTGCTTGTTCCTGTTCCTGCCCCAGGGAGCCCTCCTAGGGCTAGCAGGTGGCAAGGGCATGCTTACCAGTGCACGTGACGCCGACGTCCTCATTGTGAGCGCAGTTGTGTTTCCCCCAGGGAGCAGCAGGGCAATCAGCGAGCGAAGCCTCCGTCCCCACACAGCCCACATCATCCAGCCAAATGGGGCCGGCGCCCCAGCCGAAGCGGCCCGCAGCAGGATCCGGCTGCCGAGGCCCCCCACAGCCCAGCTCCCGGCAGACCACGGCCGAGTCCTGCGTGTCCCAGCTGTCGTCACACACCGTCCCCCAGCGCCCATCGTGCCACACCTCCAGCCGGCCTGAGCACCTGCTGGGCCCGGCCACCAGGCGCAGCTGGGGAGACCCTGAGGTAGGAGACAGGCAAAGAATTAGAGAGGGAAAAGTGAAGCCTTGGAAACCATGAACCAAAATAAATCTGTCCTTCTAAAATGCATGAATAAATAAATAAATCTCTTCTACTTAAAAAAAAATTAGAAACGGAAACTATTCAGCTCTCAACTTTTCATCTGCCTTTCCCTCTGTTGTTTCCTCCTCTTCCTCCTCCTCCTTGTTGTCTTCCTCCTTCTCTTTCTTCTTTTTGGTCTTTTAATAAAGGATCTTGCTATGTAGTTCAGACTGACCTTGAACTCACTTTGTAGCCCACACCGGCTCCAACTCACAGTAATCCTCCTGCCTCAGCCTCCTGAGTGCTGGGATTACAGGCATGTGCCACTGTGCCCGGCTTTCCTCTGTTTCCTGCCTATGTATCCACCTATTCATCCATCTAGGCCTTCCCTCCTTCATCATTCCTTCCTGCCTGCTAAGCAGCAGGGATTTGTTGAGGTCTTTTCTTGCCCTGTCTGCGCTGACTACAAGGGATAGAGTCAGGCCTGGGTGGGTGGTTCCTCAGAAAGCCAAATAGAATTACCATATGGTCCCAGAAATTCCACTACTAGGAATATACCCAAAATAAATTGAAAGCAGGCACTCAAACATATATTTGCATGCAAATGTTCTCAGCAGCACTTTTCACAATAACTCCAAGATATCCTAAATGTCTCCCCATGTACGAATAGGTACGCAAAAAGTGATATTTATGTTGGCAGTGATTTCATAGATACGGCCCCCAAAGCATAAGCAACAGAAACAAAAATAAGACTACACCAAACTAAAACACTTCTGCTCATCAAGGGAAACAATCAGCAGCGTAAAAAGGAAACCACAGAATGGAAGAAAATATCTACACACCATAAATTTCTTAAGGGGTTAGTCTCTAAAATCTGTAAGGAATTTCTACAACTCAATAGTTTAAAAAAAAGTAATCTTTTAAAACTGGGCATTGAACAGACACTTCATCAAAGACAGTATACAAAGCACCAACGAGTATGAAAAACCATTTTTCACTACCCATCAGGGAATTGCAAATCCAAAGCACAATCAAACGTCACCTCACACCTGTTAGGATGGTCACTAAAAGGTAACAAGTGTCAGTGAGATGTAGAGAAATTAGAACCCTTGAAGACTTTGGTGGGAACGCAAAATGGTACGTTCTGAAGGCTCCTTCAAAGATTAAAAATAGAACTGCCATACGATCCAGCGACCCCCCTTCTGGATATATATCCCAAACAGCAGTAGAATCTCAAAAAGACATCAGCACTCCTATTCATAATAACTAAAATGTGAAAACAATTAAATGGCCATCAACTGAGGAATGGATAATGAAAAGGTCGTATATACATACAACAGAACACAATTCGGCCTTTTTTTCTTCGGGGTTTTTTTTTTTTTTTTGGTTTTTCTCCGATACTGGGAGCCAAACTCACGACCTTGCGCTTGCCAGGCAGGCGCTTTGCCGCTGAGCTAAATCCCCAGCCCCTTTTTTTTGTCTTTTTGAGATAGGGTCTTGCTATGCAGCTCAGGCTGGCCTTGAGCTCACTATGTAGCTCAGGCTGGTCTTGAACTCGCAAAGATCCTCCTGCCTCAACCTCCCAAGTGCTGGGATTACAGGTGTGTACCACCATGCTTGGCTATTCAGCCTTTAAAAAGAATGAAATGCAGTCATTTGTGAGAACATGGGTGAACCTTAAGGACATTATGGTAAGAGAAATAAACCTGTTGCAGAAAGACAAGTACAGTAGTATGTAATTCCATTTATATGAGGTCTCTTGAGCAGTCGAATTCACACACAGAGAGAAAGAGGAGTGGTAAGTGGGTGTATGGGTACACCCCTATAACCCCAGCACTTGGGAGACTGGATTACATGGTGAGACCCTGACTCAAAAAAACAGCCTGGATGTTGTGGCACACGCCTGTAATCCCAGCACTTGGGAGGCTGAGGCAGGAGGATCATTGAGAGTTCGAGAACAGCCTGGGCTAGAAAGTGAGCTCAAGGCCAGCCTGAACTGCAGAGTGAGACCCTGTCTCAAAAGGACAAAGAAAAAAAGGAGAAAGTGGAAAAGTAGAATGGTGATTGCTAGCAACTAGTGCTTAATGGGTACAGATTTTCAGTGGAGGGATGACAAGAAGTTCTGGAGATGACTGGTGGTGACAGTTACATAACAGTATAAATGCAATTAATACCACTGAGCTCAGTACACTTAAAAATAGTTAGAATACTAAATTTCTGTGGTGTATACAGTTAGGCATTGCTTAACGTTAGGCTACATCCCAAGAAATGCACTGCCAGGCAGTGTCATCATGCGACGTCATAGAGTGTACTTCCACAAACCAGGATGGCTGCAGTGTCACCAGGCAGTATGATCTCATGGGCCACCACCGCACGCGCAGCCTGCTGTTAACCAAAATGTCCTCATGCGGTGCGTGACTGTATTGTACCACAATCCAAAGAAGATATATTTGGGCTGTGGGACAGATCACCTCTGCTTGGATTCTGGCTTTTGGATTTCAGCTGCAGGGCTGGGAATACAGCTCAGCGGCACAGTGCCTGCCTGGCAAGCCCAAGGTACTGAGTTCAATTCCCAGTTCCCAAAAAAAATCCAAACCAGTACAAAGTCCACTGGATTTCAGCTGTGCCATCTCATTTGTAGCATGGGGAGTGCAAGCATTGCCTGGATTACAGTGCAACAGGCCGCAGGAGCCAGCCAGTGCTCAGTAAATGTTGGCTGTTATTATTTAGGAGAAGGAGAAGAGGCCTCTAGCAGTGGTGAGCATGGAGAAAGCAAGCCCCACTTCCGTTCGGCCTTTCCAACCCCGAAGGGACAGCCTACTAACCACGCCTTCTCACCTTCTCATTGGACGATTCACACCTGGGCCTGGCTGACTCAGAAGGGACTGGCCTCCCCGGCGGGAGTACACCTTTCTGTGCTCACCAACTGATCCAGAGCCCACGCCCAGCTGCCTCCTTACGGGGTGGTCACACACAGGACCACTGTACGCCTGCCTTCATCACCCCGGGGCCAGGTTTCAGGCAACCACGGACAGCCTGACGCCTAGAGTCCTTCGGCATGCCCCCTTCTCTTGGGAACTTCGAGCACCAGACTCTTCCATCACTGTTGTTTCCTTTTCTGACACCACCAGGCTGGAGCCGTGGTGCGCCTACATTTGAAAGCAACAAGCACCATTGATCTGGTCCTTTTAAGACCTGTGTGAAGGAGGCCATTTACCCCCATTTGCAGAAGGAGCAGCCTGGGTATGGTGACGCAGACCTATAATCCCAGCACTCAGAAGGCTGAGGCAGGAGGATCTCCGCGAGTTCAAAGCCAGCCTGGGCAACACAGTGAGCTCAAGCCCAGTCTGAATTACATAGCAAGACCTTCTCTCAACAACACCAAAAACAGAACCAGAAAGCCTCCCTGGCAAAAAGGCGAGATGGATTCATTAGCAGAGCTGATATTTGGAGCTGGTCCAAGGGCCTTGTGACAGTCGCGTGGGCACACTGCGGGGCACGGGAAGCCAGAAGCTTGCTACAGTGGATTCAGTACGCAGGCCCAGCTCCAGAAGGGGGCCCTGGTTCAGACAGGGTTATGGATTTTAGGGTGAAGTCAGAGAGCAAGAACACAAGGTGCATCCTTCTTTTTTGTTTGTTTGTTTGTTTGTTTTTCTCCGGTACCGAACTCATGACCTTGCCCTTGCCAGGCAGGTGCTTTTGCCGCTGAGCTAAATCCCCAGCCCCCAAGGTGCATCCTTCTGAGACATGAGCCCCGCTCCTCTTCCCGCCTCCCCTTGCAAGAGGGCCCCCCAGGAACAGACTCGGCCGGGGCTGGAAGGGACTCACCCGCATCTGGGCCCGGCTCTCGTGCGGCAGTAGGAGAGGCTGGAGGAGGCGAGCTGCCTGCGGTCCCTGGAGCCCGGCTCGAGGTGCTGGGGGAGGATCCGGGGGCTGCCTCCCCGGATGCCGAGCTGTTTCGGTCCCCTGCGGGGGCTGTGGAGGCCACATAGCCGAGGGGCATGCCTGGGCCGGGAAGAAGAGATTCCTGTCCCACCCCTTCCGCACAGCCTCCTCTGCTTCCACTACCCGACCCGGGAGACCGGAGACCAGGCTGGGGTGGGCATGAAGCAGTAGGGAAGCAGAGGTGGGTGAGTTTAGGGCTCAAAGGGACCGGGGGCCCTGACCCCATGAAGAGGCCGAGGGGGCCGGCCCAGTGGGGGCTGTGACGAGGCTGAGGCTACGTTAGCACCACTGACACCTGGACCGGGTCATTCTGTGTCTGGGTGGGGGTGACATCCTGTGCTCTGTCCCTGACCTCTAACTCCTAGCACTGACAACTCTGCCAGCCCCACTTGTGACCATCAAAATGTCTCCAGGCACTGCCCAGTGCCCCCTGGAAGGACGGAACTTTCCCCACTGAGAATAACAGATGCGGACGGAGGTTCCATCCGAGGAGAAGCTGGGGAGGTGGGAAGCCTGAACAGTGCGTGCGGGCAGAGTGGGGAGACCTGCACCTCCAACCTTTGTCCCGGACTCCGGTGCCACCGCCCCCTCCCACCCTGCTCCCCCCCTCACCGTCACACACAGCCCCAGCATCCTCGCGATGGTGACAGTCATGCTGGCCCCAGGGCCGCGCAGGGCAGAACCGCAAGGCTGTCTCGTTTCCCAAACACCGGAGGTCATCCAGGATGATGGGGCCAGAGCCCTCCCCAAAGAAGGCGCCCCCTGGAGCAGCCAGCGCCGCCCCGCAGCCCAGCTCCCGGCAGGCCACGGCGGCGTCACGCAAGTCCCAGGCGTCGTCACACACCGACCCCCAGCGCCCGCCCTGCCAGACCTCCAGGCGGCCGGCACAGCCGTGGGGCCCGTCGGCCAGGCGCAGCCTCGGGGCAGGGCCTGGGGAGAGGACGAGGGGAGGGGCAGCAGGAGGGCAGGAGGGCGGGACAGAGCAGGCCTGCGCTGGACCTCAGGGCCCTGGCACCGAGAGCTAAGGGACGGAGGAAGTGACCGGTGAAGGGGCCCCAGCCTCTGCCTCGGTCCCAGCCCTGTCAGAGAGCAGAGGCCCCGGGGACAGCTAGACACCATGTCGGCAGTGGAATTCGGTAACAGGCTCCCAGCCAGTGCCCGCGCCTGCCTCAGCCTCCCTCCACACAGCCCCTCCCCTTTCCCTTCTTCCCGCCTCAGGTCCCTCGTTGGCCCGCAGAGACACAGGACCAGGGAGCCAGGAGGGGCTGGCCAGCAGAGGGACAGAGGAGCTGCCGGCACCCCCAGCCCCACCCCTCGGGGAAGCACACCTGCCTGAGGAGCCAGGAGGGGCTGGCCAGCAGAGGGACAGAGGAGCTGCCGGCACCCCCAGCCCCACCCCTCGGGGAAGCACACCTGCCTGAGGAGCCAGGAGGGGCTGGCCAGCAGAGGGACAGAGGAGCTGCCGGCACCCCCAGCCCCACCCCTCGGGGAAGCACACCTGCCTGAGGAGCCAGGAGGGGCTGGCCAGCAGAGGGACAGAGGAGCTGCGGGCACCCCCAGCCCCACCCCTCGGGGAAGCACACCTGCCTGAGGAGGACGGCGGCTGCCACTGTGCAGAATGGGGTGGGGAGGCAGAGCAGCCCTCAGTAGCGGCCTAGAGGGAGCGGGGCAGCTGGGCTGAGGGAGGCAGGAGGGAGGCTAGCGCCCGGCCCGACGTACCCGTGCAGACCAGCCCCGCGTCCTCGCTGTGGTCACAGTTGCTCCGGCCCCAGGGGCTTCGGGGACAGTCCCGGAGGGCCTGCTCGCCGCCACCACACCCCACATCGTCCATCCACACGGGCCCCAAGCCGGGCCCGAATCTGGCACCCCCAGGGGCGGCCAGCGCGCCCCCGCAGCCCAGCTCGCGGCAGGCCACCGTGGCGTCCCGGAGATCCCAGCCGTCGTCACACACCGTGCCCCAGCGGCCACCATGCCAGACCTCCAGGCGGCCAGCACAGCCGTGGGGCCCCGAAACCAGGCGCAGCCGGTCTGAGGGAAGGCGGGAGGGAGGGAATAGGGGGCAGGGCTGACCCTGAGTCCTCCGGAGCCCAGGTGGAGAGCAGCACCCCGTCCTCAGGTCGGTGGGACTAAGCCTTTTGCAGCCTCCACATTTGGGGGCAGAGGCCTAAGGATGCTTACCTTGGCGGGGGGCCCCAGTCGTCAGCAGAGGGGCTCGGGTGGACTTGGTCTGCTTGGGCGGCCGGGGGCTTTTCTTCCGGGGGCTGTTCTGGGGGCTCCCAGCTGGGCGGGGGGCTGGGGAGGAGAGGGCCACAGGTCAGGATGAGCCAAGCCGCTCATCCTGCCTGTCATCCAGGGCCAGAAAGGCAACCTGTGGGAACCCGTCTTCTGCCGGGAGGTCCGTGCACACCGGCCCGCTCCGGCCCTCTCCGGCGGCCGAGGTGGGCGGGGTGGGCAGCCCGCCTCGGGGCTCACCGTGAGTCATGGGGGGCTCCTCGGAGGCAGGGCTCAGCTCTGCAGACAGCCCCGGCCACAGTTCCCCAACCAGCGGGGAGGTTGAGTCATCCCGGGAGTCTGCCACCCGCTGGCCTGCAGAGAGGGTGACCGGAGTGTGGTCACTGACTGTCCCTGACAGGCACAGGGCCGCCCCAGCCTGGGCTGCCGAGCCACTGAGACTTAGGGGAAGTAAGCACTTGGGCTCTGGGGTGCCCCCTGCAGGAGGGTGGAGCGTGGCCTTACCTGCGCAGACCACGCCCGCGTCCTCCTCGTGCGAGCAGATGTGGGCCTTCCAGCCCCGGTGGGGACAGAGGCCCAGCCGCCCCTCGCGGCCCTGGCAGGCCAGCTCGCTGAGCCACACGGGCCCCGTGCCCTCCCCAAAGAAGGCGCCCCCGGGAGCGGCCAGCGCCCCCCCGCAGCCCAGCTCGCGGCAGGCCACCGTGGCGTCCCGGAGGTCCCAGCCGTCGTCACACACGGTGCCCCAGCGTCCGCCATACCAGACCTCCAGGCGGCCAGCACAGCCGTGGGGGCCGTCGGCCAGGCGCAGCCGCTCTGGGGGTGGGAGGAGAGGTGTGGTCCCTGCTGGGGCACTGGCGAGGCCAGGGACTGGGTGACAGGAGGGCCGGGGTGACACCACAAGATGCCATCAGGACACCCGCGTGCTGACCTCGGGGGGCTCAGAGGGGAGAGTGTCCACAGACGTGGCCCCGGGGGCTGAGAGCAGCAGGCGAGGTCACAGCAGAGCAGGGGCAGCCAGGGACCCGGCAGGGGGGCAGCACGAGGCCGGGGAGGGGGGCGGGCAGGGGAGGACAGGGACACTTACCCACGGCCTGGATCCCCAGCAGAGCTGCTGCAAGGAGGAGGTAGACAGTGAGGGAGGCACAGACGCCTCCCCGCTCTGCGTGCCCCACACTGAGGGCTGGGGGAGACACAGCCCTGCCCAGGGAGCCCTGAAGTTGGGCTGGGGCCCAGGTTGGATGGCGGGGGCCCCAGGGTCAGGTCCCTCGAATGCTAAGAGGCGGGGACAGGGCACGCAGAAGGCTGGGTCCCAGGGACCGGCGGGCAGCCAGACGTCAGAGTGTCCCAAAGCACCAGGGCCAGCTCCCAGAAGTTGGGAGCCAGGGGTCAGTCTGGGCCACTCACCAAGGAGGCAGGCCAGGACCCTCATGGGTGCAGAGTCCAGGGCAGGGCTGGGGCGAAAAGGGGAGGAGGAGGAGGAGGAGGCAGCGCCCAGCAAGGCGCCCGGGACCACGGAGGAGCAGGCAGGGCCGAGGCCGTGCCAGGACGGAGAGGCTGGGGAGGCGCGGGCCGGGGTGGGGAGGGGCTGGCCGGGCCAGGCCGAGGCCTGGGAGGAGGGAGGTGTCCGACTGCAAACACCCACTGGAGGGGAGTCGGCCAGCGGGCTCCAGCCGCGTCCCAGAGCTGGGAGATGCCGGGGAGGGCCAGGCCTCTACCCACTTCTCGTCCAGCCAGGGAAGCACGGTGGGGAGCAGCAGCAGGGAGACTTCTCATCAGGAGCCAGAGAGCCCTCCCTGTAGACACCCACCAGGCTGGAGGCTTGCATGAAGCCCCGGGGTCCCCACAGAGGAGTGGCGGAACTCAAGTCCCCAGAAAGGAAGGTGGGACGACCAAGGGTCAAGGCTGGGGGAGGGGGCTGCACACACACACACACACACACACACACACACACACGCTCCACACCAGCCAGCTGTGAGGAAAAAATTCGGTAATGGGGAGCGTGACTCAGAAGGCCTGGCAGGGCCTGGCGGCCCATGAGCTCACGAGCTCCCGCCTGCCTCCACTCCAGCAGTTACTGTCAACTCGGAGAGGAGGAGCCAGACAGGACGGCGGGGAGGGCGGAGGGGGTCAGGGATGTGGAAAAGGCATCAGAGATGAGACAGCACAGCGGTTCCAAGCTTTATTTAACAAATGGGTGTAAAAAAACCAGATGGGGCTGGGCCCTGTGCCTGCCAGCCCCGCCCAGCTCCCAGGGAGGTCTGGACCCCCGCAGCCGGCTGCAAAGGAAAGCTCAGCCCCTGGCCTGCCCTGAGTATCTCCCTCTACTCCTGGAAGGCCCGGCCTCACAGACCAGGGAGACATCCGTTTAGAGGGACCCGGGGGCATCTCTGGGAGCCGGGAGGGAGAGGGCCTTCTGCACACTCTGAGTTCCTGCTGCACACAGCACGCCGGGAGCACGGCCGCCGGCCCGCAGCAGGATGGGCAGCACGCGTGCAGGTCTCTGTCCTCGGCCTGCTGTGCCCTGGGCAGGCCGCAGCGGTGCGGGGGCACACAGCAGGCGCTGGCCGCGGGCTCGCTGGGCGCTGCCTCCCCGCGCTTCCACCCCACTTAAGTCACAGGTCTTTGCTGAACTCCCTCACCAGGGTGTAGCCCATGCAGCCCCAGCCCCCCTCGGCCTGATAGCCGCAGCCCTCCAGCAGCCCTACCGCCCCCCATGCGGCCACGGCCACGGGGACTACGAGCCGGGCCCGAGGCTCCCCCATGCCGCCTGCCCAGGCTCGGGCCCGGGCCTCGGCAAAGGCCAGCAGCCTCCTGCCCACACCCCGGCGGCGGTGCCAGCGAGAGACAGAGAGGCGAGTGACCCGGGCTCCATCCCCTGAGGTGGCGCCAGGGGCCAGGGCCAGGACCCCACACACATCCCCAGAGCCCCGCACAGCCACCCAGGGGCCCCCCAGGCCACCAGGCGGAGGCAGAGAGCCCCACCGGGCTCGCAGGCCCAGCTTCACAGCAGCCACGGCCAGGAACACGGGCAGCAGGAGGGCCAGGGCGAAGGAGGCCAGGACGAAGCGCAGGCCACTGCTGGCCGCGGCCAGGAGCAGCAGGGCTGGGGGCCGAGTGAGAGCGTGGAGAGCCACGCGGTTTTCCGTGTCCTTCACGCCAGCCTGCAGGCGGGGGAGCAGGTCAGCACTGCCGGCCGCCGGCACCCCCAGGGCGAGGGCCAGAGGAGAGCCGCAGGGAAGGCCAGAGGCCCACGGGGTGTGGGCGGGCGGCACGGGACGGCTGAGCAGGGAGAGAGTCAGGAGCCGTGGGGCGCCCACAGTGAGGGGCCAAGGAAGTGACCCTTGGACAGTGGGGAACCCGAGGCCATCGGCCTGGCTCAGGGGAGGGCGTGGGAGGCAGGGGCGGCTGTTCACCGACGGCGGGGCGGACCGGGAGGGAACTGGCACCCTGACCCCAGGGCCGAGGAGCCAAGCTCCCAGCCGCACAGCCCTCGAGCTGCTCAAGCCCAGTGTGCTGGGGTGCAGGCAGGGAGGGGACGCGGACAGAGGAGCCACAGGGAAGGAGCCCAGGAGGGCAAGGTCCGTGGTGTGGGGGTCGGGGCCGGACGGGGCGTGGCTGAGCCCACCTGCCGCGCCCCCATGCTCACCTTCAGCATTTCCAGCACCAGGGGCTTCTCATCTTCCCGCATCTCGCGCACGGACAGGTGGCTGGGGGCCATGGCAGCCCCGAGGCTGCCGCCCCCGCGAGGGAGCTGACGGCACCTGGGGAACACAGGCAGGTTAGTGTCAGGTGGCACCTCGGTTCCCAAGGCCCCGCACGGGATTTTCCAGTCGCGCCACCTTCGATGGTGGCGAGATGGGTCCCCCTATCCGGCGACTCCCCTGTCTCCGTCCCCTCCCTGCGCCCAGGCCGGTCTCCCCAAACACGCTGCGGGTTTGACACCTCGCAGCACCGCCCCAGCGCCGGGACCCATGACCCCTCCACGCTCCCGCCCGCGCACGGCCCCACTCCCGCGCTGGCCGCCGCCCGCGGCGCAGAGGCCGAGCCCGCGAGCACCTCCGAGGTCGCCCGATCCTTTGACAAGGTGTGGGAAACGCAGGGTCGGGAGGGGGTCGCCGGCGGAAGTGACGTGCCCACTCGCGCACGGAGGCGGGGCTGCGCTCTCGGCCCTAGCAACTGTTGCCAAGCTTCCCCAGCCGGGAGCTGGCCAGGAGGCACCCGCGCGCGGCGGCCGCGGGACCTCTCCTGCCGCTGGAGGCGGCGCACCTCAGAGGGGCGGGAGCGGTACTTACCGGCCAAGAAGGCCCTGCGACCCGAGCGCGGGGAGGAGGTGGCGAAGTGGTGGGCCGAGCGTCCTTGGCGCCTGGACCTTTGTGCAGGGCTCGGCGTCCATCCCCAGGGACCTGCACCCGACCCCGCTGCACCTGGGATGGGTGTCCTTTGAGACAAGACTCTGCTCCCACCCGTTCCTCAGATTAGGGCAGGGGCGTGGTGACTAGCGCGCCCAAGCGCCAGAGCGGGGATTCCAAGCCCAGTGCCTTGCCGCCACGGTAACCGTGGCACACACCACAACCCCCGTCTACGGGACAGGGCAAGTGAGCCCCGCGGAAGTGGTTGGCCCCGAGATTCCGATCCAAGCAAGTGGCCTGCGAGCCAGGAAGCAAGATTAGACTCCACACGCCCAGGCGGGGCCCTCCCATGCCTGTGCTCCTTCCCCCCATCCCCCCAAAAAAAGGCAAAAGAGAAGAGATTCTGAGACTTTATTAGCAGTCTCCTTCCGGGGGGCAGACCCCAGCCGGGCCAAAGGCAGTGAGTTGGAGCCTCCGTATTGAGGGGGTCTCCTCAAAACGTGTGCACCAGCTGGACAGCGGGCAGCGTCTGCACAATCTGGATGGAGGGCAGGGCCTGAGGACTCACGACCCCCGGCCCGGCTCCTGCAGGCACCACTTGTACCACCTGGGGCCCAGGGGCTGCGGGTACCGCCGCCGGGGCAGAGCCTGGGCCAGGGGCCGGAGGGGCCAGGAGCTGCAGTGTGGCAGTGCCTCCCCCCACACTGCTGGTCTCCAGCAGCTCAGCGGCAGGGGCGCTGCGGATGATGAGCAGTTTCTGTCCCGGGGAGGCAGAGGCAGGCGGCTCCGTCAGCTCAGAGGGCAGGGTCTCCACCTCCTGCACACAGAGCCGCGTCTGCTCCCCATCTGCCCCGCTCAGCACCAGCACACTCTGCAGCCCCTCCTCCGTCTGCAGTGTCTCAAAGACCACATCTTGCACCATGCCCGTGCTGGCCTCTCCGTCCCCGGCCTCTCCAGGACCCGGGGCTGCCAGCAGCTCCTCCGTTGCCTCGCTCTGGACCACCAGCAGGTTGGGGGCCTCAGCAGTCACCGCTCCTCCACTGGAGCTAGACAGCTGGCCTGTCAGTGGCTGGAGCTGGACCGTAGTCACTTCCTGGGCTGGCTGGAGCTGGACCGTGGTCACTTCCTGGGCTGGCTGGAGCTGGACCGTGGTCACTTCCTGGGCCGGCTGGAGCTGGACCCCACTAACTTCCTGAGGCCCCGTGTCCCCACTCCCTACATTCTGCAGGACAATGAGGCTCTGCCCTCCCCCACCGGCCCCTGCACCACCCCCTCCCTGTACCCCTAGACCCCCAGGCCCCGGCAGCCACACTATACCCGTGCCCTGACCAGCCTTTCCCACAGCCCGAGGGCCCTGCCTGGCTTGGCCGGCCCCAGCACCTGTGGAGGGCACAAGGATGAGCTTAGGGGGTGCAGGTGGGGGTGGAGGGGGTGGCGGCTGGACACTGCTGGGGATCAGCTGGAGGCCCTGGGCTGTCTGCACCAGGAGAAAGGTCTGGGAGTTGGGTGCCGCTGGGCCTGCTGGCGGCACCTGAGCCGTGCCCCCCGCCACCTCGAGGGAAAGTGTGGCCTGGAGGTGGGGGAGCACATGGACATCCTGGGTGGCCAGCGGGGCAGGAGCGGCGGCCAACGGGGCGGGGGGCTGGGCGCCAGCAGCGGGGGCTGTGGTGCCAGAGGGCGCCTGGGCCGGGGCGTGCGTCCTCATGTGCCGCTGCAGGTAGGCGGCCATGACAAAGCCGCGGCCACACACAGGGCAGGCAAAGGGGCGCTCGGCCGAGTGCGTGCGCTGGTGCAGCAGCAGGTTGGACGAGTGCGTGAAGGTCTTGGGGCAGAGCGCGCAGCGGAAGGGGCGCTCGCCCGTGTGCACGCGCTGGTGCTGCCGCAGGTTGGAGGTCTGCGCGAAGCTCTTGCCACACACGCCGCACGCGTAGGGCCGCTCGCCCGTGTGCACGTGCCGGTGGCGCCGCAGGCTGGAGGAGTTCTTGAAGGCCTTGGGGCAGTCCGGGCACGGGTAGGGCCGCTCGCCCGTGTGCTGCCGCAGGTGGTACTGGTAGTGTGAGGACCACTTGAAGGCCAGGCCGCACTGGCCGCAGGTGAAGGCGCGCAGGCCGGTGTGCACGCTGCGGTGGATCTGCAGCAGCGACGAGCGCTTGAAGGCCTTGGGGCAGTCGGGGCACTGGTAGGGCCGCTCGCCCGTGTGGCCCCGCTGATGGTAGAGCAGTGCGGAGGAGCCCTTGAAGGCCTTGGGGCAGTCCGGGCACTTGTAGGGCCGCTCCCCCGTGTGCGTGCGCTGGTGATGCAGAAGCCTTGACGACCAGCGGAAGGATTTGCCGCACTCTCCGCACTCGTACTGGGCTGCTGGCGCGGGGGCTGCGGGCGCCGGCTTCTCCCCAGGGCCCTCGGCAGTGGAGGCGGGTGCCATGTCTGCTTGGGAGCCGACCATCACACCTGGAGGCAGGGAGTCCGGGTCAGGGTGGGCTGCCCGGGTCACTTCCCTGGGTCATCTTCACCACGGGGGACCTGCCTTAGGAGTGGGGTTTCGAGGCCCAGGTTTCCCCTTTGCCTGAGGCAGAGGAGGGGCGTGGCCCGGAGACTTTCAGGGCATAAGCAACACTTCCCAGCAAACAGGACGGGGCTGCTCTGGCCCTCGGACCCCTGCCATCCCCCCGCAGGCCCTCTGAGAAGGCTGGGCTGCCCTTTAAGAGGACTGCCTCTCTTACAGCACCTGCTTCCTCCCGTACCCACTGTCCTCAACACCTCCCCTGGTGGGCATGGCATTGCACACCTGTGATCCTGCACTCAGGAGGCTGAAGCCGGAGGGTCTTGAGTTCAAGGCCAGCCTGGGCTAATAGGGAGTGCAAAGCCACCCTGGACTACACAGTGACACCCTGTCTCAAAAAACCAAAACAATTTTTGAAGATTTTTAAAAAGACCTTCACCCCAACCCCACCTCAACACTTGTTCCCCACCTCACTCTAAAGCAGGGGTGGTGACCCATGGCGCCCACGCCAGTCACTGAGAAAGTGAAAGCAATCAGAAGTGTGTTATAACATTCCTGTAACACCAGTGGCTCCGCTGGCATAACTGCCCACACCCCAGGGATAGGAGGTCATGCCTGGAAACGCTTCTCTGTCAGCTAGAGGTGCAGAGATACTGTGACCTGGAGGGAGGAGCTCAAGGACACTTCTCCACACTGGGCAGTGCACAAGACAGTGCCCCTCGGGAGAAGCCAGTCCAAAGTGGATGAGAAACTGCACCATCTTCCCACGGGCTTGCCCCGGAGGTCCCCCCATAACCTCAAGCTTCCCAAGATCTCTTGGGGTCTCCTCACCACACCCACATCTTCTCAGAAGAATTCTGGGTGTGGCCCATGCCTGTGATCCTAGCTACTCTGGAAGCTGAAGCCAGAGGGAAAGTTTGAGCCCAGCCTCGCAATTCAGTAAGACCTGAAAGTATAAAGGGCTGAGGATGTAACTTAGTAGTAGAGAGCTTCCCACAATGCACCACTCCCTGAGTCCGGTCCCCAGCACCAAGAACAAACAAACTACAGTCCAGGTCCCGTTCCCCACGCAGCCCTGGCTTTCCTTACGTCTACCCCTTTGGAACAGAGCGGCTCCCTGCTGCCACGGCCCAGCATCCATAATGGCACCCACTTCAACCGTGCTGTGGCGAAAAGCTAGGTGAGTTTTCTGATTCTGTGCCTCCCTAGCAAAAATGTAAAACCCTCCTCGCCCAGTCTTCCCTGAAAACGGGAGGTCTGTCCTTCCTCTGGCCAAAGGCCCTGCCCACTGCTCTCTGCACAACCAAGCAACAGGAGATCCCTGGGTTCCGGGGGGTTGGGGTCAGAAGCTGGGCACTTCTCACAGGCCCGGCCTCTGTCCAGGGCACTGCCATGTCCGCCCTGGGCAGCCGCAGTGTCTCCCTAACAGATCCCCGTGTCCCCACCCTGTCTGTCCCCAATGCAGCAGCCGAAGGGACCGTCAGGAGAGAGCACAGGACATCCTCCCCCGAGCCTGCCGCAGACCCCATTCGGGGCAGCTTCTGGCTTCCCGGGCCGACAGCTCGTCTCTTCCTGACTTGTCCCGCTGCCTCCGAACCCAGCAAGACAGGCTGCGCCCCGCCCTGCACGCCCTCGGCTACCCAGTCTGCCCCGGGAGCCACCCAGCCAGGCCTCCCCGGCGCCTGCCTGGCTCTGCGGCCCTCCCAGCACTCCGTGCGCTGTCCAACGCTCTCCACTGCGCCTGTGACAGGCTAGCGCGGCACAGCCAGGGCTCGGGCTCGGAGCAGGCCCTTCTGTGTCGGTGGGGTCGCCTGCTTTCCCGTGTTGCGCAGTGTCCCCGCAGTGTCGACCCACACCCCCGCGGTGTGGCAGTCGCAGCCTGCGCCTTGCCTGGAAAGCCCTCTGTGCGCCCCTGCAGTGTCACCCCCGGAGAGCAGCATGGCCCCCAAGAGACAAGTGCTGCCACACGGCCCCCTGTCCGACTGCCTCCCCGGGCTGAACGTCGACGCCATGCAGCGGGCCTTCGCTGTGTCCACGGCCGCACCCCGGCCCCACGGAGCGCCGGGCGGGCGTGTGCGCTGTGAACACTCGAGGAAGACAGGGCGCAGCCCCTCCGGACAGGCTGCGCGGGCTTTTCCTTTAAAAGACGGGCCTCCCTCTCAAGGGTGAGCAGCTCCTCGGACGACACTGACATCACCCCAAGGATCTGCACTGCCTCTGCGAGGCGGGCGTCGCCTTAGACCGAGGCGCCCGCGCCCCGGAGCGGCGAGGGCCCACCCCAGGCCTGGAGCAGGCTGCGCGGCCCCTTTAAGAGGATGCGCCCGCCGCACACCCTCTCCGCCTCCGTTCAGACAAGCCAGGGGTCGCACTGCGCGACCAACGCTCGCAGTTTTGCTCGATGTCCGGGAAACTGCCCCTGGCCTTCGGTGAAATACCCCCCGGGGAGGGGGGTAAGGCGGGAAGCTCCGAGAAAGGTGCACCTCGCCACGCCCTCTAAACGCAGCCCCTCGCCCTTTAAGAGGTGGAGCCGCCGCAGCGCACCGGAATCGGAGGCCAGACAGCGGCCTCCCCTTTAAGGAGCCCCTTCCGGTTACACGCTCGCCGTTTCCCAAACTGCTCCGCCCTCCGGCCCGGCCCCTCCCCCAGCGCGCCCTCCGGTTTCTCACCTGCGCCCGGGTCGGGGGACCCGGGGGAGCCCCGGGCCTTGCCGCGGGGACCGACGGGGAGGTGGGCCGGCCAGGAGCGG
>NW_004955567.1:817523-824598 GCF_000276665.1 Chinchilla lanigera
CCCCCTGAGCTGCCGCCTCCAGCGCTCCCCGGGTGCGCTCCTCCGCGTGGGGCGGCGGGGCGCCCCGCTGAGGAGCGGCCCGGTCACCGGGGTGGGGGTGGGGGATCTCGCTTTGCAGCCCGAGCTGGCCTCCAGCGACCCTCCTGTCTCAGCCTTCCGAGGGCTGGGGTTACAGGCCACACCCGGCTGAAAGTTGCGCTTGCAACATCGTACTTTCAGGACCGCGGCAGCGTCAGTGCGCGAATGGTTTCCGAATGCCTGCTTTCTCCCCTCCAGGCAACCCGGAATTCATGAGTCTCAAAAGACACAGCCTCAGTGGCCCCTGCCTTTCTCCTGCGGCGTGGGCCTGAGCCGGCGCTTACCTGCCAGCGCTGTAGATCGCAAGTTCCACCCGCAAGAAACGGCCCTCGACTGGGTACCCAGCGGGGGCCGTGTGCCTCAACGTTAAACTCGTGCGGAGGTCTCGCATGCTAACCCCGCCCGCTGCCGTAGCCCGACAGCCCGCTGCCGGTCGTGCGCCTGGGGTCAGCCCCGGAACCGTGCCTACCCCAGCCCGGGCCGTCCTGTCTCGTCCAAGTGCCCGTCCCGAGTGCGCGCGCCTCTGATTCCACCGCCCACGCTGCCCCGGCCTGAAACAGTCTTCGGTGGGGAAAATGAACCCGCCCCGTGTGAGGGAGAGGGGTGAGCTGAGGTCCCTTTCTCTGGGGACCTGTTCTCCAGCGACAACGGCACCCAGGGGGCGCCGCTTTCCGGCGCGCAGTCTCCCGGCCCATCCCGGCCCCGTGCTGCTGGGGAGGACTGCTTCTGCACTAGGCCGGCCGGAGATCTGGCCTGTCCTTGCCACCTGAGTGACCCCAACCGCCGGCGTGGGCCCGATGCGGAGCAGGCAGGATCTTTTGTTGAAACGGTGGCTTTTCACAGGCTCTCGGGCACCGTCTTAGGTGGCCCGGCGCGGGCTGGGATGCTGCACAGCCCCTGCCCTGTGATCTTGGGTCTGCAGCGCCTGCAGGGAAAATCATCCCGCTCTGTCTAAGCAGGGCTTTCGCTTGGCTTTGGCGGGAAGGCGGCCTGCCTGCGCGTTGGGAGCTAGCGTGACCCCCGCCCTGCGGGCTGCGCCCACCCCTCCCGCCGCGACCCTCTGGGTCCTCGGTGGTGAAAGCGCTGGGCTGAGCTGCGAGGTTTCCCCACCTGCCAGAGGGGGCGGCGTCGCCCGGACAGGCTGGCTCCTTAGCACCCCTTTGGGCTGGGAGGGGAGCCAAGGGGGCCTGAGCAGCTGGCCGGCACCGAACAGCCTGGGGTGCAAGTGATGGGAGGAACTCGGGCCCTCCTGCCTCGGCTCTCTCCTGGCCCCGGCGGGGACAGGGACGAGGAGGTGGGGGTGCCCGCCCTGCGCCCCACACCCCACACGGCTGCGCCTGGCCGGCCCTCAACCCCTCTGCTGACTCCTCTGCTCGGGGCATCACCGGGCCCCACGCCCACAGGTAAACTGAGGACGGAGGAGCCCACGACAGGATCCTGTGAACTCAGCACTGCGTCCCTGCCGGCCTCGCCCTCAGCCCTGCCAGTCCGGGGAGCAGCGAAACCGCAGACCGAGTAGGTAGCGTGCAAACCAGTTTATTTAAAAGATAGAAAGGGCAGGAAGTAGAGGTCCCACCAGCTGGCCAGGAGGGACCCTGGGCACTGGCAGGACACCCACAGGGGCCCACGGGGTAGGGCAATGGTGTGGGGCCTCTGTGCCGCTGGAGAGCCAAGCCGCCCCCGGTCAGGGCCCGGGTAGAGCTCAGTGACACAGCACCTGCCTGGCAAGCACTGGATCCTGAGTTCGACTTTTGGTACCAAAAAAAAAAAAAATTGTGTCCGGGAGATAGCTCAGCAGCACAGTGCCTGCCTGTCAAGTGCAAAGTTCTGAGTTCAGTTCCTGGCACAAAAAAAGAAAAAGCCGCCTCAGGTAGGGTACGGTGCACTCTGGGGTCTGTACATGCTCGGAGGGGAGGAGTGGCACCAGATGACAACGTCATGAGCAATTTGGGCACCAGGTCTCTAAATTCACCATCACTGGTTTGGAGGTTTTTGAGGGGTTTAGAAGAAAATACAGGCTGTTGTGTAAACAACGTATCTCTACTCCTAGGGGAGACGACATATTTTTGCTTGTTTTTATTTTGTGAACCAGGCTCTTACTATGTAGCCCAAACTGGTCTCTAATTTGCCACAATCCTCCTGCCTCAGCCTCCTGAGTGCCGTGATTACAGGCATGCACCACCACACCCAGTTTGAGACTGCATACTTTCTAGGGAGGCCTGTGTCCATGCAGGGCCTGCACCCTTGAGCCAGTGTCCTGCCTGGTCAGACTGGGGAGGTCGAAGGCACCTGCAGGACATCTGGCAGATGTTTTTGGAAGATACTGGGGAGGGTGACTTAGCAGACTCAGGCTGGTCAAACTTGCAGTCCTCCTGCCTCAGCCTCCCAGAGTGCTGGGATGACAGGGGAGCACCCACGCCCACTGGACTAGGCTTTTCTGTAACAAATTCGATGCCCTGTCCAATTTCCCCAGGTACTCTTCACACACTGCCCATAATGTTTGCAGTCTGATGCTCAGACGCAAAACCAGCACAAATGTCTCTTCACAGTTTCATGGCAGATCTGTTCTCTCCACAACCTTAGCAGCATCAGCGTTCGACTCTGCCCTGCCTTATGCGGACAGCGCCACCCCCTCCCCGGGGAGGAAGCACCCGATGGCCTCTGGCATGTCCCCACTCAGGTGGGGACTGAGCTATAAAACAAGCACATGGAGGGGCAGGGGATTTAGCTCAGTGGTACAGCACCTGCCTGGCAAGCGCAAGGTCGTGAGTTCGGTTCCCGGTACCAGAGGAAAAAAAATAGAAAAAACAAACAAACAAGCACATGGGACAAAGCACCTGGGTGATGCTGTGACAGTCGACCAGATGGCCCAGCCCAGGTGGCTGCTAGGGGACAAACTGGTGGGCGGCTCCTAGGGGTCGGGTATGTCAGCAGCTTTGCTCACAATACTCCAAGTGGCACAAGATTTAAGACATTGGTGTACTCTGGGAGTTTCCGATGTCTCTTTGAGACCAAGCCTGGCTGCATGTGATGGAATCTGTGCAAGAAGAGCACTCCAACATGTCCGTCTGTCCACCTCCATCCTGTCTGCTGGCTTGTTTTGTTTGGCTGCAGTGGGGGTTGAGCCCAGGATCTTTGCCTTAAGTTACATCTCCAGCCCTTTGTTGTTGTTCTAATTTTTTATTTTGAGACAATCTCACTAAAGTAGCTAAGACTGGGGCTGGGGATTTAGCTCAGCAGCACAGCGCCTGCCTGGCAAGCGCAAGGTCGTGAGTTTGATTCCTGGTACCGGAAAAAAACCAAAAAAAAAAAAAAAGAAGAAGAAGTAGCTAAGACTGGGTTCAAACTCGCCATCCTCCTGCCTCAGCCTCCCAGAGTGCTGGGACAACAGTGTGCATCACCTTGCCTGGCTTCCATCTGTCCATCCCTGTCGGGATCCATCCACTGATTGATAAGGAGCGGACCCTAACAATCCTCTTCCTCCATGGAGAACCCTGGCTAATGCGGGAGGTCAACCAGATGTGATCACCCAGCCCTTTAAACTGGGGTCCAGAGGTCAGACACCCCCCTGTGCTCCACAGACTCCCCCAATACCAGGAGAGAACCCCACTCCTGAGCCCAGAAGAGAACCCTGACCTCAGGCCAGGCTGCAGCCCCAGCAATGCCTTTGGGCTTTTGCCTGTCTGATGGAACCCGGGGCCTTCACACTGAGCTACATCCTCAGGCCTTTTCTATTTTTTATTTTGAGACAGGGTCTTGCTGAACTGCTAATTGCTGAATTGCCCAGGGTAGGACTGAACTTGCAGTCCTCCTGCCTCAGCTTCCCAGAGTGCTGGGACGACTGGTGTGCACCACCACGCCCAGGTTCCAGTGGGTACCTGGCCTGTAGGCCACAGGACAGTTGTCTTCTGGGCTCAGGAGTGGGGTTTTCTCCTGGTGTTGGGGAGTCTGTGGACAGCTGCACAGGGAGGGCTTCCTCCAGAGCCACCCCGCCCTGCCCGGCCTCATCTCCTGTCTTGTCTTGGTACCCTCCCTGTGCCCGCAGGTGGTTCCTCTCCTGCTGCGTCCGGGCAGCTCTCGCCATCTCGCTCACCTCTGCACCCTCCACTCTGCACACAGTAGCTGTTCAAACCGCGCGTGGCAGCACACGCCTGTAATTCCAGCCCTCGAGAGGCTGAGGGCAGGAGGATCACAGGAGTTTAAGGCCAGCCTGCACTACATAGCTCAAGATCCTGCCTTGAAGAAAAAGAAAAAAAAAAAAAAAAAAAAAGGCCACATTGCTGTTCAGTCCGTGTTTGTTGAATGACCACATCCAGCCCCACGCTCCGGGTAAGGCTGGAATGGGGACAGCGAGGCTGGGGAGTGCCCGCCAGCACCGGAAGTGCAGGTCCTCACTCGCGGCTGGAGCACACAGGAACCCAACCCCGTCTCCCAGCACCACGGACCGAGCGCCCCCTGGTGGAGCAGCCCGAGGCCGCGCCTCAGGCACCGCCCTGGGAAGCGAGGGGCCACTTGCTGCTTCGGAGGAGAGGCGGTCCACACCCCACCAGGTCGCGCCCGGCCCGACGAGACCTCCAGGGCCCCAGAGACCTGGGGTCCGCGCCTCAGCCGCTGGCCACGAGACCCTGGGCCTGAGTCGCAGTGAGGAGGAGCCGAGGACGCACGGGGCAGGCAACAGAGTCAGGGACGATAAAGAAAGAAGCCTGACACCCCAGCACTCTGGGAGGCTGAGGCAGAAGGATTGCAAGGTTGAGTCCCGCCTGGGCAACTCAGTGACTTAAGAGAGACCCTGTCTCTGCCGGGTGTGGTGGCGCACGCCTGTAATCCCAGCACTCGGGAGGCGGAAGCAGGAGGATCCTTTCGAGTTCAAGACCAGCCTGGGCTACAAAGTGAGCTCAAGGCCAGCCTGAACTGCATAGTGAGACTCTGTCTCAAAAAGACAAACAAACAAAAAAAAAAAAGAGAGACCCTGTCTCAAAATTAAAAATGAAAAAGGGCTGGGGATGTAGCTCAGTGCAAAGGCCCTGGGCTCAGTCCTCAGCACCAAAAAAAGAAAGAAATCCCGTGTGTCCCACAAGCAGCCCTGGTGAGGCGCCTTAGGGAGCCTGGTCTCCCACCTGCCCGGCCCTGGTCTTCCACGGCCTGAACCTCAGGATTTGGTGGTGGCCTTGGGCTTCGATTTGCCCGAACGGTCTGGGTCCGGAGCGCGGCGGGTCGGGCGGGCCGAGTCTGAGCGGCCTGTGCGCCCCCACCCGACAGCGCCGCTCCCGCTCCCGCTCCCAGCCGGCACCTGTCCCTCCGCGACGCCAATTAAGGGTCCTCGACATAATCGCTGCGGTTGACGGCGGCTGCCCGGCCTTTGTCCCTTAATTGGCCGCCTCCGGGCGCTGCCTGCGACGCCGCCCGCCAGTCCCATATCCCAGCTCCAGCTATGCGCTAATTGGCACCTGGGGCGCACGCACCGCCCCCCCGCAGCCTATTTCAGCCTCACCTGGCAGCCCGGACCCCATCTGCGGTGCCCGTCCCAGGGGCTAGGGCGCCTTCTGGCCAGCAGTGTCGGGAGGACTCCGGAGCACCCCGGCCATGCACCCCGGAGCCCCCGCAGGCCCTGGGGTCTCAGAGCCCGGCCCCCTCGAGCTGTGCGCCTTCGTGAGTGGAGCGGCGGCGCACATGCTGCGGGCCCTGCAGCCCCGGCGCCCCCGGGCCCCCAAGAGGAGGCCCAACCACCGGAGGTTCCTGCACAACCAGATCTGCAGGTGAGAGCCCTGGGCGGGCCAGGAAGCCGCCCACCTGTGCCCACGGAGCCCCTACTGTGTGCGCGGAGACCCTTCGGGGAGCAGGGCCGATGGAACCCCGGTCCCTGGGGGTGCCGGGTGGTAATGAACCCCCATGAGTCAGTGGCACCGCGAAGCCACGCCAAGGGCAACACGCCAGAGAGAAAAGGCCCAGACCTGGCTGTGGGCGGAGGCTTGCAGGGCAGGGAGCGGGCTGCTACAGGAAAGCGCGTTCCTGCAGAGGGGATGGGAAGTGTGGAAACTAGAGGTGGCCGCTGCACAACGTTGCAAATATACTAAATGCCACTGGATTAACTGCACGGTTTAGAATGATGAATTTTTTTTTTTTTTTCCTCCGGTACCGGGAACCGAACTCACGACCTTGCGCTTGCCAGGCAGGCGCTTTTGCCGCTGAGCTAAATCCCCAGCCCTAGAATGATGAATTTTATGTGTACATTTTACCCCAGTTTTTAAAATATGACAGACAGGCACGTGCCTGTATGTAACCCCAGCACTCAGGAGGATTGCCCTGTGGCATGTGTTAAAAGGTTGTGTGAGCTGTGGTGATGGGGGTGCTGGGGAGAGGTGGCACTGCAGGGCGGTGTCCCGGGAGAGGGGAGGGAGGGAGGCAGATGCCTGAGGTAGAACAGGGGTGGGGCGGGCAGCCGGGAGCCAGTGGCAGGAGCGGGAGGAGGAAGGGGCTGGTAGGCTTGGAGGAGGCCAGGTGGGAAGGGAGCGGCTGCAGGGCCAGGCCTGGGCTGACTGAGGCTGGGAGCACACACGGCCCGGGCGCCACCCAGGGCTGTGCAGTGCCCTTGGGTCCTCCAGCAGCCTTGACGTTCAGCCTCAGGGCTGGGCCCCCTCGGGAGCCCTGGGGCCTCCTGTCTCTGCCCCAGTCCACCTCTCACCCCACACTCTGCCGCGGGAGCGAGGGGGACAGTGCGCTGCATCATCTTGTCTCCAAGAAACCCCATCTCTCAGGGAGGCTCTGTCTTGGTCCCTGTATCACAGCCAGGAGGTTCAGAGAGGCTTAGTGACCTGCTGAGGCTGCACAGCTAGTGAGTGAAGACAGTCCACATGCGTTACCACTGTCCATGCTGCCTGCACCCAGCTTCCCTGGGAGGATGGGGGTGATGATCATGGGAACAATGACAGTGATGCTGGTGCTGATGGTGATGGTGATGATGGTGATGGTGGTGATGGTGATGGTGGTGATGGTGGTG
>NW_004955567.1:825793-828654 GCF_000276665.1 Chinchilla lanigera
TGGTGGTGGTGGTGATGGTGATCGTGATGAAGGTCGCTAATAATTGTATGGTACTTACTATGTGCCACACAGTGTCCCAAGTATTTCTGCATTAACCCATAATGAGTTAGTGCTTGCTCACAATGAGCATTAACGCAAACCTCCCACACCAATCAGAGGTCAGTGCTATCCCATCCTCACCTTTCAGATGAGGGAACTGAGGCACAGAGCAGTAAAGGGACTTGACCGATGTCCCCTTTTCTGTAAGTGCTGAGAGCCTCAGCCTGGGAGGTCTCGGAGCCAACTCTGAGCAGATGGGAGTCCCTCAACCCCCTCCCTGCCCAGCCTCCTTCCTACAAGACACCCGGGCTGGCTGAGGCCAAAATGCCTCCCCCATGGCCACGCCCAGCATGGAGGAGGGTGGTCTCCCAGGAGTCTAGCCCTGTGCTCTGGGGGTGGCCCTCTGGCTCCTTGTGCGCCCCTCCCATCTTTGCAACCCCAGGGTTCCCCTCCTATGCCACCCCACCAGCCCTGGGCCACTGAGTCCCCTCAGCCACTGGCTGTGCAGGCGGCTCCACCCCTGCAGGGCTCCCTGTGCCCCAGGGACCTGGGCCGCCCCTGCTGTGGCCTCAGGCAGCCCAGGCTGAGACGCCAGGTGTGTGGGCTGCCCACTTCTCATCGTGGGCCTCTGCAAACTGCAGAAAGGCGGGGGGCTGTCCCAGAGCCCCAGCAGCTGCAGCTTCTCAGCCTCCCCTGGGAACGCGCTAGAAAAACATGCTCTGCAGCCCAACCACAAATTGGGTCTCTGGCCAGGCCCGGGCTCTACAGCCCCTGCAGGAGATTCCAGCAACCCGGTGGTCACTTGGGTTTTCCTGCTGATAACATCAGGCATTTTCCCTTCATGTGTTTTCTGAAATAGCTTAAAATACACCACAAACATCATGACCCTCCGTCCTAAATGCTAAGCGCCATCTGTCCTCAGTTTGTTCAAGTTAAGGCTCTATCAAGGATCAGGCATTGCATCTGGTCGTCAGGACTCCTGAGTCAGTCATTCAGTGTCTCTGTCTCTCTCTCTGTTTCTCTCTCCCTCGCTCCCTCCCTCTCATTGAATCGATTTACGAAAGTTTTCCCTGGGTCAATAAAAGGATAAATATCTTCACATCTTCCTTGGAATAAAATCTTTTTCCCTTTTATTACTATTACTAGTTTTGGTATCAGGAGTCAAACTCAAGACCTTGCGCTTGCCAGGCAGGCGCTGCACTGCTGAGCTACATCCCTGGCCCCTCTGCTTTCATTTTTTGAGGCAAAGTCTTGGGGCTGCGGATGCGGCTCAGTGGTAGAGCTCTTGCCTTGCATGCACAAGGGCCTGGGTTCAGTCCCCAGCATCACCAAGAAAAGACTAAAGTCTTGCTAAGTACTCCAGGCTGGCTTTGAACTTGCAGTCCTCCTGCCTCAGCTTCCAGAGTGCTGGGATTCCAGGCAGGTGCCACCACCCCAACCCAACATAGTTTTAGAGCACTAAGTATCATTTGCTTATTGAAGCCTCAGAACATTTTTTAATTGTGGTAACATACACTTGGCCTGTGACTCGCCACTCTGAAGTGTAGGACTCATGGCCTTCCGCACACCCTGCCTGGCACACCTCCCTCACCCCAGTGGGCAACTCACCCCCACGCTGGGAAACCACCAACTGCTTCCTGTCTCCAGGCATCTGCCCATCTGAGCCTTTCATCCAAATGGAATCAGAGTGTCGGATAGAATTTAAACCAGCCTTTTATGGAGTTTAGCACAAAACACTCTCTCTCTGTCTCACACACACACACACACACACACACACACACACACACAGAGTCAGCGTAGCTCAGCAGTTTCCCAGAGGGAACGCGCCAGTGTAATTAACACTTAGATCTAGGAACAAGCCTCGATGTCCTGCCTTCTCCTCACAGATCAGCGAAGCTGTCTCTGTCTGTTTGAAAGGCTGGGATGGAACCCAAGGCCTTGGCAGTGAGCCACGTATATATTATCTTGATACAAGGTCTCGCTAAATGGCCCAGACTGGTCTTAAATTTGCAATCCTCCTCCCTCAGCTTCCAGAGGGCTGGGGTCACCGGTGTGTACGACCATGCCCTGCTGTACCTTCAGGCCCCTGCCAGGAGAGGAGGTCTACCTTAACTCAGTTTCATGAGACCTGGGCTTTTAAAAAAAAATTTTTTTAAGCCAGGCATGGTGGTGCATGCCTGTAATCCCAGCACTCGGGAGGCTGAGGCAGGAGGATCCATGTGAGTTCAAGGCCAGCCTGGGCTACAAAGTGAGCTCAAGGCCGGCCTGAACTGCATAGCAAGTCCCTTTCTCAGAAAGACAAAAAAAATAAAAAATTTAAAACAGGGTCTCACTAAGCTGCCCAGGCTGAGCCCCAGCTTGCGCCAGGTGCTCCCAGAGTGCCGGGATGCCATTGTGCACCACCGTGTTTGAACTGTTTGAGTGAATCACAAAGCACTGCTTGTGTCTGCTCTCGGGGCTTGTGTGACTCTGCTGGAGCCATGGAGCAGGCAGCTTAACCAGCAGAACTGTGCTGGACAGGGTCATAATCTACAGTGTCAAAATGTACCCAGTGCTGCACTGGGTGAGCTGCCTTGTGCAGTGCACAACCCCTACAGATGGTCAGTGCTTCCCCATGCACTGAATCAGACACAGTAAATTGTCAGACTCAAGAAAATGGGGCCCAGGGACAGATAGGCACGAAGAAGCAACACGGGCATGGAAACAGGGATTAAGCCAGGTGTGGCAGCGCACGCCTGTAATCCCAGCACTTGGGAGGCTGAGGCAGGAGAATCGTTGCGAGTTTGAGACCAGCCTGGGCTACAAAGTGAGCTCAAGGCCAG
>NW_004955567.1:829299-835505 GCF_000276665.1 Chinchilla lanigera
CGCCGGCCCGCTGCCCGTTACCCCGCGGGTGCGGCCCCGGCGCCCCCCTGCAGAGGGCATAAAGAGCGCCCGTGCCCGCGGACAGGGGCGGGCGGGCAGTCCGCGTCGCACTCCACCGCGCCTGGCTTTCCGGGAGGCGCCTGGGGATCTCTGTAAGCCTGCTGCACACAGAAGAGCCTACCCGAGCCGGGCATGGCCTCCCGCGACCCGCGACCCGGGCACCTGCGGGGTGTGCCGCGGCCGAGGTGTCCAGAGGGCACAGGGCTTCATAGGGACTGCCGTGCCGCGCCGCCCCTCCCCCGTGCCCGCCACTCACGCCATCCTCTGCTCGCCATTGGTCTTACACGAGTGCGTCCGCCCACCCCTCCACTGTAGACCAATCACGTTCTGGACTGACTCCCTCGGGCACCGCCCCTCACGAGCCACGGCAGAGACGCGTGCGGATTGGCTGGGATGGAGGGGAGGGGCAGGGCGAGGCGAAAGCCAATTGGCTGTTCGTCCTCCCGGACCATGCGTACCGACGCAGCCAAATAGTGACCGTGCCGGGACCCAGCGGGCTCTGAGCCGCAGGAGTGCCAGCCTCACCTGCCGGGGGGCCGCCCGGCGCGAACTGGTGCTTCCGGTGAGTCCGGCCCGCCGCCCGCCGCGGAGGACTGACCGGCCCGCCTGCAGGGGGGACTGAGGCTGTGCGCGGCGACCCGGAGACACCCCGCGGCGGGGACGACGCCCCCCACCCCGGCCCCTCGAGTCGCCGGCTGTGCGTCTGGCACGCGTTTGACGCCCATTTCTCCGAAGGGAAACTGAGGCTCAGCCGGAGGAACTTGCCGGAGGTCCCCAGCCAGCAAGCCGGGCCGAGGACTGGGTGCCCCGGGCCTCCTGGGGCAGTAAACAGCCCTTTGGCCTTGGAGGCGTCCTTCCTGCGCCCCACTCCGCCTCTAGCCCCCGGGTCACCGCGGCCTGGACCTCTGTCACCCCGCACTGGTTTGGCTGGGCCCTGACTTGTGTAAATCTTGCTTCTTGCTTTTCGTTTTCAGCACGGGGGATTGAGCCCAGCGCCCTCCCACCTGAGCTACATCCCAGCCCTTTTTAGTTTTTATTTTGAAACAGGTCTCGCTAGTAAGTCCCTGAATTACCCAGGCTGGGCTCGAACTTGCAACCCTCCTGCCTCAGCTTCCCAGAGTGCTGGGATAACAGGCGTGCACCAGCACAGCTGGCTCCCAAGACCCCTCTTTCCTGCCACAAATGGGAGCATTCTGTACGCACTACTCTGTCCCGGCCCTGCTTGTGAGCACTGGTCCTTACTGCTGAGGGGCGCGCTTGTCACTGTTCCTGCCGCAAAGACCCGTGGTGTGGCTCACCAGGATGTAGGTGGCCCGTGCCCTGCCAGTGGACCCTGGATTTCTCTGTCCCTGTGCCCACCCCGTAGGAGCTCTGACGGGCAGCCCTGAGCCGCTGCCAGGGCGATGCTTCCGAGGGGTTGTATCTCACTGCGGATGGCCGGCGTCCCCCGGGCTTGTTGCTGCCACCCGCCTGCTAGCCCAAAACAGGGCTCCCACCCAGCAAGTGCGCTGCAGAAAACCGAGATAAAATTCAAGCTATGTAAATTCACCACTGCGCTGGGGCTGCAGCTCTGAGGCCCTAGGTTCGTCCCCTGCACAGAAAAAAATAAAAGGGGAGAAAAATGTTCAGATGTAAATCACCTGTTGGCTTTGAAAGCTGAGGTGGTTACACATAGAATGCGTTTTCTATGGCAGCTGTACTGAGTTTTTTTAAATGTTCTATTCTCTTTTTTTGTTTTGTTTTTTTCCTGGGGGTGGGGTGTGGACCAGGAATCGAACTCAGGACCTTGTGCTTGCCAGGCATGTGCTTATACCACTGAGCTATGTCCCCGGCCCTGTACTGAGTTTTAATAATAATAAACACTTGTGTACTCACCGCCCAGTTTAGAAAAACAAACCCTGCAGTTGATCGCTCCTGGCATGCAGGGAGTGTGAGCCCTGCAGACCAAGCTGCAAACGCGGCCTGGGGTGATCAACAGAAGCCCAGTGCCACAGCCCCTGTGGTGCAGCTGCAGGACCCCCGACGCAGACCCCTAGGGAGTCAGGGACACCCAGGGTCGGCCGGAGCTGTGGCCAATCACAGCCCTGCTGGACCTCAGCTTCCTCCTTTGTAGAAGGCCGTCTGAGCAGGTGGCTTCACCAGCCCCAACCCTTGTTTGTTTGTTTGTTTAGGTTTTTTTCTTTTAATTGTCATAAAATATATAGAACAAAACTAACCCTCTTGGACGGGTGTGGTGGTACACTATTGTAATCCCAGCACTCTGGGGGGCTGAGACAGGAGGATCTCAAAGTCAAGCTCAGCTTGAGCAAATTAGTGAGACCCTGTCTCAAAATAAAAGAGTAAGGACTAGGGCTATTGATCACTGTGAAGGGGCTGAGTTTGATTTCTAGTAATGCCAGAGGTTTTTTAAAAATGACTGAAAATTTTTAAACAAATTTTTTTTTTTTTTTTTTGGTTCCAGGAATCAAACTCAGGACTTTGCGCTTGCCAGGCAGGAACTTGTGTCGCTGAGCTATCTCCCCAGCCTTAAACAATTTTTTTAATTTAAAAATCTTTTTTAAAAAGCTGATGCTAAAAAAAAAAAGAAAAGAAAGGCTGATGCTCCGTGCATATAGGGGTTGCTGGCAATGGAATCTGTCCTAATACACAACAGGCTGTACTCCAGCCCAAAGACCGGCTTGTGACCATTTATTTATTTATTTATTTATTTATTTATTTATTTATCTGTCTTTTTGAGGCAGGGTCTCGCTATGCAGTTCCGGCTGGCCTTGAGCTCACTTTGTAGCCCAGGCTGGTCTCGAACTCACAATGGTCCTCCTGCCTCAGCCTCCTGAGTGCTGGGATTACAGGCGTGCGCCACCATGCCCGGCCCTTGTGACCATGTAAAACGCACGGCTAAGTGGCATCCAGTACGTTCATGGTGCTGTACAACCCTCACTACTGCCCAGCTCCAACACATTTTCGTCACCCCGAGGGGCAATTCTGTATCCCTTAAGTCACCTCAAATTCCTCCCGGCCCAGTCCGTAGCCCTCGCCGCCCTGCCTTCCACCTGGGTGAGTGGCCCGTCCTGGGAGTTTCCCAGGCACTGCTGCCCCGTGTGGTCAGTGAGCTGCCTCTTCCTCAAGACAGCCTGGCCACCCCACAGCCCACTTAGGGTCAGGGAGACCCTGAGCTGGGACACTCCCTGACACTGTGCATCTCCAGGAGGGACGAGGCTGGTGGAGGGAGGTGACCCTGGGCCTGGGGTGGACGTAGAGGCGCCCAAGGACGTGGCTGCCAGCTGCAGAGGCAGGAGGGAGCAGGGGGCATGACACAGGCCGACACACCTGGACGCCCCCCACCCCACCCCCTGCCCTTCTGTCACCCCAGGAATGGCAGCAGCCAGGCCAGGCCTGGGCCGCGTCCTCCCGGGGTCGTCCATCCTGTTCCTCTGCGACATGCAGGAGAAGTTCCGCCACCGCGTCGTGTACTTCCCGGAGATCGTCGCCGTGGCTGCGAGGATGCTCAAGGTAGGGACGGGCCTCCTCCTTCAGACCGGGCTCCGGGCCTGGCCTCCTCCCTCAGTGCGGGCCTTTGTCCTTCTCCCCGTCCAGGCGGCCCGGCTGCTGGAGGTCCCGGCCGTGCTGACGGAGCAATACCCGCAAGGCCTGGGCCCCACAGTGCCAGAACTGGGTGCCACGGGCCTCCAGGCCCTGAGCAAGACCTGCTTCAGCATGGTACCCGCCTTAAGGCAGGAGCTGGACCGCCGGCCCCAGCTGCAGTCCGTGCTGCTCTGCGGCATCGAGGCGCAGGCCTGCATCCTGGTGAGGTCCTCTTGCCCCCTGTGCTGCCCCAGCCTCCCCGGGACTCCTCCTGGCTTGGGCACTCCCCCTGACCCGGGCCCGCCCTTCTCTGAGTGTCCCTTACTCCCAGCCCTGCAGTCTGACCCCCAACTGGTATCCCTCCCCTCACCCCCGTCTCTCACCCCCTCCCCACCGCAGAACACAGCGCTTGACCTGCTGGACCGGGGGCTGCAGGTCCATGTGGTGGTGGACGCCTGCTCCTCTCGAAGGTGAGGGTCCCCCGGGCTGAGGGTGTGGGGCCGGGGTGTTGGTGTCCTGCCACGGTGGCATGGACACCTCACTCCCTCATCTGTGCAGCCAGGTGGACCGGCTGGTGGCGCTGGCCCGCATGCGGCAGAGTGGCACCTTCCTCTCCACCAGCGAGGGGCTCATTCTGCAGCTCGTGGGCGACGCTGCCCACCCCCGGTTCAAGGAGGTGAGGGCCGTGTCCCCGTGCTGGGTGCCGGGAGCTGAGTCCTGGGGGCGCTCCTGCCACCACCATAAATGAAGGAGAAGCGATGTAGGGTGACTCAGACCACAGGGAAAGATCATGCAGGGTGGACTGGGGTGTCGGGGTGTGGGGGCAGCAGCAGAGAGCTGAAGGTGGGAGCCCCTGGTCCCCCCAGCCGTCCCCTGGGCCTTTACACTGTCCGGCCTGGTGTTGCCTCGATGGTCTCTTGGCCTGAACCACCACCTCTAGAGTGGCCTTCCTGGTTCCAGAAACAGCCCAGGCCTGGGCCCCTGCTGCAGACCCTTGTCCTGAGGACTAGGCTCAGTGTTCCTGCTCTTCCCCTCCCTCCCTCTGTTCTGCTGGGCATTTATTGGGCACCTAGAATGTGCCAGTCGCATGGTCTACCCAGGGCAGCTGCGCCAGGCCTCCTGGAGTTGGCCTCACCATGTGGACATAAAAGGCCAGTGCACAGGCAGGTCAGGGCGCACTGACCTGGAGCTGGGGAGGGGACGTGCGGGGTGACAGCAGGAATGTGCATGACCTCGAAGGGGGGGGCAACCTTTGGTCACAAGTTCCTGGAGGAGGGAGCAGCTGGAGGGGCAGCCGAGCGGCTTCACTGTAGGAGCTGCACGGCTGGCGGCCCATGGACGGCATGGAGGAGCCAAAGCAGCAGGAGCCAGTGCCAAGACTTGGCAGAGATCAGGGTGTTTAGCAATGGGCAGCCGCTGGGGTTTGGCACAGGGACACTGGTTGTGGTCAGATCACCGATTACAAAGAGCCACACCGGTAATCTCAGCTACCTGGGAGGACGAGGCAGGGGGGTCCCACGTGGGTGGTGTGGACGGGCGGAGGGCCCCAGCTGGGAGGCTGCCTGAGGCACCCTGCAAGCTGTGCTGGGACTCAACCCCGGTCGGCGGTGGGTCTGGCCCTGGAGGTGAATCACTGAGGCTCCTGGGTGGATGGGGGTGGGCTGGCTGCTCCTGCTCAGCTGACGGAGTTGTTAAATGGCCTGGGGTAAGGACCCAAGCCTGAGCGGGAACAGGGAGGCGAGGGCCCTAGAGCGACGGACCGGAAGGTGTGGATGGGCCGCCCGGGACACAACCAGCCGGCAGGTGAGATCGCACGTGTTAGGAAGAGAGCCGGCCAGGTGTGAGGACAGTGAGGCCCCAGGAAGTCTCGGAGCGAGGCCGGCGGCACAGTTAGGAGCCGAGATGGAGGGGTGTCCTCGCTCTGTCTATGGGATGGGGACCCTTGACTCTTCTGACCGCCCCCCCAACTCTCCCTGCAGATCCAGAACATCATTAAGGAGCCCGTCCCGGACAGCGGGCTTCTGGGCCTCTTCCAAAGCCAGAACCCCCTCTTCTGATGAACTCAGGACCCTCACTTGAGGGGAGCCCACCCTGCCGTCACCATAACCTCAGTGGAAGCACCCCCCCATCCCTGGATCCCAAGAGTGGTGCAGTCCACCTGGAGTACCGCCCCCTGGGGGAGGGAGGCGTGGTTGTCTTCTCATTGGGTAGCCGTTCCAGGAAATGCAAATGAGGCTCCTGGGAGTTGGGTGGGAATTGGCGGAGAGCGAGGTGGAGGCGGGGCTCGGCCCCGGGCCACTTCACGCGGCGGGGAGGGGAGGGGGAAGTGTCTCCGACTGTGGGACCCGCACTCGCGGAATAAACATTTATGTGGCTCTGGACTGAACCATTATTGGGTTTGGGGGTGTCCCGGGGGCCGCGGGCGGGAGAAAAAGGGGTCCCCGGCAGGTGGGGAGGGGGAGGTCCTCCCGGCTCCGAGCCCTGCGCGGTGCAGGCAGGCGAGGGCTGCTGCGGCCGCATTTGCACGCGCGATCTCGGCGGCCGGGGACCCCAAGCTGCCGACA
>NW_004955567.1:836282-839600 GCF_000276665.1 Chinchilla lanigera
CCCGCACCCCGGCCTCTCCCTCCTCCCTCCCCGCATGTCTCCCGCCTGCTCCCCGGTCCTCACGCCAAACCTGCCCACCGGCCCCCAGTGCGGAGACCCCGCCCCCTCACCACGCCACCCCCGGCCCCTCTGCCGCCACCTGTCGACCCCTCCGCCGCCGCAGAGGTTCCGCCCCCTCCGTCCCCTCGCTCCTGGCCTCCCCTGGGATGCCGAGCTCCCTGCCTAGGCGCGGGACGAGCGCTGGGCCCCTGCCCGCGGTCCCTCCCTCCACCCTCGGTCCCACCTCACTCCCTGCCCCGGACCACCTCGGAGCCTGTCCACCGCGCTCTGTCCCGGTCCCCTCCCGTGCGTCTGGCCCCACAGCCCGCCCCTGCTTTTCGCAGTGGGGCCTCCCGGGGGCCGTCCCGCGGGCACCCCACCACCCAGCCCCGTGTCCCCTGCAGCGCCCCCAGTCTGGCCCCTGACCTCGTTCCTGCATCTCAGGTCCCGATCCGCTGAACAGAGCCTTGCTGAGAGCAGGGCCCAGCGGCAGCGCTGCAGGGCCTGGTGGCCAGTCCTGTGCTTGGGGTCAGGAGTGTGGAGCCCACGGCTGTGTCCGGGAGCTGTGTGTCCACGTGCAGAGGCGCCGCAGGCCATGGGTGTCCCTGCGTGCCGTGTCTGGGCACCACCCCGGCATCCCACGCCTCGTGTCGCTGTGTGTGTGTGCTGGGTTGTGGGTCTGTGTGGTGTTTCAGGTAGAAGAAGAACTTGCCCCGAAGTCTCTTGGGTCTAGATGGGTCGCAGTCCCTCCACCTGGAGGGGCTGTGTGCACAGGGGTGTGGAGAGGCCGCCTGTGTGTGCATGCGTGTGCATGCGTGTGTGTGTGTGTGTGCGTGCATGCGTGTTAGCGGGGAGACTGTGTCCCTGAGTCTGGCTGGAGTCAGTGCACAGAAGGGGCATGAGTGCCCCGAAGTCCACACTGCAGGACCCACAGGCAGGTGGCACCTGAGAGCTGAGCAGGCTCCTCCTGGAGCAGAGGGACGCAGCCCCTCTGGCATCTGCCCGGGGAGAAGCTCCCAGCTGGAGCTCGCCCTCCCAGCCAGGCCTCCTTGTGCAGTGCACAACTTGCCCCTTTGCACATAGCTGGAACTCAAATTTGCAATCCTCCTGTCTCAGCCTCCTGAACAGTGCCAGCATTACAGGCTGGTGCAGCTCTCAGTCAGTGAGGGAATCCATGTCGTTGCACATCTGCACCGCTAGGAGGGGCGTGCCCTGCATGTCCCAACCCACATCCCTGAACGTGACCTAGAGCCATCCGTGCCATACCGGCCCATGCCTTCACCCTAAGCTTGGACGCTGTGAGGCTCAGGCAGCTGACGGGGCTCCTGAGACCACAGAGCCCTCACTCAGCTGCGCGTGCAAGTGCACGCCCACCTCACACTGGCTCCACGTTCACCATGGGATGAGCGTCTGTGCGCTGGGTGACGGCAGACAAACGTCATCTCCGAGAGTCAAGGGGGGGGGGTCAGCCGGGTGACACAATGTGGCACAGAGCTGACCTGCAGGGAGGGGCTGGGCTGCTGTAACACACAGGAGGGAGGCCAGGTCCCCCAGGTGTGAGTGTGTGGAGTTTTTGTGTGTGTGTTTTTTGTCTTTTAGAGACAGGGTCTTGCTGTGCAGTTCAGGCTGGTCTTGAGCTCACTTTGTAGCCCAGGCTGGTCTCAAACTTGTAACAATCCTCCTGCCTCAGCCTCCTGAGTGCTGGGCTTACAGGCGTGCGCCGCCACCATGCCCGGCAAGTGTGTGGAGTTTTGCTTCTTTCTTTCTTCCCTTCTTCCCTCTTTTCTTCCTTCCTTCCTTCCTCCCCCCACTCTCTTTCTTTCTTTCTTTCTTACCCTCCCAGTGGATTGATTGTAGTGCCTGGGGGGAACCCAAGGCCATCACACTGAGCCAGATCTTCAGGCCTCTTTGAATTTTTTCTTGAGATGTTTCCCTGAGCCTGGGCTCAAAGTTGCAGTCCTTCTGCCTCAGCCTCCCAGAGACTGGTTCTGTTTACTTTTGGGAAGATACACCAAAATCCACAGTGCGGGCCAAGTGGCTTCTAGGTCCCTGTGGGACACCGACTGGGAGGCACCAGCAGGCAGCAGGTGTCCCTCGCTGGAGCTCAGGGAAGGGCGGGGCTAGCTGAGCTGGGGGACCACAGCACCCTCATAACCCTGTCCCTGTCCCCTGCCAGCTATTCTGCTGCCCGCGGGTCCCTATAAACACACAGCGGAAGGGAACAAAAAAAACCACCCGGAGTGAATGGCCCCGCCCACACTGCTCCATCCGGGTCATCTCCAGCCTCCTCAGGGCACCGCCAGCGTGTGCCACTTTTACTTTGTGTCCCTGACTGTCCCCCTCACAGGAACCCACAGACCATCACAGCTGTGATGCTCAGTGCCCACCAAAGCACACAGCAGGCATGGAGGTGCACAGCTGTCATCCCAGTGCTCTGGGAGGCTGAGGCAGGAGGACGGAAAGTTCAAGCCCAGTCTGGGAAACAGTGATTTATCAAGACCTTATCTGAAAATTGAAAATTAAGAAAGGCCTGGGGATTTAGATCAGCTCAAGAGTCCTGTGTTCAGTCCTCACTCACACACACACACACACACACACACACACAGCCTCCGGGGATGTTCCGCAGACTCTGACCAGGACTCCAGTAGGACAGACCTATGTCCAGCACCAGGATAGGGGCGCCGTGCTGGGCTGGGGGAGCCTCCGGGTAGCTGCGGGGTCCTCACCTTGCAGAGGGGAAGAGGGAAGCCCAGGGCAGTCCCGCGGAGTCTCAGAGAGGTCGGCGCCCTCTGCAGTCCACAGCCCAGGGTGGCTGGGTGGGTGTGCCCGGCCTGGCGGCACTGTCGCCATGGAAACAGCTGCCAGACCCGCCCCCTCCTGACTCTGACAGTGTGTGCGCACGTGTGCGTGTGCGTGTGAATGTGCCTGCCTAGATAAAGGAAAGAAACGCTTCTGGGGACGGGGGACCGCAAGGGTGCAGCCAGCGGTTCTCAACCAGGGTCACGTGCGCCCGCCTCGGGGAAGGCCGGAGGCATCTTCGGTGGCCAATCCTCGGGGCTGGGGGTGCGCCTGGCATCGGGCGACGCCGCTGGGCGTCCCGCCGCGCACGGGCCGGGCTCCCCAACAAAGCACGAGGCGACCCCAAGCGCCACGGGCCAGGCGCAGACACCGGCTGCCAACTCTGACGCTCAACTTTCTCTCCCCCTCTCTCCTCGCTCCTCTTCCCCCGCCCGCCCCGCAGGCCCGGCTCTCCGCCCGCGCAGCCTGGCGGCCCCGGCG
>NW_004955567.1:840192-843967 GCF_000276665.1 Chinchilla lanigera
CGCGGGCGGCCCTGGGGGGCGCGGGGGCGAGGGCCCCGTGGGCAGCACGGCCTATGTCGTGTGTGGGGTCATCAGCTTCGCCCTGGCCGTCGGCGTCGGCGCCAAGGTGGCCTTCAGCAAGGCGTCGCGTGCGCCCAGGGCGCACCGGGAGATCAACGTGCCCAGGTGCGTGTGCACTCGGGAGGTGCGCGGAGGGGACCGGGCGGGGCGACAGGGCTGCCAAAGCGAGGTGGGCGGGGCGGGGATTGCCTGGGCCGGAACCCACTGGGCTGCTGAGCAGGGGGAAGGGAACCCCCAAGCCCTATTCGATCAACAAATATTTATTTCTTGAGCACCTTCTTTGAGCCAGGAACTGGGGATGCCGCGGGAGCACATCAAGGTCCCGCCCCTCGGTCTGAGTTCCCCGCCCAAGTCTGCCTATCCGGCGAGGTGCTTAGGCCTCTCTGTGCCTCAGTTTCCTAGTCTGCACAGAGGGGCTAATAACGGTTCCCGCCTATTGGGTTGTAATGAAGACGCGCTGAGTTGGTTCCTGTCGAACCTGGCATACAGGAAAAGCTCATGAGATACTGCTGGTGCGGTCAGTCAGCCAGCACGTACACAAGCAATTTTAGATGCGGGTAACTGCGGTGAGGAACGCAGCCGCGTGAATTGTTGCGAGGGGATGTCAGAGGAGGGCTGGTTTGGACTACGCGGCCAGAGAATGCCCTTCTGAGCAGGGTCCTACAGGAAGGGTGGGGGCCCAGCAGGTGTCATGTGCAAAGGCCCTGTGGTGGCTTATGCCAGACCTGAAAGGGGCCAGGGCAGCCAGAAGGTTCCGAGGTGAGGGGCTCGGGCAGAGTGGATTTCCTGTGCAAGTGAGGACCCTGAGCTCTCGGCAGCACTGCCCAGGGCCATAAAGGAAAAAGAAAATAGAGGGATCTCGCTGATCCTAAGGCTTCAGGTCTGCACGGGGGGCGGGGTACCTGGGTGACCGTGAGGACAGGACCAGCTTCCAGGTTCGCCTTGGGCCTCCGAAGGGGCGGGGTCCAACTGACCCGGGAGGGGAGGGACCCTCCGTGTGGTCCTGCAAGGGGCGTGGGGAAGGCAGGGAGCAAAGCCTCGCTGACAGCCTCCCCATCAGGACTGGGAGCCTGAGCCCCACGCCCGTCCCGGGCCGCTGACCATCCACACCGCTCCACCCTCAGGGCTCTGGTGGACATACTGCGGCATCAAGGGGGTCCTGGGACCCGCCCAGACCGAGCCCGAAGCAGCTCCCTGACCCCGGGGATCGGGGGTCCCGACAGCATGGGCCCCAGGACACCCAAAAACCTCTACAACACCATGAAGCCATCCAACCTCGGTGAGTGGGAGTCTCTCGGCCCCGCCCCCCAGGACACTGCCCTGGGACTGTGCCCGGCCCCGCCACGGAGCTCGGGCTGCAGCTGCGGCTCCGCCCCGGCCCCGCCCCTGGGCCCGGCCCCGCCCCTCCTGGGCAAGCCCTTCCGCGTTGTGGCCCCGCCCCCAGCCTCAGGCCGAGTCTTGGGTTCTTAGCGGCTCTTGGCCGGGCCCTGGGACCTGCTCTGAGCACAACAGTGGAGAAGTCCACTGGCCGAAGGGCCGGAAAGGGCTTCATCTGGCTTGAAGGAAGGCGGTTTCCCCGGAAGTGGTGTTTGAGCAAGGGGCTGGGGTGAGGGGAGCCCCAGGTGGCTGGGAGACCCGAGGCGGGGAGGGGTGAGCTCGCGAGGCCTCAGACCCCAGCTGAGCAGAGGAGCTGCGCCCTTGTCCCGGGGCAGTGGGGAGCCACGGAGGAGCTCAGCGCCAAGCACCCCGCCGGCAGTCGGGGAGGACATCTCTGAATCCGCGCGGAGGGAGAGGCGAGGGGGCTGGGCCGAGAGGAGGCCGGGGTGGTGGTGCAGGCGGCCGGAGGGCACAGAGCTGGGCCTGGTGAACACGAGGCCGCGGGAGCTGCCTTCAGACAGAGGGGACCAGGGGGCTCAGCTTAGCAGCAAATGCCAAGGCCCTGGGGCAGCACGGAGTGGGCCAGGGCAGCCTTAGAGAAAGAGTAGCTGGAGCGAGGGGCGGAGACGGGGCTGCACGCACCAGCCCGGCCAGATGCCATCCCCGGGTGTTTGTCGGCAAGTGCTGGCGAGCCGGGGGTGTCAGCAGGGGTGGCCAGAGGCCGAGGTAGATACTTGGGGGTCAGAAGGGCCCAAGGACTGGCACTGGGGCCGCCCCCTCCGAAGCCACAAGCCCGCACCCGCAGCCCCAGCCTGTTTCCCGCCAGGCCAGTGGTAGGGCGTCACTAGGAGGCCCTGAAGGCCCTGGGTGTGAGATGGCGTAGGGCCAGGATCCTGTGGACACAGCAAGGTGGCACAGCCGGGTCGGCGGTGACGGTGACGTCGCCTCCCTTTTGGTCCCCTCAGATAACCTGCACCACAACTACCTGCACCTCAACGTCAGCAGCCCCACGCACCACGCTGCCACGCTGGGTACGCAGAGGGCTCTGCCGCCTCCTGCTGCAGCCTCAGTGCCCTCCAGGAGGCCCGGAAGTGGTCTTCTCCCTCCCCCCAGGATGGTGGGGTGGCGGGGGGTGCACCCCACGTCCAGGGCAGATGAGGGGTGCAGGCAGGTGCCAGATCCTCACGCGGGAGATGTCTTTCTTCCCAGTGGAGCCCGTCTCCCGGGGTGCAAGGACCTCTGAACTGCCGCAGCAAGGAGCGGCTGGAACCACAGACTTCCAGTCCCCCAGGGCTGGGGTCTGACCCCTGGGCCTGAGGGAGGCGGTGGGACGCCCAGGTCTGAGCAAGGAGGCCCGGCCCGGACCCGGGTCTGAGGGAGGAGGCTGGGCTGACCCGGCCCCTCTGCCGCAGACTGGCGCGCGGTGCCCCCACCCAGCCCCCCGCTGCACTACTCCACGCTGTCCTGCTCCCGGTCCTTCCACAACCTCTCGCACCTGCCCCCCTCCTACGAGGCGGCCGTGAAGTCGGAGCTGAGCCGGTACTCCTCCCTCAAGAGGCTGGGTGAGTCTGCGGAACGCGAGGGCGTGGCCCCAGCGCGGGCCGGGGTCCGGGCCGGGGGTCAGGACCATGCACAGTAGCTCGACCCAGGGGCTCAAAGACCGTCTCCCGGAGCCTGGCGCGGTGGTGCCTGCCTGTAATCCAGCTCTGGGGAGGCTGAGGCCACAGGGTTGGGAGTTCGAGGCCACCCTGAGCTACAAAGGGAGACCCAGTCTCAAAACTCCCAGGCCGGGCGCCCATTTTTGGCCACGCCCACCCCTGAACCAACTGCTGGCAGGGACGGGGCCTTCAAATGCTTTGAACTGAGAGGTCGAGAGAAGACGAGTGCTTCAGATGTCGTGGCCTGTGAGGTCCAGATAGACACACTTTTTTTTAATTACAGAAAAGTTTGAAGCTTTTTATTATGGATATTTTCAAACATTTGCAAGAGTAGAGAGACTGAAACAATGGCTCTCAAGTCCCTGCACCTGCCTCGGCCCTGAGCTTGTAAAGTGACCCCAGCTGCCGGGTCCCCTCACCCTCCACTTCCCGCACGCACGCATCCGAAGCCTCGTCCCCCGACCCCACGGATTCAGAATGCGTTTTCTCTTCTTTGCTATTCCATTTCATTCTTCCAACTGCTGGGCATGCCCCACCGAGCGGCTTCGCAGCGCACCAGGGAGTCACGACTGCAAGTGTGACAGACACTGCTGCAGGGGACGGGCGGGAAGCGGCCCGCCAAGCTGCGCTTCCCTCCCGCAAAGAGGGCTGCGCAGAGCGGAGGGAGGGGGAGGGGAGGG
>NW_004955567.1:844862-850085 GCF_000276665.1 Chinchilla lanigera
CCCGCCTGGGCCGCCGAGGGCGGGGGGACGCTGGCGCGCCGCGCGCCCTTCCAGCGCCAGGGCACCCTGGAGCAGCTGCAGTTCATCCCCGGCCACCACCTGCCGCAGCACCTGCGCACCGCCAGCAAGAACGAGGTGACCGTGTGACCCCCGCTGCCGGACGTCGCCGAGGAGGGGGCTGCCCGCCAGGCGGGGGCCTGACCTGCCAGGTCCCTGCGGGGAGGACGCCGCCTTCCCACCGGGCCAGCGCCCGGGAACCGGCCGCCTGTGCGGGTGCCACTAATGCTGTGTCCGCTTGCCGCGGCGCCACCACGAAGGCCCCTTGCTGTGGTGTCACTGACAACAATGCCTTGTCCCGAGACTTGGTCCCCAGAGACGCAGATCGCTTCCTCTATGTCACCTCGGAGGTGAGTCTCACGCTGCGAGGTCACTGCTGACCCAAGGCCTCTGAGCGCCGCGCCCACGGGAAAACGGCTTCCTCCTGTGTCCGCCGTGGAGACGATGCCTCCCCGCAACGCTGTCACTGCTCCAGTCAAAGCCATCTCCTGGGGACGTGCCGTGGGAAACGCCCACAACTACGTCCTCACCTGTGACGTGGCCTCCTCCTTCCCACAACACCGTCACGGGACTCTGCCTCCCCTCCCCCTGTGATGCCATCGCCAGAGAAGGTGCCTTGCCCTGTGACGACATCAGAGGGACCCTGCCTCCTCCGGGGATGTCACCGTCCTGGGACCCCTGCGGGGGAAACCCCTTCTGCAAGGTCGCGCCAGATGCCCCTTGGAGGTGGCAGCAGCAGACGCCGCTGCCGCTGTGCTTTGCGCTGAGAGGGCGGATGCAGCGTCCAGGCCCACCCGGGGGAGGATGTCAATGAAGGTGCTGTCCTGACAGGTGCCAGCATCCGGAGGCTGCCCTGGCCCCAGAGGCCTCCCCCGAGGCGATGGTCTGTCTGTAGGTGGGTGGCGGTGATGCCCCCAGGCAGCCACGTCACCGCCAGTGTCCTCCTCAGGCAGTGCGCCAGAGCGCCTGCCTTCTCCCACCTGACCTGGCCCACTGGCTCCTTCCGCAGACCCAGGGACAGGACTGACAGCGTCTGTCTACCAGGCCCTCTCCAAGGAGGCTGAGCCCCGGGTCCTGCCCCACACGGGGCTCCTTGAGGATGGTACCCTCCCTCAGCTTCGGCTGCCCGGAGGACACCAGCCCGCCAGGCTCCCAGAGGCCTAGGACTTGTGGGTGGCCCAAAGGCTAGTGTCACTTCTTTCTGCCACACCTAGAGACGGCATCAACTCTACCAACAAAGTCCTGGCCTCCTGTTGGAGGGGAGGACTGGGGGTGCCTGTTCTTGACTTTGCCGGTGATGTCACCTGTGCCACGCGGTGTCCCCCACTCATGGTGGCGTAGCACTTGGGGTGAAATTTTTTTTTTTTTTTGTGGTACCGGAAATTGAACTCAGGACCTTGCGCTTGGCAGGCAGGCGCTTGTGCCACTGAGCTGTATCCCCGGCCAGGGTGAAATGTCAACCATGCCACTTCCCAGGATTGCGTGACCCATCTCGATTAGCGTTCCATCCTCTTGCAGGATTTTCCTCGACAATAGTGTCACCATCGCCCGTGATTCTTCACGACCGGTTACCACTCCCAGGAGCCATAGGGCCAGCTGTGTCTTCAGCTCGTAGGACCCACTCCCACCAGTGTCTTCATATCCCAGGACGTGCGAGGGCCAGTGGTGTCACCACCTCCGTGATACCTAGTACTGTCACCGTCATCTACGGAGATCCATGGTAGCCGTGGTGTCATGACCTCCCTACATCCGTGCCGGCTCCGTGCTGTCACGTCCCAGGGCTGTCACCTCCCTCAGAGGTGGAACTGCCACCCAGGATCAACACAGCCATGATGTCATTGCTTCCCAGGGTCCACCAGACCCCAGGGCCATCACCCCCAGGAGCCATAAGAGCCAAAGGTGTCTTTACCTCCCAGGACCACCTCAGCCCGTGACCCCAGATGACTGAGGGCCAATGGTGTCATTGCCACTCAAGAGTCCATCCAACCTCGGCGTCACCACCTCCCCTCACCCATGAGACCCATGATGTCCTCTGCACTGAGATCCACCCTGCCCATGGTGCCCCGGGTCCACGAGAACGATGATGTCCTCAGCTAGAGAACCACCATGACGAGGGCATCGTCCCCTTCTCTCATCCACGAGAACCGATCAGGTTGTGGCCCTCTGAGGCCCACCGTGACCGTGGGGTCACCACCTCATCTCACCCATGATGCCGATGATGTCATCAGCTCCCGAGCCCCGTGGTGAGCATGGTGTCCCCCTTCCCAGGAGCCATGACAACCAGTAGTGGTATTTCACAGAGTCCACTTCAGCCATGGCATCATCACCTCCCAGGGCCCGTGAGATCCAGTGTGTCGTCATGGACCGGAGACGCTCTGCCTGCGTGTGGTCACCTCACAGAGCCCGCCGTGCCAGGCCCAGACACCATCACAGGCTGTTTAGTTGTCTTCCAGGGTGGCATGGCGTTCACAGTTCCCTTCCAGAAAGCAGCACGACGTGCCCTCCCCGCCGCTCTGACAGACGCAGGTAGAGCCAGCCGTCCCCCCAGTGACACCACCACACTCTGGCCCCCCCAGATCGTGCCACCGCCTTGCTCTGCATTTGGGTGGATGCCTGGACCAGCCACCAGACTTGTCCTTGGCCAGCCTCCCCCTGAGCCCCGGTGAGGACACCTGGGCCCTCCAGGCCACGTCACTGCCCTCGCCCGGCCTTCGGATTGGTGACAGGATGCACCACAGCATCCTATCACTGCCGAGGCTGGGTTCCTGGGCCCTTGGAAGGCACCACTGACCCTTGCCCTGTCTCCGTTCCCTGGGCCACCCCAGAATCAGCAGTCGCTGGCTGGTGCCATACCTGCTCAAGAGCTCTGGCCAGCAGCTGGGGGAGCTCAGTGCTGTCCCCACTGCCCACCCTGCTGTCTGTCCCCAGCTCTGTACGTAGCCATGTTGCAGGGCCGCGCTCCCCACTCTTAAAGGGCTACACCCTCCCCCAGCCCCGGGATGAGGTGGGGGCCCCCTCCTAAGACTCCCCCCCAGTTACTGGCCTCTGGGTTCACCCTGTCAGGAGCCCAGGGCAGGTACTGGCCTGGGCTGCCACCACACAGAGGATGGGGGTCACCCCAACCCCAACCCTAACCCTAGCCTGCCAGACCCTGGCCAGCTTTGCACCCCCACTGCACCCCTACCCCACAACGTGCTCAGGCGGTCCCTGCCCTGCTCAGCACCCTGTAATACTCAGCTTTCTGCAGCTCCAGATGTGGGGCTCAGGCGTGCGCCCCCTCTCCCTGCTCTCTCTGGCCTGGACTCTGGGCACGTCTGCCCTCGATTACTTGGCACAGGTGACCTGACGGGCACCCTGACCTCTCACCTCGGAGAAGCCATAGTTTGGAGAGGTCTGAGGGTGCTGGTGGGACCCTCCCCGAGCCGGGACCTGGCCGCCCGTCCTCCCTGCCCCGCACAAGCAGACCCCACAGCTGTGCAGAGGGGCACGCGAGCGCCACCCAGCTGGGGACCCTGGAGGGGCCGTGGCGGAGAGAAGGGGAGCAGCTGTGGGCCTGAAGACAGCCACTCCCCGCCCTCCCTGCCCCTGGCGTCCCCATGCACCCTCCAGCACTGGCTCTGCCTCATTCCTGCTCAGGCCACAGAGGAGCTGTGACTCGGTATTTTTGGAATAAACAGATGTTTTCCTGATCCGTGGTCTCCGGAGGATCTACCAGGAAAGGACGGGCCCCCACAGTAGCTGAGTGTTAGGTGCCACCAGGGACACATGTCTCTGGGTCAGCTTCCTGGGGCTCAGGGACCCCCCACCTTGCTGTCCCCCAAGCTGGGGGACGCGGAGCACTGGGGATTGAGCGAGGGCCTTTGCCCTGAGCTCCACCTGCAGCCCTTGTTTTATTTTTTGAGACAGGGTCTTGCTCAGTTGGCTTGAACTTGGGTTCCTCTCCCTGCGCCCTGCACCCCCAGCTCCTAAGCGTGTGTCTGTGACCCAGCAGTGCGCTCCTTCTGTGAGGCCGGACCTTATGACCGGAGCGCTGGTGTCCCAGAGCTGCACCAGGACAGGGCCTAGAGGCTGGCAGTGGAACCCCAGGTGTTGGGGGTCAGTTGCTTCCTGGGCAGAGGGGTTGGCCCCAGGCCTCTCTGACAGCCCCTGGTGGCTGAGGCCATCCTGGACGTCTCCTGCCATGGCCTCTCCTGAGACACTAGTCACACTGCACGAGGGCCTTCCTGACTTCCACAGGCACGTCCACTCAGACCGGCTTTCCAAATACTGGGGCGTTAGGAGTCCAGCTTTTCTTTTTATTTATTGATTTATTTATTTTTTTGGTTTTTTTCCTGTACCAGGAATTGAACTCACGACCTTGTGCTTGCCAGGCAGGCGCTGTGCCACTAAGCTAAATCCCCAGCCCAAGCTTTTCTTTTTTAATGGCCTAGGCTGGCCTCAAACTCCCCATCCTCCTGTCTCATCCTTCAATACCAGAGGCCACAGGTGATCGCTACCACACCCGCTTCCAACACCTTTTGTGCAGAGTTCATGGGCCAGTGCTCGTCCCCGAGGGGATGGGGTGGTAACCCGGAAGTGCCTTCCTGTTCGCGCCCACTGAGGCACGGCGGGGAGAGGTTTCCCCGGCCCTCGGTGGGTTCGAACCCCAGCACCCAAGTGGGCACCTATGCATGGAGCCTCTCGCCTGGCACGCAGCACCCTCGGACAGAGAGCCAGAGGAGAGAGGGCAGAGGCGCGGTGGGGGAACAGAGCCGCTGGGTGACACGGAGCGGAGGCATAGCCTGGTCGCGCTGGTCTGAGGCTGCAGAAGAGGGGCGCAGGCAGAAAGCGGGAGGGGGCGGGGGGCTTCCCGGATGCATAGGCCACTTCAAGGAGCAGGAGCCGTGCGAGTCTCTGCTCTTGGGAGCGAAGGACACTGGCTGAGACTCCCATGAGCCTCTGCAGCGGCCAAGTGCACCTGACCACAATGGTGACGGTGTCACGCGAGAAGCAGTACCCGAGTCCTCCACTGCTCCCTGGGGCACGAGGTGGGACCCTGTGTCCCCTAGGACCTGGGTGGGGGGCGCTGGGATGGAACACAGGGCCTTCTCTCTGAGCTCCATCCTCAGCCCTTTTTTTTTCTTTTTTTTTTTGTCTTTTTGAGACAGGGTCTCACTATGCAGTTCA
>NW_004955567.1:850290-862853 GCF_000276665.1 Chinchilla lanigera
TTTTTGTCTTTTTGAGGCAGGGTCTCACTATGCAGTTCAGGCTGGCCTTGAGCTCACCTTGTAGTCCAGGCTGGTCTCCAACTTGCAACGATCCTTCTGCCTCAGCCTCCCACAAGTGCTGGGATTACAGGCATGCATCACCACACCCAGCCCCCAGCCCTTCTTAAAACTGAGATAGGGTGTTGCTAAATCACTAAATTGCCCAGACTGGGCTTGAACTTGTGATCTTCCTGCCTCAACCCCTAGAGTGCTGGGATCGCAGGTGTGCACCACTATGCCAGTTTAATTTTTTTTTTTTTTTTGGTTGTTGTGGGTATTTTGTTGTTTTTTGAAACACAATCTTGGTATGCAGTTCAGGCTGGCCTTGAACTCACTATGTAGCCTACGCTGGCCCCAAGCTCACTGCAGTCATTCACCATGGAGTAGGGAGCGGGGTGGTGGTGCAAACCTGTAATCCCAGCACTCGGGAGACTGAGGCAGGAGGATTGCTGTAAGTTCAAGACCAGCCTGGGCTACAAAGTGAGCTCAAGGACAGCCTGAACTGCATAGCAAGACCCTGCCTCTAAAAGACAAAAAAAAAAAAACAACAACAACAACAAAAAAACCCAGGGTGGGAAAGGTTTTTAAAAGGAACAGGGCCTTTCAGATTTGTGTTGGAAAGTAGGGAGTCAGCCAGGCCAGGTGGTGCATGCCTGTAATCCCAGAAATCTGGGAGGCTGAGGCAGGAGGATCACAAATTCAAGCCCAGCCTAGGTAACTTCCTGATTTAAACCCTGTCTCAAAAAATAAAGGGCTAAGGATGGAGCTCAGTGTGAAGGCCCTGGGTTCAACGCCAGGGCTGCAAAAGGGAATGAATGAAGTGATGGCCCGGGCCCGCTGCACCCGAGCCTGCGTGCAGAAGCCACATTTCCTGGGATCTCTGCCCGCGTGACACCGACCCCCACTGTCTCTGGAGCCACAGTGTCAAGCAGGATGGGTCACCCCTGCCGGACAGGCCTCCAGGCCCAAGCTCGCGGCCCTCCGCAGTGCCTTGGCCCCTGCCCTCTCTCCACCCACCCCACCTGCACTGGGAGCCGCCCAGGCCTCCCACTCTGTGCGCTCCTGAGGTGCGCTGGCCCCAGCCCTGAGCCCTGAGGAGCGGGACACGCTTCTCTCCTGGCTTCGAGGCCGGCCCGCCCCTAGGCAGCCCCGTCCCTCCCGCCCAGGCCCCGCTGTTCCCTCTGCTAGAGATGCTGCCCCTGAGGTGGTACTGCCCAGAGGAATCTTCCTCAGAGGCCCCTGGGCACCCCGCCCTGCTCCCTGTCCTCTGTCCCGGTACCCACTGGCCTGGTGCTGGCCTGACGCTGGTACTCCCCTGCTCACTTCCCGGCCCCATCCCTCTGGGCCTCCCCTGACTCTTACAGCATCCTGGCGCCCTATGGTGGGTGAGTGAACACAGGTGTCTGGAAGGCATCGGTGGCATATCCACCCGCAAGGAATAAATACATGAGAATTTAGAAGCCAGCCAGGTGTGGTGGCACATGCCTGTAATGCCAGCACTCAGGAGGCTGAGCAGGAGAATCGCCCAGAGTTGGAGGCCAGCCTGGACTGCACAGAGTTGAAGGTTAGGCCGAACGACATAACAAGACCCTATCAAAAAAGAAAGGAAAGGGAAAAGGAAAAGGAAAGGAGTTAATTAGAAGCCTCTCCTAGTGGTACACACTTCTCATCCCAGCATTCTGGGAGGCTGAGTCAGGAGGATCACAACTTTGAGCCCAGCCTATGCAACTTAGTGACTTAAATAAACCATCTTAAAATTTTAAAACTGTCTCGGGGATGTCACTCAGTGTGAAGGCCCTGGTCCAAGCCCCAGTACCACAAGAAGAAGAAAAGTGTGGACCACACATGATAAACAGCCATGAGCATTGTCATCACCATGTATATTGGGTGGAGGAAGTCTCACCAGCAGCGCCCCTTATCCCCTGGGCATCTTGTACGCAGCCTAAGCAATTTCCACATCCATGGGGATGAAGATGAAGACCAGGTGTGCAGAGCGCCCACCTGTGGCCAGTTCTCCACAAACCCCACTCAACAGACTGGTGTTGCGCTCTGGGTGTTGTAATTTTGGTACAGTACAAGGGATTGAACCCCAGGCTTTGCACTGAGTTACACCCCTCTCCTTGTTTTGTTTTGTTTAACTTTTTTGAGAAGGGTTAAACCTCTAAATTATGCAGGCAGGGCTTGAATTCACAATCGTCCTGCCTCAGCCTCCTGGAGTGTTGAGATTACAGGTGCTGGTTGAAGTTTTCTTTTACACGTCCTGGCCCCATGGGGGGAGCTGGTGACTGGAGGCCTTCTCAAGGCTGCTGACCCGACTAGGAAGGCCAACAAACTGTCCAGGCATCCAAGGTGGGTGACATTCCCTGTACAGATGACCTAAGCGAAGCACGTTCAGCCTCTGGTCCTTCTCCCGCTTGGCATCTCTGAAAAACTTGTCCTGGAGCTCTGGCCACCACTTTCAGGTAGCTGTGCGGCCACCCTACTGTCCCTGAGGTCTGAGCCATTTCCTTTCCATTCACCCGAGTATCTGCTCCCCAGGCAGCCCTGGGAAGGCCTTGCTGACCTGGGAACCCCAGGATTACAGGCAGCTGAGTTACAGACCTCAGAATTGTAGCTGGAGGAGCATCTGAAGGCCAGGCCTCAAGACAAAGATGCAATAGCAAGACCTACACACTTTCGTAAAGGATAAGCAGTAAACTAGAATTACACTGTTATTCACACTACCTGAACCAGGAAGTCCAGCTAGGCATCAGTCACCCAGGTGGGCGACCAGGGCGTCTGGACCCATCCCTTCCCAACATGCCTTGTTCTTTCCACGCACTGCTGCTACAAGACTCACTTCCTTACTAGGTCAATATTAGCCAAGCTGCTATACTTGTAATCCTACAGGTTGACGGCAGTTTGATCCACTTTGTACCCACATTGTGATTTTGCTGTATAAATCACCCCTGACAGAAGTCCTCGGTGGCCAGCAGTTCAGGACCCCTGCTGGAAATCCAGAAGCTATTTGTCACTCGTTTCCAATAAAACTCTCCTAACTTCTTCCTTTGGTTCACGACTTCCTTCCTCGGTGTTGTGGGGCCAAGAACTCGGCACATTTGCCATCTAACACTTTGGGGGTTGTATTTCTCCTGTATCACTGGCACACAGCTAAAATCCCAGCAGTGCAGTAAGAGGCTGAGGCAGGAGGCTCGTAAGGGCGAGCACAGCTTGGGCTATTTAGCAAGGCCCTGTCTCGAAAGTGAAAATAACTTTTAAAAGGCTGGGGTGCAGGCTGGTGGAGGCCCTGGGTGCAATCCTGCGGCGTGGCGAGGTGGGCAGGGGTGCTGGCCAGAAGCAATGAAGCCTCGGGACCCTCCAACGTCCTTCCCCGGCCTCCCAAGGAACCTCAGGTCTCATCTGCCACAGAAAGAAACGGAGACCTGCCAGCGGTCAGAGCCCAAGGTTTCAAGGTTATCCGACCCCGTCCCTGGAAATCTGCGACAAGGGCCGGGGTCAAAGGTCATTCCCACCACAAAATGGCGTCTGCTAGAAAAACATAGACGGCTTTCCTGCCCGCCCCACCAAGGGGGAGCTGAGCGGACGCAAATGGTTGGGAAGGTATTTGCATACACGAAAGCATCAAGTCATTTCATTGCCGGAGACTGTTTTCTCCGCGCTACGCTGAGTCCCCATTGGTCAATCAGCGATTCCGCCCGCCTCCCCTCCGGCCCAGCCTTTCATGCCAGGGATTGGTCTGTAGGAATCTTCTGAGCGCTGATCACGACTGGCCACCCCTATTGGCCCAAGCGCCTTCCATCACGCATTTAAAATCCCGAGTCCCGCCTCCCCTCGGTCCTCAAAACAACCGTTGGTCCCGTGCGCGACTTCCTAGCCGTCAGGAAGCGCATGCGTACGCCGGCGGTGGCGGCGTCTCATTCAAACGGCCCAATCAGCGGCCGCGCCGCCTCCTGTCCCCTTTTTCTCTACTCTCGGGTCGCTCGCTTCCTCCACTCTCGGGTGTCCCCTTCCTGGCCGCCGTGCACTGCCTGTGGCCAGCCCGCCGCGCATCTCCCTCCCAAACTTCTCCGGTTTCTGCCCGCAGTTTGCGAAGAGAGGGGCGAGCGCGCTCAGCGCCGAGGAGCGTGCGCGCTGACGTCTGCCGTCGAGGCGCGCCGCGGGGGCGTGGCCTGAGGGCGGCTATAAAAGCTCGGTGGTGCGCGCGGCCGGCTCAGGGCGGCCGGGTACCGAGGCGGGCGGCGCTGTGCGTGCGGTGCGGGGTACGGGGCGGGCGGCGGAGCCAGGAGGGAAGGGAGAGGGGCTGCCCGGGCCTCGTCAGGGCCGAGCTGCCGCAGTTGGGCCCCCCGCCCCGGCCGGCGGCCCGAAGAACGCAGGAAGGGGGTCGGGGGGACCCGCCCCCGGCCGGCCGCAGTCATGGTGAGCGCGGGCGGCTGGGCCCGAGAGAGGCGATCGGGGGCTCTCGGGAGGAGGAGGAGGCGGAGCCCGGAGCCTCTTCCGGGTGGCCCGAGGGATCTGAGGGCCCCCTGGGGGCTGCCGGGCCGGGCCCTAGGGCCTTGGCCGGAGCCGCCCGCAGGTGCCCGGTGGGGACGCCCCGCGGGGCCTCGGGAGGGCTCGGCGCGCCCCGTTCCCGCCCGTGGGTGCCGGGCCTGGCCCCGCGTTTGCAGAGTGGTTTTGGAAAGACTGGGTGAGGCGAGGGCCGGGCCGGGCCTCGGGCCTGCCCGGCTAGGATTCCTCGGGGTGCGTGGGGCCCCCTGGGCCCCCGGGACTCCCTTCCCCGTGTCTGCTGCCTGGTCGGCCTGGGATGGGGCTGAAGTCTAGTTGAGGGCCCGGGAGATGACGCCAGCCTAGGACCTGCAGGGTCCGGCCCAGGGCGGCCGCCCCGCGCGGCCGCTCACCCTGGTCTCCCCTCGTGTCCAGAACTCCAACGTGGAGAACCTGCCCCCCCACATCATCCGCCTGGTGTACAAGGAGGTGACAACGCTGACGGCGGACCCACCGGATGGCATCAAGGTCTTCCCCAACGAGGAGGACCTCACAGACCTGCAGGTCACCATCGAGGGCCCTGGTGAGTGAGGGCGTGAGCGGGGCAGGCCGCTTCCTGGTTCTGGCTTCCGGCCGTGGGCCGCACGAGGCACCCACCGCAGGGTGGACCTGCCGGTGCGGGCTTGTGGCGGCCGGGCTCATGGCTGCACGTGAGCCTGGAGAGAACATGTAGTGTTTTACCGAGGCTCAGGGTGAGGCCGTCAGGTGTGGCTCCCCTGGACCTGAAGGTGGCTAGGAAGTCATGGGAGGAAAGTTCCAGGTGCTGTCAGTAGCCTCAGCAAAGGCCAGGAGGATGGGCCGGGTGATCTGAGTCTCTGTCCTGCAGTCACTCTTGTTGACTGGGGACAGGGCAGGACACCAGCAAAACTTGGCATTCTAGGGGACGCAGGGGTTGAAGCAGTTCTACTGGCTGTATTGTATGGTGAGAGTGACCGAGAATTCCATTTTATGCAAACCGCATTTCTGTCAGCACCCAACTTTCTGCAAGTCCAGCCCGGGGAGGAAGGGACTGCCCTGAAGGGGTGCTGCATTCGGGGCGCACCTCCCTGAAGAGTTGACAGTTGCAAGGGTTTGGCTAGCTGCATGGAGCGGTTGGGGTGGAGGATCCAGAGGATGAGGGGGCAGGACTCCCAGAAAGACTTGAGGCAGGCAGGCAGGCAGGCAGACCCACTGCCTGACCGTCGGACCGACCTGGACAGGCACTTGGTAGAGGCAGAGATAAAAAAGCAGGGAGTGATGTTTATCTAGGCCTGTGTTGGGGCCTGGAGAAGAGGCCAGTTCAGGGTTGCATGGAATGTGACAGCTTCCTGCATTGTCTTGACCTGGTGGGTGGGGCTAGAGGCCAGGTGAGCAGCCAGATGAGAAGGTGCTGTGGGATTTAGAGAGGATTTGGGGCAGCAGCCCAGGATGTCCTGGTGTGGGTGGGACATCTTCTGAGCCAAGCAAGTGGGTAAATGAGAGTTGTTCACTGGGATGAAGAAGGCCAGGAAGAGTCCCCAGTCCGCTCAGTGAAAGCAGTAGCTGCCGCCCGCTGCCTGGAACCTCTAGTTGTCCTCAGCTTTTCAAAGTAAAGCCAGATAGGTAATGTTGGAAACCTGCAGGGACAGGATCAAGACAGGGGCAGAGTGCTGCATACAGGACCAAGATTGTCAGAACCATTAGCAAGACGAGAGCTGGGACAAGACCTGCTTTCAGTCCAGGATCAGAGACAAGTGATTGGTTTTGGCCTTGAATTTGTGGCAGCCCTCCTGCCTCAGCCACCCCAGTGCTGAGACTGCAGATGTGTACCACCATGCCTGGCTTAAAAAGTGTGTTTAAAGTGGTTTTTGCATACCATAGCTCTGGGGTCCCTGCTTCCAGGAAGTGGCATATCCTGGGTATAAGTGGCATATCACTTGGGACAGAAGAGCACCACCCAGGGGGATGGAGACACAGGACGGGGCTGCAGGATCTGGCTGCTTTTTTTTTTTCCTTTTTTTTTTTTCTTTTTGAGAGAGGGTCCCTCTGGACTTCAGACTGGCCTTGAATTCACTTTGTAGCCCAGGCTGGCCTCAAACTTGGAGCAATCCTCCTACTTCAGGCTCCCGAGTGCTGGGATTACAGGAGTGCACCCAGCTCATGTGGCATCTCCTAAGGAAGGAGATTAGGGGGTGCTGCCTTTGGCCCTTGGAGACCCAGCTTTTGTTGCCCTCAAGAACCCCCAAGCCTGCCAGGTACCATGGTGTATATCTGTAATCAGTTAGGAGGCTGAAGAGGGAGGGTGGCAGTTTTGTTTTGTTTTTTGAGGTGGGCTCTTACTGTGTATCCCAGTCTGGCCACGAACTCACAGGGATCCTCCTGCCTCAGCCCCACTGAGTGCTGGGATTTTAGGCATGTGCCACCACGTCCAGTGAGGATTGCAATTTAAAGGCCAGCCTCAGGAAGCGGGATGGGGATCTAGCTCAGTGCCAAGTGCAAGGACGTGGGTTTAGGCCCCTGAACTGCCGAAGGGAAAAGGGGGACTAGGGTTGCAGCTGAGTGGTAGAGTATCATCTAGCATGCCTGGCCTCTGGGTTCAGTCCCCAGGACCACAGGAAAGAAAAAGTCACCCAACTGTGGGTGGAGCACCTGCCTAAGCCAGACTGGAGAAGAGGGCTCTGGGGTGCTGTGGGATGCTGGGAGTCCCACCCCACCCCTCACCTGGCCTCCGCTTGCTCCGCTCCAGAGGGCACCCCATACGCCGGGGGTCTGTTCCGCATGAAACTCCTGCTGGGGAAGGACTTCCCTGCCTCCCCACCTAAGGGCTACTTCCTGACCAAGATCTTCCACCCGAATGTGGGCGCCAACGGCGAGATCTGCGTCAACGTGCTCAAGCGGGACTGGACGGCCGAGCTGGGCATCCGGCACGTGCTGCTGGTGAGTGCAGCAGAGGCTGCCCTCTGCTCCAGACGGTGTTGGCAGTGGGGAAGGGGCGTAAAAACTCAGGGCCCTGGGGGCCTGGCCCTGCAGTGCATGGTGGCATGGGTAGCCAGGCAGTGGTATGGCAGGCTGTGCTGGTCAGAAAGTTGTTTTTGTTTTTGCATACCAGAGATTTTCAAGTCCATAGCTCAGTGGTTTTTAACATTAACAGGGTTTGTGCAGCCGTAGGGCTGTCTCTTCCAGGTTGTTTGCCTGCACTCCTGTCCCTTGCCGAGGGCAATGTGGCCCTAGGGACGTTCTGCATTGTCAGGATACTTTGGTTGTCAGGGCTGGCGCAGACACTACTAGCATCCCATGCGCATCCCACAGCACGCGCTGTCCCCCAGGTGGGCACCCTGGTGTAGGCTAGGTCTCCAGAGGCTACTTAAAGGTTAGGTCCCTCCTGCCTTCTCTGCCCCCGCCAGAAGCTTAAAACGGGCTTTTTGTTGTTTCGGTTTTGGTGTTTGAGACAGGCTTTCTTTTTTTGTTGTTTTTCTTTTTGGTACTGGGAATCAAACTCGACCTTGCGCTTGCCAGGGAGGCGCTTACACCACTGAGCTATATATCCCTGGCCCAAGACAGGCTTTCTTTAGTTCAGGCTGGCTTTGAACTATGTAGTCCACACTGGCCTTGAATTTGTGGCAAACCTCCTGCCTCAGCCTACCCAGTGCTGGGATTACAGACATGTACCACCGTGTCTGAGTTAAAGAAGTGTTTAAAGGAAATTTGTAATGAGCTTGTGGAGCAGATGGTAGGGAAGGGGTGAGTTGGGGTTTCCTTACCCAGGGCAGTAGAGGACAGCTTCAGGGTGAACTCCCCCTAGACCTGCCTCCCTACCTTACCTCCCAGTCCCCAGGCGAGGTGGCAACCATCGGTAATCCCAGCCCTTGGGAGAGCAAGCACAGGCAGGATTGCAGGAGTTCAAGGTCAGCCTAAACTAATCACCCACCAGGGCAGATCCTGTACCTTCTAAACATCAGGGCAGCCAGAAGCACACTGTCATGGTCATTGGCCTCAGGCTGGCTGCTTGGGCCCCCTTAGGACTTCCTGCTTCCAACTTTTGCTGTCCCCTGGCTGGCTTAGCTGCACTGCCCCCTGGTGTCCACAGGTTGCCAGGCCCCTACCTTTTCTCCTGGGCCTGGCTGTGTGCCGGCTTGGAGTTGGGGTGCTTGTCAGAGCTGTGGGTTTGGAACTCTGGCTCCAGCATCCCCCCTGCAACAGGTGGGCACCCTGCCAATCCCCAGTGCCCACTGCGGCTCTCGAAGACAGCCTGCCCAGGCATTGATTCCATGGGGGGGCGGGCGTCTGATGTGGGTGACAGGGAGCACTGGGCAGGAGGAGGGAACTGACCCTGCCTGCCCTCCACAGACCATCAAGTGCCTGCTGATCCACCCGAACCCAGAGTCCGCACTCAACGAAGAGGCGGGCCGCCTGCTGCTGGAGAACTACGAGGAGTATGCGGCGCGCGCCCGCCTGCTCACCGAGATCCATGGTGGCGCGGGTGGGCCCAGCGCTCGGGACCCTGCTGGGGCCACTGCAGCGGCCTCTGCAGACCCCGCCACCCCTGGGATCCCAGGTGGGGCCGAGGGTCCCATGGCCAAGAAGCACGCAGGGGAGCGTGACAAGAAGCTGGCAGCCAAGAAAAAGACGGACAAGAAGCGGGCGCTGCGGCGGCTGTAGAGCCTTCCTGTTGCCCCTGCCCTCCCTTCCTCGTCTTTAAATTATTTAAATTATGGCTGGGTGGGCTGGGGGGCGCTGGGATCTGGATTTGGTTTTCTAAATAAAGTTGGAAAAGCAGCATGTGCCTGGCAGGTTCCCAGGGAGGACCGCCTGTCTTCGGGGCTGAGGTTGGTCACAGCACCTCCAGGGTAGGCGCCCTGTGGGAACTGGGTGCAGCCCGGTCTCTGGTCCCCTGTCATTTGATCCCAGCTCTGCCCTTACTAGTGATTGTGGCTATCTTAATCCTGTCTGTAGCCTCCTGTCCCTGCAGGCTTCTAAGCTGAGGACAGCTGGAGGTTCCAAGCAGTTAGGATAGGGCTTCACCTTAAACCAGATGAGCTCACCCCAAGTCCAGCCTGTAAGGGATCATAGTGGTACCTACTTCTTCATCCCCAGTCCTGGTAAGGGATCAGGTTATACCACATGTGTACACCAGGGCTGATTCGTTCTGCCTTGTGAGTGTAACAGAACCCTCCAAAACACTAAATTGTGGGCATTATCTATCCCTGGCTTACAGGTAGGTAGGAAACCCAGGTTTTTTGTTCTTAAAGTCTTAGTGTAGCCACACATAGTGGCACATGCCTGTAACCTCAACACTGGGGAGGCTGAGGCAGGAGGACCACTGAGTTTGAGACCAGCCTGATCTATGTAGCAAGTCCCCATTTATCCCAGGTACTTAGCTGCCCACTCGCAACACAGGGCACAGCACTCAAACCCTTGTGTGGCACCAGGACCCAGTGGTTTTGCAGGGCTGGCACTCGGAGATACCTCACCCTGCTGCGAGTCCTGTGTGGTCATTTCCCCCACCCAAGCAAGTCCACAGTTTGTGATGTGGCCCACGACCACAGGAAAACTCTTTATTGCTGGGGGCTGGGGATGGCTCAGGCACTCTTGGTGGGGCGGGTCCGCTTCCTCTTCACCATCACAGGCTTCTGGCTGCGCAGGATGGCGCTGGCTCTGCGGATGGCAGCCTGCAAGGGAGGGCAGAGTTCAAGGGGTGTGACTTGGGGTGCAGAGGGCCCCCCTCCCATCCTTATCCAGCCCAGCCCCGCCAGGGCCGGGCCCACCCTCACCATGCGCAGGTCTGGGCGGTACTTGTTCTTCCGGATCATGTGGCGGATGCTGCTGAGGGTGGCACGTGCATTCTTGTTGATGGTGGTGCGCACATAGGACGTGGCTGGCTTCCGCTGTCCTGGAGAGAGGGACCCGCATTAGCCAGTGGTCAGGGGGCCTCAGGGAATCTCCTGGGCCTCCTCACCCCAAGAAGCAGGACGCTTGTGCTCAGCCCCACGCACCTGGGTGGTCCCTCCATACACTCAGCCAGCACCCCAGGGCACACACTCTACTCGACTGGCAGAACAGACTTATTTAAAGCCACACATGGAGCAGAGGTGCTGCTTTAAATCTAGGCCACAAATCGCCAGATTGAGCATCTCAGGACCCAGCTACCCTTTGGCCGGGCTGGAATCTGGCGGGAGCACAGGAGACTGTCAAACACCAGCTGCGGCTGCAAGACCTGGCCCACCGCGGAGGTGACGGGGTAGGCACAATCTGGGCTCCTCTGCCGTGATCAAAAAGCAGGCAGTTCCTCAAACTGGTAGAGGTGGTGTGAACCTGTAATCTCAGAAGTCTGGGAGGCTGAGGTGGGAGGATCTGAAAATTCAAGCCCAACCTGGGCAAGTGAATGAGACCTTCCCTCAACGGAGATTTTTTTTTTGTCTTTTTGATGCAGGGTCTCGCTATGCAGTTCAGGCTGGCCTCGAACTCGCAATGATCCTCCTGCCTCAGGCTCCTGAGTGCTGGATTACAGGCGTATGCCACCATGCTTGGACTTCAACATAAAATCTTAAGAGGGCTGGGGCTGCAGTTCAGGACAAGCCCAGGGTTCAAACCCCAGTACCCCACCCACCCACACAAGGGCAAGAACGAATGTGGAGATACCACTATCCTATGAGAGCCCTGCTTCTCCTTGACTTCCTCACAAGTCACTTTCAGGAGACCCCAAAAAGGCTTGTCTGTGCCATACAGCAAGACGGAGAGGCTCCTCACCCGACCTGACACCTCCGTGGGAGATGAGAGGCAGCCCCTTCCCTGCTGCCCTCTACCCTACCAACCCCACAGGGAGACCTCCACCCGACCTGAGTTGTCCTGAGGATTTAAGTTTTTTGTTTCTGAGAGTGGCTCCCTGTGCCGTTCAGGTTCGCCTTGAACTCCATATAACCAGGGTAGCCTCAGTCCTCCTGCCTCTGCCTCCAGAGCACCGGGATTACAGACAAGCCTGAGCCACCACACCGGGTCGCTCTATAGAAGTTTAGGTCTGAAAACGCCGCACATCTGCAGGGCCCAGCTGTGCAGTGCATCTTCAGAACACCTGGTGCGCGCGCCTTGCCTCGGGCGGCTTCACCGGCGACGACACAGGTTAGGGGAGGGCGGGGAGCCTAAGGCGGCTTCCCGGGACAACATCTCAGCCCCGGGGACGCCCTCCTCCAGGCAGAACGAGGCTCCGCCCGCCAGGGAGCCACCCAGCTCCCGCCGGGAAGGGGCGCTCACCCGATCTCCGCTTCATGACCACCACGACGCCCTTGCCGTCGGCCGCCGGCTCCACGCCCACCGTCTTGCGGTGAATCAGCCCATTGTAGCGAAAGGAGTTGCGGGCCTTCAGGTTATTGGGCTCCTGGGAATGGGACGAAGGCGGGAGGTCCAGCCTGAAGACCCCAGACCCGGCCGCGGGAGCCCCCCGCAGGGCCGCGCGTCCGGCCGCTCACCGTGCTGTACGTCTGCTTGTTCCGCTTGATCAGGAAGCTGGAGCAGTTCCGCACCACCATCCACTGCAGGTGCGCGGACATGGCGGCGACTGCGAGATGGGCACGAGGACGTCAGGGGGGCCCGGCCGGCGACCGGGGCCGCGCCTGGGCAGGGGCACCCCGGAGACCGCGACCTCCGGGGCGCGCCTAACTCAGGCGGCGGCGAGGGTGGGATGGGGCCAGGGGAGCGCGCGGGACGCCACAACTTCAGGCGGCGGTGTGGGGGGCGCTACAGACGCCCGTGGGTCAAGAACAGAAACAAGAGGAGTAAGGTCCGCGCGCGGCGAGCACGCCAGCGGCCACGCCGGGCCCACACTCACCTCCTCTCCCTGCGGCGCCGGAGACGGAAAGAGGCGCGCGGGGGGCGGGACGCCGCCTTTAATACCGCAACGCATTTCCGCTTCCTCTCTGCGCGCACGCCGGAAGTAACTGGCCCGGTCTTCTTCGCTTTTGCCCAGCCTCCGAGGCGGCTCGGTAATATTCGGCTATTTCCGTACAGCTCAGGCACCTTACAAAATGTTC
>NW_004955567.1:865044-871803 GCF_000276665.1 Chinchilla lanigera
CAGCGGCGCGCGCGGGGGACCCAGCAGCCACCCCACTCTGGCCCCGTTCGGTTCTCTCCGGGCCGCTGCGCCCCCATTCCACAGTGTGGTTAACGGAGGCGCAGGACGGTGCCACTTTAGCCGGGCGAGGTGGTGCACGCCTGTCATCCCAGCCCCAGGCAGGGGGATGCCAAGGTAGAACCCAGCCTGAGCAATTTAGCGACTTATGAGGACTCTGTCTCAAAATAAAAAAATAAAAAAGGCCTGGAGCTGTAGCTCAGTGCAAACGCCCTGGGTTCAAAGCCGCCCCCCCCCAAAAAAAAAACCTAAAACATCTGTGTATGATGAATTAATTTTCTCCTATGCATCCAGAATGGTATGAACGATCTCCTCTTCTTTGTGAGATCTGAGAAAAGGAAGTCGCTCCCGCCATATCCTATGTTCTGTGGCTGAGGAAGAAACAGGTCTAAGACAGGATGAGTAACTGTGTGCATAGGTGAAGCATGAGCTAGTGTGAAATCGGGTGTATCCATGTGAAAATAGCCATCTCTATGTAAAGTTACCCTGGAAAATCCTTGCCATTGCCCACACGTCTCCCGGGCTGGGCGACCACTGCTGCGACCCCCGCCTCCGACAGACCTGGGGCCAACTGGCTGAAGTGTGGCCTCTCAGAAGCAAAGGGGCCAGTTAAACGTGACCCCTCCGCACCTGGGCGTGCGGCTGCTGTCAGGGCAGGAGGGCGGAGAGCAGAGTTCTGATGGAGGGAGTTGTCCAGCTTTGATGAGCTTGGATTTGAGATCCTCCTGCCTCACCCTCCCAGAATGCTGGGATTACAGGTTTGCAGCACCACACCTGGCTTCTCACCCTGAGCCCGCTTTCTCCGCCTCTGCCTGCCTCTCTGCCTCTGCCTCTGTCTCTGTGCTGTCTGTCCCTGTGTGCCTTGCCTTCCTCCCATCCCCTGTGGAGCACCCAGGGAACCCAGGGAGTGGAAGGCACACACACTTGTAACATGAGACTGACTGGTGGGGGGACATGGACAGCGGGGGCGACCTGAGCATGAGCATGGCTAACCCCTCCCTTCCTCCCGCAGACCACCACGTGGCCCCCGTGCTCAGGACCCGACTGAGACCTGCAGCTGCCCTGCCTCGCCGGCCACAGGACAATGTCTCCTCCCCACTGTCCTCACCTGGATAAACAGCTCTGCCCCACACGCTGCTTGTCGGTCTCAGCGGGGGCTGCGCAGGCTCGGGGTGGGGGGGAAGGTGCGTCCTTCTGTCCAGGGGGTGCTGGAGCCCCCGGGAGGGAGGACCCAGCTTCCCATGGTCCTCAGCGAGCGTCTCTGACCCTCGCGTGTGCACTCACACCAGGCCCAGGGCCACCTGAGCTGCCCCTCCGTGGCTCTCAGAAAGGACACTGCATCTGTGTGCTACGTCTGTATTGAGGGGTCCCCCGAGGGGTCCCTATTCGTCTGTCTCCCCACCCTCCGTTTCCTCCCCTTCGACGCTCCCCGAGGTTCCTGGCTCCGTGGTCGCGGGGGCTTGGCTGACGGAAGGCGTCTTCTCGCTTCCCTGATCCTTGGACAGCAGGGACACTGTCCTGGACAGGTCGCACTTGCCCTTCAGGAAGCTTGGGAGGTGCAGCATGTCCTTGCGGTGGGCCCACCTGTGGGGAGGACAAGGGGCCTCGCTCAGCCCCATGCCCCCGCCGCCCGCACCCAGCCAGGACCCACCGGGCCCCGCTCACCAGAAGAGGCAGATGCAGCAGATCATGAGGACGAGGCCTCCACAGGTCCATCCCAGAGCCCACATGTGCTTCTTGCGCATGTTTTCTGCACGGAGGGGGGGTTGGAGGCGCCACAGAGGTCCAGCCGCACCCCCGCCCGCACCCCACTGCTGGCCCCTCACCATCCGGCCGCTGGTGGTAGCAGACCCCATCTCGGTAGCAGCAGCGCAGGCGCAGGCAGAGGTTGGGGCTCTCGATGGCCGCCTGACCCCCACAGCTCTCCCGGTCCCACACATCACCCTCACAGCCTGGGGGCCACCAGCAGGATGGTCACCGCGGGCCCTGCACTGCAGGGTCCCATGGCTACACACTGGTGATTCAGCTAGTGGTTACTCCAGGCAAGACTGAGTGATCCAGGCCCGGCCTCCTCCCGCCTCCTTCCTCCCTCCTCTCCCAGACCCGGGGTCCAGCTGGCGCCCTCCCTCCTCCCTCAGACCCAGGGTCTGGGCCGGCCTCCTCCTTGTGGGCCCTGGAGTCTAGTCAGGGCGGCCCCTCCCCAAGCCCCACGGTCTCAGCTTCTGCTCACTCCATGGGTAGAAGAACCGGTGGATTCCGACCCCACCTGCGAGAAAGGAGGTCATACAGAGGCCGTGTGGGGGCCAGGCAGCCCCACTGCGGCCCGTGCCTCCTCCCTGCCAGTGTCCTCACCAACTGAGCCCTGCATCACCAGGAGCAGGCCCAACGCCGGGATCCCTGAGCCCACCATGTTGCCTCCTCGGACTCCTGTGCCTCTGTGGGGACAGGCCTTAAGGAACATCACCCCAGCAACGCTGGGCCCCGCCCACCCAGCCCCAGGATTCTGAGTTCTGTTGCCAGAGTCCCCTTGCAAGTGCCCACCAGAAGGGCCCTCCTGGCTTGGTCATGTCTCGCTTAAGAAGTGGCTTTTTTCTCCCCTTGCCATACTGGGGATTGAACCCAGGACCTTTGCACTGAGCTACATCCCCAGCCGTTTTTTTATTTTTCATTTTGAGGAGAGTCTCACTCAGCTGCTAAGTTGCCCAGTCTGGCTTGAACTTGGGATCCCCCTGCCTCAGCCTCCCCCCGAGTGTTAAGGTTATGAGCCCAGGCCTGCATGCCCAGCTAGGAAGTAGCTCCTGTAGTGCCCAGATGGAAGGATCCCTGGCAGGGGCCTCGGGCTTTAGGGGGCCCCCTTAGCCACTGGAGAGGGAAGGAGAAGCTGAAAAAGAGCCTGGGCTGGGCCAGCTCCCCTCATCCACTGGGGAACCCGAGTTCATGGATGCATTGGGGGTACATCACTCAAGAGCCCTTTGTTCCTAACCCTGTGTCTGCAGAGGAGGCCTCAGGTGGCCAAGAAGAAAGTTTGTTGCTAGGGAGTCTTTCCCCTTAGCAACCTGGAGGAAGGGCCAGGACCCAGGGGTCTCACTGAGCCCCATTGTGAGGGACCGTTGCCCCAGCAACCAGGAGGCCTGGGAGGAGGCCAGGACCTGGAGGCTGAGCCCTGGTGCCCCAGGACACTTGTCACCGAGGCCATACTGGGCCTCCTCTCTGGGGACCGCAAGCCAGCTTGGTGTGGCAGAGCCAGGTGGGCTAAGATGTGAGGCACAGGTGAAGGTGGCAGCTCGGGCGCTGCTGCCGGGACCCACCTGAGCCCCACCCCACCTGGAAGGGGCGCTGCACGCTGCGGCGTCCTGTGTGCTCCCTTGGTTTCCCCATAGTTGACAAGGGTGTGGCGTCAAGGAAGAGAAGCCAGAGCAGGGCTGGGTTGGCCCCTGGTACCTAGATCACCCAGGCCTGGCAGCCCCTGGGCTCCAGGAGTGGGCGTTCCAGTCCCAGGGGTTCTCCGGCTTTGGCCCGGGATTACTGGTCTGAGGGGGGAGTCTGGACGTGGACCCCCAGGTCTGAGAGGGGAGGACGGACCTGCAACCTGTGCCTGAGGGAGGAGGCTGGGCCTGGACCCCCCGGGCCTGAGGGCGAGGGTCAGAGCCAGCTCCTATTTCCCAAGCCAGGCTGACTGCGGGTCATACCCTCGTCTCTTGTAAACATCCTGGTGGGTGCTGAGCTGGCCCTGGGCTACCTCCGTCAGAGATGACACTGGTCCGAGGGGGCCTGGCGGGGGGCGCAGCGTGGGGGTCAGGGTTGTGGGGCTGAGGGCGGGCAGCTGCTGACCATTTCCTGTGTCAACACCATCTGGACCCACTTCCCAATTCCCGGGATTCCTTCGGGATCAAGGAGGGGTGGGGGCGGGGCTCCCTCTCCCTGGACTGTGGCTTGGGACTGGGGGGGCCCCGTCACGGCCCTCACCGCTAATGACAGGTTTGGAGTGCCTCTGCGGCTGGCCTGCCTCGTCACCCCCAGAGCCAGACAGGACCCCCCAGGGACAGACAGACGGACACACACGGCCGGGGACTTGCTGACACACACCCGGCCAGCACAGCCTCCCCAGGGGCCAGCACTGCAGCAGGGACCCCTGAGCACCCCCAAGGGCCAGCGCGCCTCTCCCAGTGTGCAAGCGGCTGAGGGCGAGGGGGCCCTGCCCCGGGACGCCACTGTCTCCCCGGAGCCCACCCAGCCTTGCACAGGACTTCTCACGCTGCATCTTCGCTGCCTTCCTCCTGTCACTGTCATTTTTGGGGATTCCTCAGCTCTGCCCCTTGTGTCCCTTGGTCTCTCTTATTCTATCTCTGCTGTCTGTCTCTCTCTCTCACACAAGTGGTCCCTCCTCTCCCCACCCAGGCCTGGAGAGCACCACGGAGTCCCCAGCACTCCGGGTCCTCCTGCAGCCACAGTGAAGGGAAATCAGACCCCACCCGGGGGACCAACGCAGGGCCAAAAGTGGTCCCCAGATTGGTGACCCTCCCCTCACACACAGGTCCCCACCCAGAGGGCAGAAGCTCCCAAATTCTTGTCTGCCTGCTCTAAGCGATGGTTTAGGGTCTGGACCTCCGGGTCTGAGAGAAGAGGGCCAAGGGCTGAGCCCCTGGGTCCAAGGGAGGAGGCTGGGCCCTACCCACTGTTGGGGGTTCAGATCGGAATGTGGGGGGCAGGATTGCTGGGTCCCCGGGTGGAAGAGGCTGGCATTCCTTGATCCCCAGTGCTGCTCCGGGCTGGCCCCGGGCCCAGGGCCCCCATCCCCTCAGGCCAGTCCATCCCCGGGCTGGTGGCCTGAGTCACCTTGGCTGGCCCTGCCGGTCTGGGGGGGGGGGCGACGTCAGCTCTCCCCTCACTGACGCAGCCCGGGGCCCCCCACGCTGACTCAGCCGGAAACAGGCCCCCTGAGGGGTGGGGACCCAGTGGTCAGAGCCTGGGTCCCAGCAGAGTGAGGGCTGAGGAGGCTCCTGGGGGCCCCCAAGGGGTGGCCCACAGACCAAGGGAAGAGCTCTTACCTGAGGCGATGAGGTCATCTCCCACCAGGGGGGGCTGTGACCTCACCTCCCCGGGGACGCCAGCTTCGGCCTCCCCAGTGTGCAGCGTGATGGCGGCGGGAGGGGGAGCCCCCTGCCCACACAGGCTCAGAGAGAGGCCCCGCTTGGGGTCTGCAGAGTCCCGAACCCCCTCTCTCCCCGAGCCATCCTGGCTCTCGCTGCCAGCCCCTCCTGGGAAGGACACTCGGGATCGCCGTCCCAGGCCCCTCCCTTGCTGGGCTTGCACCCCGAGCCCCTCCTGAGGCTCTGCGGCTCTCCCCGTCCTCCTGGAGGTTGTTAATAAAGCACCGTGGCGGTGACCACCCATGGCTTGGCCGTGCTTCACAGACGACTCGAGTTACCCTGACTGCCGCGTCTGGAGCAGGGGTTGCCCTCATTCCTCTCATTTCAGAGGTGGAGAAGCTGAGGCACGGGGCAGCCGCAGGTGCCCAGGCCCGCCTCTGGGGGCTGTCTCGATCACTCCCTCCCTTGCCGGGTCCTGAGCCCATGGCCTTGGCGCTCAGCTACATCCCCAGCCCTTTCTTCACTTCTTATAGTGACAGAGTCACTAACTGCCCAGGCTGGGCTCAAACTTCAGATCTTCCTGCCTCGGCCTCCCAGAGTACTGGGATTAGAGGTGTGCACTCCCACGCCCAGCTGGGAAGTGTCTTGATGCCCCCTTCTCTGAGTCCCTGGTGTCTGTCTCTCTGCCTTCTGTGCCCCATTGTTCTGTGTCGGCCACCAGCACCTTCACCTAGTGTGGGCGGCCCCTTCCCGGCTCCATCTCTGCCGCGGCCGGCTCGGGTTGGAGCGGTGCACCCTGCAGCTGCCTCCTCTCGGCCTCAGCTTCCCTGTGCCCCCTCCACATGCGTCTCCGGGTGTCCCCAAGGCCCCACTGTCCTCACCTCCCTCTGATCTGGACCCCCAGAACCTGTGCTTCCCTCCTGGCCGCCACCCGTGCATCCCCAGCTCCGTCCCCAGCCCCCCATCGCTCTGCCCGTCCTGGCGGCCAGACCCCCGCCCAGCGCCGGCCCCCGCTCGGCTGCGCGTCTGCCCCTGCGGTGGAGGTGGAGGGAGGGGACGCCGATGACCTCACCAGCCCCTCTCCGACCACCCCCCCTTCACTTTTCAACTTTTCCAACTTTTCCTTCCGTGCCCTCCTCTGAGCGAGCCGGCTCCTCTGAATGGAAAAGGCAGAAGGGAGGGTGAGTCAGGATGTGTCAGGCCGCCCTCCCCGGCCGCCTGCCCCCCGCCCGCCCGCCTCGGCCCCCTATATAACCCCCCGGGCGCCCGCTGTGCCTCACTGCGCCTCCTGCTCGCACGCACATGCCTCCCCTCCCCAGCCTGCGGCCCAGCTGACCCCGGGGCTGCGGGGTCCCCGCAGGCAGCGGACAGGGAAGGGTCAAAGGCCCCCGGCTCCCTGCCCCTGCCCTGGGGAACCCCTGCTTGTGGGGACATGAACTGTAAGTGGGTCCCCGTGCCCGGGGTGGAGGCCGGTGCAGCAGGCAGGGAGGGCCGGGCCGGGCCGCACGGAGCGGGAACAGGGACCGGGCACAGGGGCGGGAGTGCTGGGTAGCCCGGGCGGAGGGCGGCGTCCAGCGGGAGCAGGGCCCGGCCGGCCGGGACCAGGGCAGGG
>NW_004955567.1:871903-873313 GCF_000276665.1 Chinchilla lanigera
AAAAAGAAAAAGAAAATGTTCGGCTGTTGCCGGTGGTGGAACGCTGTCGTTCGTGTGCCGTTCGGAAGTTTTCGGAATTCCTCGGCTAGATTTCCGAAAGGAAATATTGAGAAGTACCGACACTTACTTCTCAGCAATATGGGTCTGACACTGCTTACTCAACGCCTGGCACTGTCCTTGGCACACGATGGGCGCTAAATTAGCACTTGTTTTTTGAATAAGCGCATGAATGCGAGGACCATTAAATCCTAGCACACCCCCGCCAACTAGCTCGGATACTTCCGGTTTTCTTCGGAAGCTCTCGGCTTTTCCCAGCTCGGACCTTTTCGGAACTCCCTGGAAACGCACAGGAGCAACCAGCGGCCTTGCCCCGTTCTCCCCTGCCAAGTTCGGGTCTGTTCGGAAACACTCGGGCCCTATTCGGCCACTCTGGGACTCCTTTGGCTAAGCCCGGAAGCCCTTGGCAGTTCGTGCTCCCCAGGGTCTTAAAACTCTGAAGTCGAGTCTGGGGATAACCCAGACGGAACTGTGTGGGCAACCTCACCCCAGGGATCGTGGGTTTCCTCTGAGGGCGAGTTGTTGGAAGAAGAGCTTTATTTTGTTTCGTTTCGTTTCGTTTTGTTTTTGTCTTTTTGAGACAGGGTCTCGCTCTGCAGTTCTGAAGGAGAACTTTGAATTGACAGTTCTGGTTCCCTTTAAGGGTTCCGCACCAGTTGGCCCGGATTCTTCCCTGCGCCCCGCCGCCTCCCGCCCCAAGTTCCCCCTGCTCATCCCTAAAGCTCCCTGGAAGTTTGCTGTCTGCCGTCAGGGCCATCCTGGGGGACCAGGGGCCTCGCCAGCGCGGGCGGGCCCAGCGGGCCTCCGGGACGCCGCTTAACAGCCGAGCATCCGTGCCACCTCCGTTGGCGACTCTTCCCCGAGGCGCTGGGACAGAAGCAGGGCCTTCGCCCTGTGCCAGGTCTCCAGCCCTTTTCATTCTGAAACAGGCTCTCACTAAGGTGCCCAGGCTGGACTCGAACTTGCGATCCCACTGCCTCAGCCTCCCACGTCCACCCTGGCTGGTCGTGGTTTCTAGGCCCACCTGTGCCCACCATGGGGCCTAGGCAGGCGGGCACCAAACAGAAACGATGCCTGGTGGCATCCTGAAGGGTGTGTGTGCGCTCGCGCGCGTCCGGGAACCAAACCCAGCGTACGACTGCGCTACATCTCCAGGCCGGGTCTCACTAAGTTACCCCGGTGGGACTTGAACCTGCGACCCTCCTTGCTCCGCCTCCCACGGTGCTGGGGTTACATCCTCAAGTTTAACCAGGAGCGGCAGCCCCGCCCGGGCACGCCAGGTGCCCGGCCCAGCTCAGGTGACCGCGGACGCCGGGCACACCTGGCGCCGTCCCTGACCCCGCCCCGGGCGCC
>NW_004955567.1:881403-885854 GCF_000276665.1 Chinchilla lanigera
GCGGGGCGCCTGGAGCGAGGGAGGGAGGCCGGCGACCTGCCCGGGGCGCGCCCTGAGCCGCCGCGCCCCTCCCTGGGCCGGGCCTCCTCCCTCGGACCCCGGGTCCAGCCTGAGCGCGCGGTGTCCTCCTGCCCCCAGGTGTTTGCCGCCTGGTCCTGGTGGTGCTGAGCCTCTGGCCAGAGAGAGCCGCTGCCCGTGGGCCGCCTCCTGGTCCCTCTCGAGCGTCTCCAGACCCTCGGGCCGAGCTGGACAGCGCGGTCCTGCTGACCCGCTCCCTGCTGGTGGACACGCGGCAGCTGGCCGCGCAGCTGGTAGGAGAGGGCAGAGGGTGCGGGGGCCAGGCTGTAGGCAGGGTTGAGTCCCTGGGGATCTTCACACCAGCCAGCTGGAGGGCAGAGCCCCCGGAGGGCACGTTGGGGCTGAGGTGGGGTTGGGGTCCCCCTCACAACTCTTTCTCTCCAGAAAGACAAGTTCCCTGTGGACGGGGACCACAGCCTGGACTCCCTCCCCACTTTGGCCATGAGTGCGGGCGCACTGGGAGCCCTGCAGGTAGGGCACGTGCAGGCTGGCCGCCGAGGGCAACCGGGCAGGGCAACCGGACGAGGGTCCCCTGACGCCCCTCCTGTCCGCAGCTGCCCGGGGTGCTCACACGGCTGCGGGCTGACCTGCTGTCCTACCTGCGGCACGTGCAGTGGCTGCGCCGGGCGGGTGGCCCTTCACTGAGGACCCTGGAGCCTGAGCTGGGCGCCCTGCAGGCCCGACTGGACCGGCTCCTGCGCCGGCTGCAGCTCCTGGTACGCCTGGCTCCTAGACCTTACCCGTCCGGCCCTCTGCCCTGTCACCCTGAGACCCTGTCTCCAGAGACCCTGGGCCCTGGGCCCCCGGCAGCCCAGGCTCACTGTGGAGGCCCAGATACCAGGCCAGACCCCTGCTCTGAGAGCCCAACCCTGAGATGCCCGAGGACTCCATGGCCCTGCGCCTGAGGCCTCAGACCCCACAGTCCTGCCCAGAAAGTCCGGACTGTCACCTCCTGTCCCTGGCACCACAGAGTCCTGGTCTCCTGTCCCTGAGACTGTCAGACACTGGAGCTCCAGATCCTGCCTGAGACTACAGGCCTCGTACTGGACCTGAGATCCCCGTCCGGAGGCCCTGAGACTTTGAATCCAACTCCTCACCCCAAGACTTGGAGGCTCTGGTCTCCAAATAGTGAGAAGCTCAAACTCGCTTGAGGCCCAGGCCCCAGCCCTGAGCTGCGAGGACCTGACCCCACTGTCCTTGAAACCCCTGCACCCTGAGGCCTTGGACCCGCACCCCAGACCCAGACCCCTGCCCTGACACCTGGTCTGCCTTCCGCAACAAAGAGGCCTGAACCTCTGATGGTGCTGCGGCCCGCTCCCGCTGCTGCTAACCTGTGCCCTCTCCTGACAGATGTCCGGCCTGGCCCTGCCCCAGGTGCCCCCAGAGCCGCCGGCACCACCCCTGGCGCCCCCTGCCTCGGCCTGGGGAGGCATCCGGGCAGCCCACGCCATCCTAGGGGGGCTGCACCTCACCCTGGACTGGGCTGTGCGGGGGCTGCTGCTGCTGAAGACCCGGCTATGACCCCGGCCCGCCGCCGCCGCCGCCGCCGCCGCCGCCGTCCTTGGAAGCCACGTCTTATTTATTTATTTATTTCAGTCCCGGGGCGCGACGGCCAGGGGACGCCCCTCATCATGCCCCTAGATAGACAGAGCCGGGTGAGGGGCACCTGTGCCTTATTTATACTTATTTATTTAAGGACCAGGAAGGGGGCAGGGGACTGGATCCCTGAGGAGGGCGTGGGGTCCCCAGTTCTGTAAGGTGCCTTTCCACCGTGTCCTCGGGGCTCCTTCGCTCCCCTCTGGGCCTGGGCAGGAGCACATATTGTTATTTATTAAACAATTACTTTGTAATGTTAGGGTGGGGAGGGAGGGGAAAGGAAGCCTGTGGCACAGCGGCGGGATGGCACCTGTGCCCCTCACACCCCGTGAGCAGTCTCTGAGACCAGGGTCCCGGTGCCACCCGGCTGAGAGCTCTGGGGAGGCAGGGTCTGAGCCCCCCCTGACCTGGCACCTCACCGGTAGAAGGTACTGGAAGGTCTCCCTGCCACAGACGGCGCCTGCAGGGAGAAGCCTGAGCTGAAGAGCGCCGGTTCTGGCGCTCTTCCCGACCGCAAGTGGGAAAGAACCCGGAGTCCAGCAGTGGGGATGGTTCACTATCGCCGACCCCCTCACCTCCAGGGCTGCCAGGCCTCGGCAACGAGGGAGGTGGGTGAGAAGACGGCCCCAGCATGGCACACTGCCTGGTGCGACACACAGCACGCTGCACAGCCGCCGCGCCACCCCAGGCTGTGCTTGTCTTTCTCTGTATATGGATTTTTAAATTCCAGAGGCAAAGACACCAAAATGCTGGCAATGGCTGAGGGGAGAGGAGAGCTTGGGAGCAACTTCTATTGTTTGCACTTGTATCTTCCAGAATTTCTACCATGATGTATTTTGCATGACACATTTAAAAATAACAGTAAGGCCGGGCATGGTGGCGCACGCCTGTAATCCCAGTGCTTGGGAGGCTGAGGCAGGAGGATCGCTGTGTGTTCGAGACCAGCCTGGGCTATAAAGTGAGTTCAAGCCAGCCTGAACTGCATAGCGGGACCCCGACTCAAAAAGACGAAAACCTATAAAAATAATAAACACTATTTTTATTTTTACTTAATTTTTTTTTTGGTACTGGAAATCAAACTCACGACCTTGCACTGTGGCACTGAGCTATATTCCCACCCCTAAACACTATTTTTAGAATGATGGAATATTGCCCTTCCACCCCTTCCCTCAAAAAATCCCTCAGAAAGGAGGCTGAGGCAGGAGGATCTCCACTTTGGGGCCAGCCTAGGCTACACAGTGAGACTCAAAAAAACAAAAACAACAATAGCAATGACAAAGATCACTAACTGAACCCTGCTCTGTGCCACACTGTGGCCAGGGGCTTTGGACTTCCAGGATTTCCTTGGGTCCTCAAATATGCCTTTTGGGGGGTACCAGAAATCGAACTCAGTACCTCACACTTGCCAGGCAGGCACTGTGCTACTGAACTAAATCCCCAGCCTCTTATGCCCATTTTACAGGCAAGGGAAACTGGTACTCAGACAGGTGGGGTAGTATTTCCGATGCTCAAGGTCACACAGCCCAGGACAGGTAGAATCGCAATTGTTTTCTATTTTTGTTTTTTGGTGGTGGGGGAGGGCAGGATGGTACCCAGGGCCTTGGACATGCCAGGCAAGCACTCAACACTGAGCTACATCCCCAGCCCTTTATTCTTTGTGATACTGGGAACTGAACCCATGGTGTCACACTTGCTAGGCAGGTGCTCTCCCACTGAACTGCCATTTTGTTCATTATTTTGAGGCAGAGTCTTATGAAGTTGTCTAGCCTGGCCTTGATTTGCAATCTTCCTGCCTCAGCCTCCCAAGTAGCTGGGATTACTGGTAGGTACATGCCGCTATACCTGGCAGAATTGTGATTCTGCTTTGGATGAACCTCATTTGAAAACTGGTACCCCTTTCTTTACAGCTCAGGGTTCAGGGACAGCGACACATGCCGACATATTAGCGATGAGGAAACTGAGACTAGGCATGGGTTCGAGTCTTACCCAGGGCCCAGCAGAGGGTCAGTGGTTAATGGTCCACTTCCAATCATGCAGACCTCCCGGGCGGCCCTGCACTGTCCGAGGTTGGGTCCGGGCTCTGATTCTCCCATCGGGGCTCCCAGGATGGGTCCCTGCGTGTCAGCTGAGGTCACAAAGCCCCCTCTGGGCTCCTCCCCCACAGGACCATGGCCACGGCCTGTGTCCCCCACCCCTGGGGAAGCTGAGCTCCAGGGTCCAAGGCCGGCAGCCTGGGTGGGATGGGAGTGGGGCCCCTGGGTGGTGGACCCCTGGATGGGGACCCTTCCCACACCCGCACCTGCAGCCATCATGAAGTGCTTCTGGAACACCCGGCCAGCCCAGCCACTCCAGGGGTCCCAGAAGTGGGTCCCTGTTCTGGGCAAGCTGCAGAAGACCCTCCAGAAGGGCGAACACCTGCCCCTGCGTCCCATGCCCATGTTCGAGAGTAACTTCGTGCAGGTCCCCAGCTGCCAGCACCCCGGGGGGGGCTGAGGGCAGGGGGACATGGGGGTGGTGTTAGGAGGGGCTGGAAGGTGGCCCTGCAGGGACTCAGGCCAGGTGGTGCAGGCAGCTGGGGACAGGTGGTCCCAGCCCTGGTCCCTGGCCGTCTCAGGTGACAGATGCTGGGAGCCCCGTGCTCATGCATCACAGCGCTAACCGGGTGACCATGGGCGTGGCCGCCTCCCTGCCCGGCCTGGTGCTTCCAGACATCCTGCTCGTCGCCCGCCCCCAGGCCAGGGATGGCTCCTGCCTCGAGCTGACCAGGTGCCCGTCTG
>NW_004955567.1:885954-890478 GCF_000276665.1 Chinchilla lanigera
CCTCCCTCCGGTCCTAGCCCCCGTCTGTGCCCCCAGGGTGATCCCCCTGGACTGCGCGCGCCTCTACGTCCACAACGTGTCTGCCCGGCGCCTGAAGCTGCGGCTGGTCACCGGCCGCTGCTACTACCTGGCCCTGGAGGCCCCGGACCCCGAGCTGGGCTTCCTGTTCAACTGCTGGGTACGCCTTGCCCACCTGCTCCGGGAGCCGGCCACCGCCCGGCCCCCCCGGCCTCCACACCCACCTGGCCAAGACGCGCTCCTGGCCACAGTGCCTGCCTCCACCTGGCGCCTGCAGGTGGGACCCCACACGGAGACCTGGGGGGCCTAGGAAGCCATGATGCCCCTTCCACGGGGACTGGGACCCAGCCCAAGGCTGAGGTCCCCAGGGGAGGGGCGGGGTCCCGGACCCCTGGGGTGAGGGGCGAGAGCTGGGCGTGGCCCATGGACTGTGTGGCTGGCGGGCACGTGGAAGCTGGGCGGTGCCCTCTGACTGCCCCTTGCTGTCCACAGGACCTGGCCCACAGCAGCTGCACAGGTGAGCGGGTTTGCCCCCTCGGCCCTCCCTGTGGCAGGGTCATCCCTCGGGGTGTGGGCAGAGCTCCAGCACTTGGGTTCCCGCCCTCTCCTCTGATGTGGCTGGCAGCCTCCTGTCCCCACATCCCCCTTCACACCCTGCAGCCCGACCCTCCCCTCTGCCTCCTCCTGCAGCCGCCATCGGGGAGCCCGCCTTTCCTCCGAAGAAGCTGAGTATACAGAAGTCGAGGAAGGCCAAAGTGAGGGGGAGGCAGCCGGGGGGCCGGGGCGGGCACTGGGCCGCCCCCCCCACTGCCCCTGACTGCCCCCCCCCCCGGCCTCCAGTGCAGGCTCCAGTCCCGGGCTGTGGGCGACTCTGTGCCTCTCCTCTGGCCAAAGCACGAGTGTGCTGACCTGCGGATGAAACCCGCAGGAAAGAGGTGCCCGGGCTCTTGTCGCTGGCGGGGGCTGGGAGGCTGATGGAGACCCTGGCCCTGTGCCACCACGTCCCACCGCGCTGTTCCTACAGGTCCGCCCGCAGTGCCAACACTGACAGATGTGCCATCCAAATCCATGACCCTGGTGAGAGCAGCCCCTTCCCTCTGCCACCACGTGTGGACCACATGGGGCTGTGTGCCCAGCTGCCAAGGGCTCAGGCTGCGTTCTCTCCACAGGGAAGCCCAGCATCACCATCCGCACCATCTTCAGCGTCATCTCCAGCACCGTCCAGCAGGCCAGCTATAGCACAGGGCTGGGCCCGGCTAGGCCCTGCGGGAGGAGGCTGGACCCGGTGTCTAAGGGCAGAGCCCGGGAGGCAGGCTCCTGAGCCTGTGCCCCACCCTGGCCTGACCCTGTGCCCCTCTCCCATGACCAGGCCTGCGCACCCGATTCTGAGGAGGCCCCAGGCCGGGAGGGTCTGATTGCAACTCCTTCCCGCTGTGTGTCCCCTGCCAGCTGCAGCCTTTCCCCACTGGGGTCCTATGATTCTTGGGAGACGCTCCTGTGGCATGGAGACATCAAGGACTCCCTGGTCCCAGAAGCCAGCACGCGGTCCTCCTCCTCCTCCGGCAAGGCTCCGCCCTCTCCTGCCCTGTTCGTCTTTCCACCCTGTCCCTCTTTCCCCAGCCCCCGGGACAAGGCCAGAGACGCGGATTTGCAGGTGGGCCAGTGGCCGCCACCCTCCCGGAAGGCCCGGTCTGGTGCTGGCCCACAGCAGAGGGCACCGGGCATCACGGAGCAGCCTCAGAGGGTGCCAGCTGTCCCGGCCCCATCCTGGAAGACCCCAACTGTCTCTGCTGGTCCTCAGAAGTCCCCAGCTGCCCCCCACTCATCCCAGGAGGCCAAAGCTGTGCTCTCCCCACCCTACAAGCCACCACCCCAGGCACTGACAGCCCCACCTGCACACACAGGTCCCCAGAAGGCCGCATGTCCCCCTGCCCCAGAGAAGCAGCCTCTGCTCCTGCCATCCTGGGTCCAGCAGGTCCCTGCCCCGCCCCCCCGCCCCCGGGCGGCTCCCAGCCGACCTGCCTTTCAGGGGAAGCCCCCAGCTCAGCTCGACAAGGCGCTGGCGGGACTTCCTGGAGCGGATGTGACCGAGAAAAACAAGCCCCAGAGGACAGGGGTGCATGGGGTGTTGGTGGGCGCCCAGGAGACAAATGTGATAGACATGAGGACCCAGAAGGTGTCCCTGGACCTGCCCTTCACCGCTACCACCAAGCAGTCCAAGGAGGTGCTGCTCAGCCAAACCCAGGAGGTCACCCGGGGGGCCTTGCGGGGCCAGGCAAAGTCAGAAGGCACGGCCTGCAGGAGGACGGAGGCGCCGTCGCTGGGCCTGCCTGGTGCGAGGTCCAAAGAGGAGCAGCAGCAGAAGAGCAGGGAGAGGACCCAGCAGGTGGCCATCAAGGCTCCGGAGCGGGAGTGCAGCAGGGCCTTCTCTGTGGAGGGGCTCATGATGGCCAAGCTGATGATCATGGGCAGCTCCAGAGAGCAGTGCCCAAGGCCTCCTGGGGCTTCCCGGCCCTCCTGGCTCTCGGGGACGTCCCGGGCAGCGGCCACATCGGTGGATGGCCAGGTCTCGCTGCCCCTGAACCCCAGCCGGCTGTCCTTGCTGGAGGGGACACAAGTGGTGGTCAGGGGGCAGCCAAAGCCCCACCCCTGGGTGAAGGAGAAAGCACAGCAACAGAGGGCGAGGGAGCCCCCCTCGGCGGGGCCTTCCAAGGGCGCCCTGGGCTCCGTGCCTGGCTCTGACAGCCCGCTGGCCGCAGACCCCCTTGTTCCCATCCCCTTGCCTGCCTCGCTGTGGGAGGACATGCCGCAGCCCCCGCTCCCGCCAGCCTCCAGCTCGGGAGCCAAAGCCCCAGCCAGGGCACCCCAGCAGTTCTCAAGAGCCCCCCAAGGGCCACCGAGGGTGCCCCGGCAGCGTCCAGCCATGACAGGGTCGTCCTCAGAAGGCGTCCTGCCAGTGCTCCTGGAAATTCAGAGTGTGAGGGAAGCAGCCACCAAGGCGCAGATGACAAAGGGGGACCTAAGCTTCCTTCACCCTCTGGCCAGGTGTGTGGAGCCTGCGATTCGCGCCTGCTGTCAGCTGTGTTACCCACCTGAGGGAGGAGCGGGTTCCCGGCGGTCACTCTCTCACCTCTGTCCCGATGGTTGGACAGCTTTAGTTGCTCTCGGGGTTGGCAGTGGGAAGCATCGTTTCTGACAGTGCAGACCCCACGATGCAGGTTCGGGGTGGGTGGCACTGCTGGCACTGCTGGCACTGCGGGTAGGGACAGGACGTGCTGCGCTCACATGCACAGCACAGGGCAGGGCCCACAGGAGCACAGGTGGAGGAGCTGAGGAGGTGAGGCAGGGGGGTGCGGGGGACAGCTCAGTGCGGGGGGGCAGCGAGCTGCAGGCCTCAGCAGAGGGCAGAATTTGTCAGCAGGGCTCTTGGGCAGGGCGAGGGGGCCGCTGGAGGTGCTGGTGGCTTGGGCAGGTGTGGAGATGATGGGAGGTGGAGGACCCGGGCGCCCAGCCCCTCGGAGAGGTGAGCCAGGCGATGGCCTTCTGGATTGGCCTGTGACCTGTGAGGCTGGTGGTGAGGTCCCAGAGGACGCAGTGAGTGGGGGGTTTCGGAGAGCTCTGGAACTCCGCTGGGCCCTTCTGGCTTCTGAGCTGGCCAGGGAGATGCTGCTTGGCAGCTAGGTAGAGGCGTCTGGAGTCAGGGTGCGTGTCTGGGGACTCGGGGTGCATGGAAGGGGGGCTCAGCTCTGAGGAGGTCAGCAGCGGGTGGAAGGGTGGGGCCGGCCAAGGCGGTTGGGGAAGGGAACAGGGCCTCAGGACTGCTGCGGGCGGGCAAGGGCACCTCCTCAGCACCCAGAAGCTGGGGACCTATGGGTTCCTGCGCTCCGAGAGCAGGTGAGAGGGCAACGGTGGGCTGAAGCAGGGTGGACCTTCGGGACAACATACCTGGGAAAAGGAGCTGCATGGCCACGTGGCCTGGGGCCCCCACCCCCCAACACTGTCTCCCAGAATAGGCAAATTGTCCAGACTCAGTGACGGCTTTTCACTGTGGAGCGGAGGGGCGCCCCCGCAAGTGTGTCGGGGTGTGAAGGGACAGCGGCACGTTCCCCGCGGTGGCCCCGACCCCCTCTGGCTTTCTCTCCCGCAGCGTGCTGCGCTCCCGGCGCCTTCACTAGTGGGTCCCAGTGAACCGCAGCTCGGTGTCAAGCAGTGGAGGAGCCCTGCAGGTCCAGGTAGCCCCTGAGGCCCTGGGAGCTGCCTCCGGCGCCGCGGAGGGGCCGGGACTCACGGGGCATTGTCCTCCCACAGGCCCCACGGCCCCAGGGTGCTGCGCACCCTTCCTCGGAGCGCGGGCAAGGCCGGTGGGGCCCCTCTCCCGGACAGACCGGAGCCGTCTGTGCGTTTACATATGGGGAGGGCGGGAAGAGCCTCCGTCAGTAGAAATTAAAGACCGGAGCCTGGTACTCAGCGCCGAAGCGCCCCGGTGCCTGCGCGCCGCCCGGGGAC
>NW_004955567.1:890578-900578 GCF_000276665.1 Chinchilla lanigera
GGGGTGGGGGCTCGCGGTCCAGCTGCGCCCATTGGCCGCCGCTCCGGGGTCCCAGCCAATCCGGCGCGAGGGTCGTGCTGCTCCTGGGAGGAGGGGACCCCAGGCCTCAGCACCAGGCCACCTCGGAGCGGGACAGCCGCTGATCCGCCACGCGAGGACCTCAGCCGGGTGAGGGCAGGGCGGGGCCCAGGGCGGCTAGGCCGGTGCGGGCGGAGGGGACGCCCCAGCACGAGCCCCTCCCGCCCCGCAGGGCTGCCGCCTCTGTGGATGTTGAACGTCGAAAACCAGAAGCCCCCCAAGGGGAAATGGACCACGCCGCCCTTCGACCCCCGCTTCCCCAACCAGAACCAAACCCGTAACTGCTACCAGAACTTCCTGGGTGAGACCCGGGGCGCAGGGCGAGGGTCGCGAGGCCAGAAGCAGAGCACCCCGAGACCCCCGGGACCGTTGGGGTGGGAGGGGGCGGGGCTAGGAGCGGAGGGCGGGGCCCGGCCCGGGAGTGGGGCCGAGTCCTAGGGGGCGGGGCGCGGTGTCGGGGAGGGGTGGGGTCGAGAGAAGGGGCGGGGACTAGGGCAGAATGGGAGGAGCCCAGCCTGCGAGGGAGGAGCCAACCGTAAAAGGGGCGGGGGGCGAGGGGCCGGGGTGGGGCCAGGCCCGGGGAAGGCCTGCTCTGCGGTGGGCGTGGCCTTCCCGACTCCGCCCCCGCTCTCCGCAGACTACCACCGCTGCATGAAGGCGATGAACCGCCGCGGCAAGAGCACGCAGCCCTGCGAGTACTATTTCCGCGTGTACCGCTCGCTGTGCCCCATTAGCTGGGTGAGCGGGCAAGGGGCCCAGGGCTGCCAGGCCGAGGGCGAGGGCGAGGGCGAGTGCTGAGGCTGAGCTGCGACCCCTCCGCTCCTGCCTCCCCAGGTGCAGCGCTGGAACCAGCAGATCCAGGACGGGACCTTTGCAGGCAAAATCTGACCGCCTAGCGCGGTGCCTCCTCCGAGGAAGGCGGCCCGGTGATCGCCATCTCCTCGGCTCCTGGAGTCCCGTCCTGGGCCACCACCTTTACCCAGTCTCTAGGCACAAATAAAGCCATGTGGTTGCCTGTGCGTCTCGATGCCAGGCCGGTGATTCACGGGGTGGGGCGGGGCGGGTCCTGTGCGTCTGCCCCGAGGTGCTCTGATACCAGGTTGGGGGGGGACAGCGACCGCGCCCTCGGGGGTGCTCAGGGCTCTAGGCAGTAAGGTGGGCACCGGCTGGGCAGCCGCGGACCCCAACACCAGCCGCAGGGTTCGGGGTCCCACCCCGCATTCCCTACACCTGCCTGTCGCCCTAGTCTGTACCTGCGACCCAGCATCTCCCTCCTGCCCCGCTGCCCACCCGGCTTCCTATCCAGGCTCTGACACTGCTGCATGTCCGCCGAAACCCATTTTCCTCCCTCTCCTCCCGAAGGGCGTCCTCGGACTCCTCGCCTGCAGGCTTGCCAGTACCCGCAGTCTCTCCACTGCCATCTGTCTGTGACCTGACGCGCATCCTGTGGGACTCTGAGCCCGTCTGACCTATTCCTCCCTTGTTCCACTCCCGCAGCCTCATCACGCTGGGCGCAGGTGTTCCTTGAGCTGTTACCCCTCCCCCTGCCAAAGCCTGACACCGGCCAGAGCCAGCGACTTGCTGCCCAAGGCTGTTGGCTGCCCCGCCCCACCCACCATGACTCTTGGGGGGACCCAGACCACCCGGGCCACCACCTGAGCTCCCTGCAGTCAGGGATCGGAGATGAATCGTGACAGTCCACTGGGGTGCTGGTCAAGCCTGTTTCCCCAGCGGCAAGCCGAGATGGCTTGGAGTCCTGTACCAGGAACAGCAAGGCGGCGGGGACAGGTGGGCAGCAGGAAGGGTCTGTCCCACCCCCGCTCCGTGAGGACCTTTCCACCGCCGCCCATGTCGCTCACCCCCCGACCCAGCCAGGACAGCGCAAGAGGACCGCCCCAGGGATAGCTCCAGCTCCAAAACCCAGTCTCCTAGCTCTGCCTCTGACCGTGAACAGAAAGGTGGAGGACACGGATGTAGAGGGGACCACATGTGGGCACTCAGTATCTCCAGAGCCACAGAGGGGCATTGCTGTGGGAAAGGAAGCCATGCAGGTAGTATCCAGAGCACAGGACACTGCCAAGCCCTGCCCAATCATGGCTACCTCAAAAAAACAAATAGGGCTGGGGATTTAGCTCAGCGGCACAGTGCCTGCCTGGCAAGTGCAAGGTCGTGAGTTCAATTTCCCTGTACCGGAAAAAAAACAAACAAACAAAAGGGAGCGGGGGGGTTTAGCTCAGCGACACAGCACTTGCCTGGCAAGTGGGAGGTCATGAGTTCAATTCTGGGTACTGAAAACAAACAAACAAATCATGGCTACTCATGCCCTCCAGAGTCCAGCACTTGGAATTTATTTTCTCCCGATGGCCAGCGATCCTCCTCCACCCCTCCTCCTTGGGCCCATCATCCTCCCCGCCACTGTCCTGTGCACATAATCTCACATACCCACCCTCCCCTGCCCTGCCTCCTGCCGAGTGGGCTGTCCCACACAGAGGCTGGGGACCCTTCTGCAGCTTCTCAGCCGGCGTCCCCACCTGGGTCCACCTCGGAGGCCCCAGCACCGGCCTGTCTCTCTGCAGCCTCCCAGTACGAGGCCCAGCTGCAGCTCTCCAGCCACACATGCCCGGGCTGGGTACTGGCCGTGTCACTGTCTCACCTCCAATAGAGGACCACACCTGTGCTTCCTAGGGCTGTGGGAGGAGGTGACAGTGCAGGAAGGTGTTGCCCTGTTCTGAGTGTGCAGACTTTGTCTACAGAAACAGCTGGGGCACTCAGAACACCTGTACCCTACTCTGGTGCCCACTTCTATGCTGGGCCTCCAAGGGACTAGGGGTGACCCCATCAACTAGGCCTGTGGCCCCTGGAGGCGTCTGGTCGACCCGCGCTCAGTATAGCGGTCAGAGAGCACCTGAAGGGGAGGAACAGGGTCTGCCGCTTCCTGGGGAGGGGCGAACCCACTTGTGTTCACCTGAGAGCAGCGCTCCTGGCACGCGTTAGCCTGGTTTCCGTGCTTGCGGCTGCTTTCCCATTTTAAGTCCCTTCTGTCTCTGCCTGTGGCTGCCTATCTCCTGATCCCTCCCGCTTCCTGTTCTGCCCAGGGTAATCCCAGGCAGTCACTGCCTCTAGGGACCTAAGCCACCTAGTAAGCTCCTGATGCCAAGTCTGGACTCCACAGAAATGTCCCCCAGGTCCCACCAGCTGGCCAGTGCCAAGGTCAACTCCAGGAGCTTCCCTGTTGTACCCAGTGGTCAACGTAGGAACCCCAGGCAGCTGGGCGGGCTCTACCCACACAGCCAAGGGGCACTGGGCAGGGCACCTCCCTCCCCAGGTAACTACCTGTCCACAGGCAACAGTCCTGGTCATGCTGAACCTCCAAGGGCTGTCCTGTCCTATCCGCACTGCTGCTGGGGAGACCTGTAGCCCCCTCCTTCATTCTGTTTTCTTTTTTTTGTCTTTTTTTTTTTTGGTACTGGGAATCGAACTCATGACCTCAGGCTTGCCAGGCAAGTGCTTATGTCACTGAGCTACATCCCTGGCCCATATTTTTTGTCTTTTTGAGACAGGGTCTCGCTATGCAGTTCCGCCTGCTCTTGAGCTCACTTTGTAGCCCAGGCTGGCCTGGAACTTGCAAGGATCCTACTGCCTCAGCCTCCCAAGTGCTGGGGTTACAGGCGTGCACCACCACACCTGGCCCCTCCTTCATTCTTAATATGGCAAAGAAAAGGAGCAGGCCTCATAGGAATGGCATTATGAGGAGGAATTTTCTCACTGCAAAGGGAATGAAGGCGGCCTATCAGCCAACACATACAGATGAACTTTAAAGTAAAAAGTCACCTGCTCTCATCTCTCCCTCATGCACGGACCACCTGCACCTGCCTGTGTCACAACACTGCCTCGGCTGTCCGGCAGGCTTGCTCCCCGCCAGGCCCGGGGGCCTTGCCCTCCCTGCTCCAGGGTGACCACGTCCAAGCCCCCGGACACACACAGGTGACCGCTGCAGGGCGGAGGGGTCTGAAAACTGCCTGTGACGCTGCACAGGGAGCTGGAGCCCAGGCACTCACTAGCCCTTGGCTGAGAGCTCCCTCCTTGCACCCTCAGCCGGGCTCCAGGGTTGCTGAGAGGGCAGTGGCGGAGCAGGGCACAGACTGCGCAGGAAGACAGGCGCTGCCGCGGCCCAGCACACATGCACACACACGCTTCTGCACACCCAGCTGAGGTGCGGGCCGCTGAGCACACGGAGCCCTCAGGTCCCCATGTGGCCTCAGGCAAGTCACTGCTGCTGGGCTTGTCACCCTGCCTGAAAACAGGGGCCTCTCCTGAGAGAACGGGCCTCACGCAGCGTGGGCACTGACAAGGTTTGAAGCAGGCCTTTGCACTGAGCTGCATACCCAGTCCTTTCTATTTTTTTGAGACAGTCTCCATAATCATTAAATTGCTCAGGCTGGGCTCAAACTTGGGATCCTCCTGCCTCAGGCTCCCGGAGTGCTGGTATTCCGTGGACAGTTTCTGCCTCAGACCCTGCAGTCCTCAGAACCCACGACCCTTCACCCTCCCAAAGCCGCTCACAGCAGCCCCCTGGGCCCAGCCCTGTGCCACCCCTCTCCAGCACAGCTGTGGGTCTGGGTCACCCTCCAGACTGAGGGCCCCCAACACACAAGCCGGATCAAAAAGTCCCAAGGACACTGCTTATAACAAGGTTTTAATAAAATAAAAAGTTCAAGTGGTTTCAATCCCCCAACATACCCCATTCTGGTGTGGCGAGGGGAGGGAGCCCCCCACACCCTAGTAGCACCAGGGATAGCACCATAGAAAGATGAGGTCGCACCCAGCCTCCCTGAGACCCACGGGCAGTGAGGGGGACGTGCCCTGACACCCCCCACCCACTGCCCCCCACGTCGGACAGAGCAAACCCACTCCCCGTCCTGGAGGGCCACCCCTGGTTCTACCTCCTCAAGGCCTGGCTTCTGGGGAGATGCCATGGGGTGTCCCCACCCTCTTATGGCTTTGCTCCCTGGGGAGGGCAGGAGGGGAGAGGGGCTCCTGTAGTCCTGAGGGGGTGCAGCAAGGACAGATAGCAAAGGCCAGGGCTCCCTGCTGGGTCGGGTGGCTCAGGAGACAGCAGTCACAGAGGGGCAGGGGTCAGACCCTGGGGATGGGTAGCTAACCCCTCCTAGGGTGGGAGGGAGGCCCCGCCTCACCTGGCCCATTATAACCCCTCGCTGTTGACATCCAGGTTGATGGAGCCATGGCTCACCACGAGCCGCAGGCGCCTGGGCGGGGAGAAGGAGGCAAAGGCGAGGGCCTGCTTGGGAACGGGGACCGGAGCGAGGATGGGGCCTGTGGTGCCGGTGGGGGCAGGGAAGGCTGGTGGGGCCGGGGCCAGGCGGTTGAGGTCCACACGCACCACGTAAGGCAGCCCGTACCGGCGGGCCCAGTGCCAGTCCTGCTGGGGGGCCCAGCGGGCACGATGGGGCAGCCCCAGGGCCACCAGGGCCTCTGCCCGCAAGCGGCAGTGGGGGCTGCAACCTCCCCAGCGGTGCAGGGAGACCTGAGCCTCACGGAGGGCGGGGGGCACCCGGGCCTGCTGGGGCCGGGGGCGTCGGCGCTTCCGGGGACGGGCTCGTGGCTGGGGCTGGGGCAGCCACTGGAGCCAGAGCGGCAAGCTGTCCAGAGGGGAGATGCAGGCCGGCAGGCGTGGGGGCTGGCAGATAGCTGCAGACGAGACACACAGGTCACGCTGGGTGGGGCTTCCTCTGGAGAGCAGAGGGAGGCTGGAGGAGGGAGGGTCCCCGTGGGGCTGTGCTCACCGCAGAACGCGTCCCAGCGCAAGGGGGACAGGTGGGTGCAGGCCCGTGGGCCCAGCCGGCTCTGCCATCTACTGTCCCGGCCTCGCTGTAGCCGCCGCTTGGTCTCCCGGAATGCGTACTTGTCAGCAGGCTGTGGAGGCAGCTCGGGCTCCCGGGGCCGCAGGCGGAAAGCTCCTTCCCCCTTCCTGGGGGCGGGCGGGAGGGGACGGGGCAGAGCGAGGGCTGGGCCCCCATGCTCCTGGGGCTGCTGGCCCGCCCTCCCCCGCCCTGAGGCCGTGCCCACCTCTCACAGGTGTAGCATTCACAGTGCTCATTCTTCTCACCGAAGAAGCCATCGCCGTAGAAGCACGTCACCTCGTCCCCCGGCTCGATATCCCGAAGTGCCTTCACGCAGGCTGCATTCCCATCTGCGGGCACAAACTAGGGCCGGGCCCACTCAGCACTGGGCCTGGGGTGGGGGCTTCTCTGAGCCCCGCCTGGCCAGGCACCCCAGTCCCCGAGACCCTGAGAAGCACCAACCTGAAGTGGCCGCACTGGCAGGGCCTGCACTCTGCACGCGCTCTGGCTGAGGCCCCTGACTCCAGGGTGAGGGGCCCCCACCTCCCAGCAGCGGTCAGCGCCAGCACCAAGAACTGCTGACTGCCCCCTCCCACACTTGCTTCGGGCTCTGTGGCTGGGCCGAGGTCCACCCCCGACACACCCAGAGCCTCACACCCTGGCACCCTGCCTTGGGCCACCTGCCCTTCCCCGAAGCCTAGGGCCACTCTGCAGCCCAAGCTGTGCCTTCTAGCTCTGCCTTCGGGACCTGTCCCTGGCGGCCACCCCAGGAGTCCCCCTCGGGCTGCCCCCGTGCCTGCACCTGCCTCTACAGTTCCAGTCCTAGAGGGTGTGTGACCTCTTCTATCTGTCCGTCCACTCAAGCCTAACACTCCCCTGAAGCAGCCCTTCACACCTGCGCACCTGCCTGATGACCCGCAGGCCAACTGGCCCACAGCCGCCTGCAGCCCTGTCCTCCTCGTGGGGCAGCCCTACCCGGAGGGAGCTTTCACCGCCTCCAGCTCCATCCCACACCCACCTCTGGGGGCTGCCCCAGCCGGGCCACTCCCTCCCCGCCAGTCCTCCCGTGCTCCAGCTGCAGTGGCCGCCTAGAAACCAAGCCCTCCCATGTCCCCGGCTGGAGCCTCTGTGGCTCCCTGGCCTGACCGTGCCACCCTTGGGCACGCTGGGCCTCGCCACAGCCTGGACCCCTGGAGAGATGTGTCCGGCCTGAACACCCTCTCGCGCTCCGGCTCCCCTTCCACACCGTGGGAGACCTTGCTCCTCCAGCCCTCAGCGTGCCCCTACCGCTTCCTGGCCCCGTGCGCTGCTGTCTGCACTCTGCCTCACCCGGCGTCTGCGAACGGCTCGACACCACCAGGCAGAACCTTTGTGTCCCTCACCCTGCGACCGTCTGCGGGAACCAGGTGCCCACAGCCTGACCTCACACTGCATCTAGGGGCGAGGTCTCACCATGTTCCCGAGAGGAGAAGCCCAGGGTGGGCGGTGCAGCCAGCACTCAAACCTGGTTCTCATCCTGGAGCCTGAGCTCGGGCCGTCTCCCTCCAGCGCTCCCTGCCACACCCGACAAGGCACCTACCGAGACCTGGAGCAGGGCCGGCCCCTCGCTGCCCCTTCCTGCGCGCTCTGTGCCAGCCGCTGTCCCCTGCCCCGCCCCCACTGAGTGTCTATGGGGTCCGGGCTGTGCTTCTTGGGGCTCCCCGGCTGTTTCCCTATACCCGCTGTCACCGCTGTCTGGTTGAGTCCAGGCTCAGATGGGAGACCCTGGCTGCCGGTCTGTCCCCGGGCTACACCTGAGCTGCTCTGGACAGCACCCTGGGCTCCAGGGCCCATCCCAGCCATACACTGCCCGTCCCAGGCCAACGACTGCCAGGACTGGGAACTGCTCTTCACTACCCCAGACGTCCCTCCCGCCCAGGACCCCTTACTGCCCACTGTGCCGAGCCCACAGGTCTCACCTTGCAGTTCGGTTTGCAGTCTGGAGCCAGCGGTGGGGGAGAAGAGAGGCAGTGAGCACAGAGGGCCCAGGGAGCCCTGCAGGGGCCCGGGGGGACGGGAGGGGGAGGGGGAGGGCGGACGGGGGATGGGACAGGGAACAAGGTGAAGACGGGACAGGGACGGGCAGGGTCGGGGTGGGGACGGCCCCCTTACCCCAGGGCTCACCGTGGTTGATGAAGGCGGCAGGGCCGAGCCACAGCTGTGCACTGCGCTTGCGGGTGGAGTACATGATGCTGAAGTCGTTCTCACCGGCCCGCAGCAGGTCCTCGTCGGCCTCCCGCAGCTCAGCGATGCAGCCCACCAGCATCTCCAGCTTCTCGTTCTTCTTCCTACCAGGCGGCAGGACCCAGCGCTCAGTGCCGCCGCCAGGGCTCAATTCCAGGGACCCCTGTGTGACACCGCGCCTGTCCCCCAAGTCCTCCAGGACCATTTCTGCACCCCACCCTGCCCCAGCGCAGCTCCCCGCCCACACAGCCTCTTTACCAAGCGCGGGTGGACACGATCTTGGCCCCGTTGGTCTCCATGGAGTATCGGGTACAGGGCAGGATGGTGAAGCCACTCTCAGGCAGGAAGGCACGGAGGTAGCGAAACACCTGGGGGTAGCGGCTGGGGTGAGGTGAGGGCAGACCGGTGGCGGGGGCCCACTCTCTAGGACTCTGGGAGTGTGGTCTGGGCCTCAAGTTTCCTCCTGGGGCCTGTGTCCTCATCTGACATAGGCAGAGGTCCCTTCTCCACTGTCTCCGGGTCCCCAAGGACACAGTCAGGGGCCAAGGCGTGAGCAGGAAGGGGTCCCTCACGTGGGTCTTGAGGGCAGCCTCCTGCCGCGGGTCCCGGCTCTGGAAGTAGTGGGCCATCCAGCCTCCCAGGGTCAGGGCCTGGTAGGCAGCCTCCAGGTCCCGCTGCCGCAGGAAGGCCTCCAGGGCCGAGCGCAGGTGCTGCTGTCGCCGCAAGGTGGGCACGGGGCTGGGAGAGAGGGCACACCTGGGTCCCAGGGCCTTCTAGGCCCTGCCAACCCCCACCCCACGTGGAGCTGCAGGGAGGGCGGGCCGAGGGGCAGGGTACCAGGGGAGGGGTCCCGGAGCCGCAGCCAGCCGCCTTGGCCCCTGGGCTGCTCACCTGACGTTCATCTTATGGGTGCGGAAGCCGAGGTAGGGGTCGAGGACCAGGCTGGTGGCCAGGTCATCGTTCTCACACAGTTCCCGGGCTGTCACTCTGTCGGGCCCCATGCTGTTCTGTGGACAGCAGGCAGCCTGGGGGCACAGCTGGGCATGGGCCGGAAGGCTCCCACAAGCTGGGCGGCACTCTGCTGGGCCCTGTAGCCTGCACATCTGTAGAGCGGAAGGTAGGGGCAGGCTAAGTTCCCAGGGCTGTGCAGGGCGGTGACTAACAAGTACTCCGGACAGCGGGCAAAGCCCCCACCCTGGCTTGCGTCAGCACCTCCAAACCCCCACCCGCCGCGCAGACACACCCCCCAAAACGCACCAGCACCTCCCTCACCCCTGCACAGCCTCGAAGACCCCACCGAGTGCACCGGGACCGGCCCCGTGGGCCCGGGAAGCTAATTCTCTGGCAGCTGGAGACAACCCACGGCTCAGCGCTGTGGGCCGCGCAGGAGAGCTGGGTCTCGCCCTGGGAAATCGAGGCGCCCGCCCCTCCTGCCCAGCAGCCCCAGGGAGTGGCCGGGAGCCCAGGGTGCAGCCCCAGGCAGCCCGCAGGGGCTGAGGAAGAGGCCCAGCTGGGAGAGACCCCAACACCTGCTCCCTCTCCCAGGAGTCCAGAGGGGGGCTCAGCAGACAGAGTGGGCCAGGTGAGAGGAGAGGGCCGGCGTGGAGTGGCAGGCCAGGTGAAACGGGGAGGAAAGAAGAAGGGGGAAAGAAAAGAAAGCAGTTAAGCAAAATGAGCCCAGGCACAAGCTAGCGTGGACGGAGGGCCGGAGGGCCTGTCCGGGACCCGCAGCACGGCGCCCCGGCCCACCTGCGCCCGCCGAGGGGCGGGTGGGGCCCGGCAAGGAGGGGCGGCGGAGGCATCAGGGCAGCTACATCGCCGGGGGCGCTGCGGGGCAC
>NW_004955567.1:900880-938743 GCF_000276665.1 Chinchilla lanigera
CTGGCGCGGGCGGGGGAGGCGCGGTCGTTGAGCGCCGGAGGGGCTCTCGCGGTGGAGAGGTGGGGGCCGCCCTGGGGCGCAGGACAGGCCTGGGGCGCAGGAGGGCTTTTGGGGCGCAGGGCTGGCCCGAGGGCGAGGGCGGGGAGACAGGGGCGCCACGGCCGGGGGAACAGCAGGGGCGGGGGCACAGGCGGCGCGGGGCGGGGGCCGAAAGGGGGCTCAGAGATCGGGCCCCGCGCCGCCCCTCACCCGCTTCTCCTCCTCCTCCTCCTCCTCCGGCGCCCGCGCTGCAGCCGCCACCACCTCCCACAGCCTCCTCCAGCTCTCGCGGGACAGACTCGTCGCACCTCCCTTCTGACCCGCGGGCCCCGCCTCGCCACCACTGCTGCGAACTCCTAATGGCTAAACTCGCCGCCATTCTTCCGATGCTATGACGCTTGCCCCACTCCTATTGGCTGAGTTTCACGCTTAGCCTCCCCTCTCCGCTCGTCTGTGCCCTTACAAAACCCCGTCACGCCCACACTGCTGGCAAGCGTCACGACTGCTGTCATTGGCTGATACAGGTGTCCTTCAGCCGCTGCATGGGGACTGTCCCGCCTCCTCCTAGTAAGCTTGACATCGACTCCCTTATTGGATGAAAGCGCCGTCTCTCCGCCCGAACGCGGGTTGAGTCGGGTTAGCTAGCTCCGGCTGGAAGAGGGCGGGTCCCCTCAGCTCCAGCATTCGTATATGATTAGCTGGCCTTGAAACGGGCCATCTTTCTATTGGCTAAATCTCTGTCTGTCATTATAGAGTCGCGACCTCCTCATTTTTTTTCCCGACACAGGAGGGAGAAATCCCAGGCAGCGGGCGGTAGGTGGGTGGGGTGGACACGCGCGCCTCCTTCGCTCCCGCCCCTTGAGGCCTGCGGTTACCAAGGCAACAAAACTTTATTAACAGCCGTGCCTGGCTACAAAGGGCTCCCCTTCCCTTCCTCTACCATTACGGCGTTTCGTTTGGAAACTGTGTGTCCACACGAGGACTCTGGGGCTTTCTGGTCGCACAGCCCGGTCGGAAAGCGGGAGACCGAGAAGCTTTGCAGAGAAGCCCCGATTCACGGCGCTCCGCTGGCAGCCCCCTCCCCTGTTAGGCTCGCGTCCCCGCCTCGCTCCGAGAGCGAGCGGCTTTCGCGACCCGTCCTCGTTTCCTACTCAGCGCGCTCCACGCCTGCTCAGAGCAGGCGGTCTTTGTTTTTGTTTTCATCCCGGCTGTATATCCCGTGCGCTGAAGCCCAGTGCGCAGCACGGGCCTCGTTGAAATGCATGCGGTGGTCGGCGACCAGCCAATGGGGAGAGGGCTGGCCCTTCCGCGCTGCTTTGTGACCTTGGAAAAGTGGCCCTCCATCTCTGGACTCCACACAAAGCAAACAAAGACCACCCCGTGACTCTCATGATCACCTCCTTTTTTTTTTTTTTTTTGGTCTTTTTGAGGGTCTGGCTATGCAGCTCAGGCTGGCCTTGAGCTCACTTTGTAGCCCAGGTTGGCCTCGAACTTGCAACGATCCTCCTGCCTCAGCCTCCTAAGTGCTGGAATTACAGGCGTGCGCCACCACCCCCAGCACGATCACCTCCTTAATCACCGCTGAGGTCTAAAACCCCTCCACCCCAGGGTGACCACATGTCCACGGCCATCCCTGAAGGCTGGTCTAGTGCTGGCAGAGGGAGACTTAGGTGAGGTGACAGGTGACCTCTGCCTGGGAGGGACAGGGCACCAGCTCTAGAAAGGAAAAGCAGCTTTATCCAGGCAGGGGAGACCTGCGAGGGGAGCTCAGCTGGTGGAAAAATCATAGCAGCCTGACTGACACTTAGGAGAACAACCCTGCCGGCCGGGCCTAGTGGCACACGCTTGTGACCCCAGCACTTTGGGAAGCTGAGACAGGAAGATTGCAAGTTGAAGCCAGGCTGGGCAGTTTAGCTACTTAGCGAGAACCCGTGTCAAAATTAAAGATAAAACAGGAGGGCTGGTGACGTAGCTCCGTGCAAAGCCCAGAATTGAATGCCTAGTACTGAAGAGGAAAAAAAGGCCTCACATAGATAAGTAATAAATACCCTATTGCATGTGTGTACCACGTTATTTATTCATTTATCAGTTAACATAATTGGTCTTCGTTCCATATTTTGGCTGGATTCAATCCCCAGTACCAGACAGAAAAAAAAAAAAAAAAAAAGGCCAGCCCTTCTCCTTGGGGGTGAACATCCACGAACTTTCACGTAGAGGGAAGAGCTAAGCACAAGAATCCTCGCCACAGCACCAAGCTGAAAGGTCCCAGTGGTGCCCACAGTGTGGCAGCCCTCTTGGGTTGACGATGTTCTGGACCAAGGCAGTGGCGATGGTTATATAGCGCAATGCAGCTACTTCACGCTGGTGTGGTATGCTTTCAAGGGTCGCTTCCGATGCTAATTTTCTTGTGTGTTGTGTTTCGTTATTGTTGTTTTTTGTTTTGTACTGGCAGTTGAACCCAGGGCCTTCACACCTAGCTACATTTGCAGCTCTTATTTTTAGTTTGAGACAGGGTCTCACTAAGAGGCTAAGTTGCCCAGGCTGGGCACAAACTTTGGACCTTACTGCTCAAACTATTCATAGTGCTGGGATTACAGGGTGGGCCATCATGCTCAGCCCTGGTGCACATCTCTTTTTTTGTTTTTGTTTTTGTTTTGAGACAGGATCTCACTATGCAGTTCAGGCAGGCCTTGAACTCAGTTTGTAGCCTAGGCTGGCCTCCAACTCTCAGCAATTCTCCTGCCTCAGCCTCCTGAGTGCTAGAATTACAGGCATGTGTCACCAGGCAGGGTGCCTAGTGCATATCTTTTTCTTTCTTTTTTTTTTTTTTTTTTGTCTTTTTGAGACAGAGTCTCCCTATGCAGTTCAGGCTTGCCTTGAGCTCACTTTGTAGCCCAGGCTGATCTCAAACTTGGAAAAATCCTCCTGCCTCAGCCTCCTGAGTGCTGGGATTATAGGCGGGCAGTAGCACCCCGGCTCTGGTGCACATCTTGATTGTAACCTCTTGGGAAACCCAAACCCGGCCTGCACAGCTAAGCCCCTCCTGAATTCCTGCCCCGTAGAAACTATGTGGGATGGGGAGTGTTTGCTGAGGCCTGCCTGTGTCACTGCTGGGGAAGTCACGCATATCTAAATTAAAATCTCACTTTCTCACAGTGGCTCCCAGAACCTCATTACTGCTGTTTGGCTGTTGCCTTATTGTGTCCCCCCATGACTCAGCTGTGACATCTCACAGCACCCCTGCTAAAACGTGCCCTGGCCCTGTTCTCTCCCACAGCAGGCTGCACACAAAGACACCCATCCGGAAGACCCCCTCTCCACCCACCTCCTCCAGGTCTTGGCTCAAATGTTGCTTCCCCCTGAGATCTGCCCAATGCAAAACCCTTGGTTCAAAAATTACTGACGCTAGCCGGACGTGGTGGTGCACGCCTGTAATCCAAGCACTCAGGAGGCTGAGGCAGGAGGATCCCTGTGAGTTACAAAATGAGCTCAAGGCCAGCCTGAACTGCATAGTGAAACCCTGCCTCAAAAAGATTAAAAAAAAAAAAATTACTGAAGCTGGGCGTGTTGGTGCATGCTTGCAATCTTAGCGCTTGGAAGGCTGAGGCAGAAGGATCCAAACGAGTTCAAGGGTGGTGTGGGCTACATAGTGAGTTCAAGCCCAGCCTGGACATACCGTGACAGCCTGTCTCAGAAATCAAGAACAGAAACAAAAACAAACAAGCAGACAACAACAAAGAAAGAAAGAATTTCAAGACGATGGTGGTAGAGCATTAAACTAGCACAGGGCCTGCTATTATATGCAGCTAAATTAGACAGAAACTGATGGCAGTCAGACAGGGAGGAGCCCTCAAGGGTATCAGTGCAGAGGATGAGAACATGTCAGAACTGTGGCTGGAGGCCCATTGGGAGAAGGCCAGGCCCCAGGATAAAGATGTAACAGCCAGACCTGTATGCCTCTAGAACAAATGATAACTTGAGATTATAACATAATTAGCACTACCCGGTCCAGCAAATCCGTGTAGACATCAATCACCCTGGTGGGTGACCACAGCATCTGGCTCCACCCCTTTCCAAAAATGTCTCAGTTCTTTCCATGCACCCTTGCTGCATGGCTTGCTTTCCTATTAGATCTTTTTTTTTTTTCCCCCGGTACCCGGAATTGAACTCATGACCTCGCGCTTGCCAGGCAGGCGCTGTGCCACTGAGCTAAATCCTATTAGATCAATACCAGCTAAGCAGCTATACTTGTATTTCTATTGGTTGATTATAGTTTGACCCATATTGGTGGCGCACACCTGTAATCCCAGCACTTGGGAGGCTAAGGCAGGAGGATTGCTGTGAGTTGGAGACCAGCCTGGGCTACAAAGTGAGCTCAAGGCCCGCCTGAACTGCATAGCGAGACCCTGTCTCAAAAAGACAGAAAAAATAAATAAATATAGTTTGACCCATGTTGTACCCACCTCGTGATTTTGCCCTATAAAACATTCTTGGAGAGATGGCTTCTTAGCAGACCACTTTTGAGACCCCTCCTGTCTCTCAGGAGCTCTCTGTGAATAAACCTTTCCTGCTCTTAACCTTCCTTGTCCCTAGGAATTTATTCTTTGATTTCAGGGACACACATTTGGCACATCTGACACCTAGCAGGTTAGGAGTTATATTTCTTCCCTATCATTTTGGAGATTCCACTGAAATCCTCGGAAGGAGGTAAGAGTTTGGTTTTGTCTCATGATATCTGAAATATTTCAGTGGGATTCTAGATTGTGATTTGTTTAGGTAATCAAGAATTGTCACCTTCTCTTTGCTAGTTACTTATGCCTTGTCTTTTTAAAAAACAGCGATAGGAAGCTGGGCATGGTGGTACATGCCTGTAATCCCAGCACTTGGGAGGCTGAGGCAGGGGGATCATTGCAAATTTGAGACCAGCCTGGGCTACAAAGTGAGTTCAAGGCCAGCCTGAACTGCATAGTGAGACCCTGTCTCAAAAAGACAAACAAACAAACAATGATAGGGCCGGGGATATAGCTCAGCAGCAAAGTGCCTGCTTGGCAAGCGCAAGGTCCAGAGTTCAATTCCTGATACCAAAAAAAGCCAAACCAAACCAAAACAAAACAAAAACAATAATGGATTTAAATTGAGTGCATGGGAAGATTGTATGTGGTATCTTCATATCTAGGTTTCTTTGATAGGACATATTATTTTTGCAGGCCTTATATTCCTGTTTTGTATATGCTGAATTTAGACTTTTACACTGGTTGTTGAATTTGTGTGTGTTTCTTTGTTGACTTGTTTGGCAGTTGTGAGATAGCTGTTGTCTTATTTTATTTTATTTATTTATTTATTTTTGTCTTTTTGAGACAGGGTCTCACTATGCAGTTCAGGCTGGCCTTGAGCTCACTTTGGAGCCCAGGCTGGTGTCAGACTTGCAATGATCCTCCTGCCTCAGCCTCCCGAGTGCTGGGATTACAGGAGTGTGCCACCACAGCCGGCTGTTGTCTTATTTTAGACAGCTCTTTGGAATGGCTTTTTGAGTTTCTAATTGCTTTGCACCTCACTCTCTTGGGGTATGTCCAGGGCTAGGAGACAGGCTTTGGCAGTTCACCTGTTATGATGCTTGCTATCATTGTCAGTATAAGCTAATACTCTTTTCTTTGCAATCCTGAAAATCTTTTCTCCTTCTAACTGGAAGTTTCTGAGCCCCTAGAAAGTGAGTGCTCATCTATAAGGGCACCGAAGATAGGCATTCCTTGACAGACTACATAACCCGCACTCCCGAGTCAGAAGTGAATCAGAATTCAGGCTCATCCAGGAAGGCACACATGAGGGTCTTGGCCAACCCAGTGCCTGGGCAGGGGTTTTATATAGTCAGAGCACTTCCAGTGTGCCCTTTGATTTCCTCGCTTCCCCCACCCGCTAAAACGTTGTTCAGGTCTCTTGATCGTTGGCTTGATCTTTGCTGGTCACGCTTCCCTCCTTAAGCATGACTGTGTTTTTGTTTTGTTTTGTTTTTGTTTTTGTTTTTGGTTTTTCTCCGGTACCGGGAACCGAACTCACGACCTTGCCCTTGCCAGGCAGGCGCTTTTGCCGCTGAGCTAAATCCCCAGCCCAGCATGACTGTTCTAGCAGGAATTAGGTGTAGCTTGGGCTTTTGTATGGAAATACACTCTGTGATGGAACTGCGAGTGTTCAGAGGAAGCAGTGTGCACATGATGGTTGGGTGGCTCGTCCAGCCCGACCTGTCTTCCTGTCTCTCTCCAGATAGCAGCCACCTGCTCTGGAGCCGGGAAACCACAGAGCACGCCTTGAGCACACATGAAAAAAGCAAGAGGGAAGCACTGTATAATATTTTTCTGTACCTAAACATGGCCTGCCTTTCTCTTCAAGGCAGAGCAGAATACAGGGGGAAGAATTGATTATGATACTGTTTTACAATTAGAGTTGTACTGTAAAAGAGAGAGACAATGGTCAGAGGTACCTTATGTTCAGACTTTCTTTGCACTAAGAGACAATCCTTTTTTTGTTTGTTTGTTTGTTTTGAGACAGGTCTCACTATGCAAGTGAGCTCAGGCGGGCCTTGAGCTCACTTTGTAGCCCAGGCTGGTGTCCAACTCACAACGATCCTCCTGCCTCAGCCTCCTGAGTGCTGGGATTACAGGTGTGCGCCACCACACCAGGCTAAGGGACAATCCTGACTTGTGTTCAAAGTGTAGATGTAAGTCGCAAGGCAACCAGACACCTCTGGTCATTAACCACTTAACAATTTACCCCAGCAGTACCCAGACGTCATGTTTGTTTATGTACTGACTATCCTAAGCGTTGCTTGGGCAGGTGTCACTTCAACCTGTCAATTCTTTTTTTTTTTTTTTTTTTTTAGATTTTAAAGAGACACCTGTAATCCCAGCACTGAGGAAGGCTGAGGCAGGAGGATCATTGTGAGTTCAAGACCAGCCTAGACTACAAAGTGAGTTCAAGACCAGCCTGAACTGCAGAGCAAGCTCTCAAGTGTCTGGTGTAGAGTCACCACTGCACACCCTGCCTTTCTTGTCCCATTTTCTTGTTTTATACATGCACCCAGGTCCGGTACGCTGTCCTCTCATGGAGATGGAAAGAAATCCTAAGTGTGGGCAACTCAAGGTAAAATTAGGAGAGCAGAAAGAGCTCCCTGTGCAAATATATCCTAAAGACCCCGTATTTGTCCTCACCTTGGATAACGCCCTCTAAGGCCTGAAGTTAACAAAAGACTGTTGCATATGATCAACAGCTCTAGGGCACAAGGTTCGCTTACATCTTGTAGCAGCCCTTTTGACACTCCAATCCTGGGTGTCCAAAAACCCAATCGAGAGTGGAGGTCTATGCAGGCCTTAGGCTGCTAAATGAGGCAGTATTGCCAATCCCCCTGGGGGTTCCTGACCTATCCACCCGCCTTTCTCAGATCCCAGGAGATGCCAGTTGGTTTTCAGTGTTGGACTTAAAAGGTGCCTTCTTTTGTATCCCATTCCGTAGGGATTCCCAGTTTCTTTTTCTCTTTGAAAATCCTCATGACCCGGCCTCTCGACTGACTTGGCCTGTGCTTCCTCAAGGGTTCAGAGACAGGCCTCATCTTTCTGGACAAGTGCTTTCCCACCCCTTGGCCTGTTTTGAATTTTCCCTAGTCACAGTCCTGCAGTATGCAGATGACGTCCTGCTTTGTGCCCCTCGGAAGAGCATTCAGCCAGGGCATTCGCCCTGCTGAATTTTCTAGCAGACAGAGATTACAGGGTTTCTGGGTCTAAGGCCCAACCTTTCGGATTTGAGGTAAAATATTTGGACTTTACCATATCTGAGAAAACCCAAAGACTGAAGGAAGAAAGAATTAAAACAAGACTTTCCTTCCAGCAGCCCAAGACCCTAAATCAGCTAAGAGGATTCCTAGGAATTACAAGGTTTTGTCCCCTTTGAGTAGCTGGGTATGATGAGATCACACTACCCCTCTATCAGCTAATAAAGAAGCCCAGAAGACAGATACCCATATTTTAACCTAGAAACCCGATTCTCAAACTGCATTCCAGAACCTTAAGCACTTCTGAATGCCTGGCATTGAGCCTGTTGACAGGACACTGTTTCAATCTGTATGTTGATGAAATGGGTGGGGTATGGCTTCGGAAGTCCTTGTGCAGACTGCAAGGTTGAGAAGCTGCCCAAGAGCCGGTAGGGGGTCTGAGTCATGAATTAGACACGGTAGCAAAGGGAGGGCCTGCGTGCCTTAGACCGTGGCTGCCTTGGCTCTCCTGGTACCAGAGGCATCCAAGCTGACCTTAGGCAAAGACCTCACAGTATACACCCCTCACAATGCGACAGGACTTCTTTCTTCCAAAGGGAGCCTCTGGTTGTCAGACAACTGACTTCTTTTTTTTTGTTTTTGTTTTTTGTTTTTCTCCTGTACTGGGAACCAAACTCACGACCTTGCGCTTGCCAGGCAGGCGCTTTTGCCGCTGAGCTAAATCCCCAGCCCCAAACTGACTTCTTAAATACCAGGCTCTACTCCTAGAAGGACCAGCCATTCAGATAAAGACATGTTCCTCCTTAAGCCATGCTCCCTTTCTGGGAGGAAATTGAGGAAATTGAGGCTGACAGACAAGACTGCAAGCAGGTCGTTCTCCACTCATACTCACCCAGAGAACAGCTGTTAGTCACCCCAATTCCTGACCCGGACTGACCCTCTTCTCTGATGGCAGCTCCTTCATGGAAAATGGGACAAGAAAGGCAGGGTGTGCAGTGGTGACCCTACACCAGACACTTGAGAGCTCCTCATTCGCACCTGGGACTGGTGCCCAGCTAGCAGAACTCCTAGCTCTGACCAGGGCTTTTCAACTCAGTGAAGGACAGAATATCAATATTTATACTGATTCAAAGCATGCTCTTCTAGTGCTGCATGCCAACACAGCCGCATGGAAAGAGATTATCTAATAGCCAGTGGACGTCCCGTAAAGTATCATAAGGAGGTAGAACTTCTATCACCTGTCTATACACCTTCCAAAAGCAGAGTAATTCACTGTAGAGGACCCCAAAATGGAGTTGATGATGAAAAAAAAAATGGAGTTGATGAAATATCTCAAGGTAATCAACTAGCTGCTACAGCTGTAAAATAAGCTGCTCGAGGGCTCCCCCTTTAGGCCTCCCCTGATCTGACAAAGGAAGGCTCCCTTTGTCATACTCAGCCCAAATATTCTCAGTCAAAAGTCGAACGGGCTGTCTCCCATGGGTGTCAGTTCTGCTGTCAGGATGGCTACAGTTGAGGGGAAATTGTTCCTTTTTGGTGTTAGCCCATGGAGAATCGTTAAGTTTTTACATCAAAACTTTCACTAGGGGAGAGACAAAACTCACCAAAGTCATTCAGAAGAAAGAGACTCTCTTGGACAGTTCAACAGACGGTATATGTGAGCTCTGCCAGAAGAACAATCCTTTTAAGCCGACCATGGCCCCTCCAGATATGCAGAGACGTGGTAAATATCCTGGAGAGGATTGGCAGCTTGATTATACCCATATGCCAAAGAGTAAGGGGCTCCGACATCTACTGGTCTGAGTAGATATTTTTATTAACTGAGTTGAGGCCTTCCATTGCAGAACAGAAAAAGCACAAGAGGTGGTGATGGTTTTGGTCTCAGAAATCATCCTCAGATTTGAATTTCCTCGGAGCTCACAGAGAGACAAGGAGTCCTCCTTCAGAGGCACACAGGGTGTCTCTCAGCACTGGGCATTCTCTGTCACCTTTGCTGTGCATGGAGGCTGCAATCATCGGGACAGGTACAGAAAGTGAGTGAGACCCACAAGAGACATCTTTGCAAAATGGCCCAGGAAGGCCATCCGCAGCGACCCCAGTTTACTACCTTTAGCATTTACCAGTATAAGAAATACATCTCAAATCCTAGGCTTCAGTCCTTTTGAAATGCGTTACGGATGCCCTTTTCTTACTAATGATTTTCTCTTTGATAGGGAAACAGATGCTTGTGCAAAGATGTCACCTCACTGGCTAAATTCCAGCAGACTCTTCAACAGTTAACAGAAGCTCAGCCTAAAGAGAAGGGAAATCCCATATTCCGCCCCAGAGACTTGGCAATGGTGAAGTCTCTCCCCTCACCATCTGCTTCCCTAGGACCAACTTGGGAAGGACCGTACAGCGTGATCCTGTCGACTCCATCAGCTGTCAAGGGAGCAGGCCTGGACTCCTGGGTACACCACACCTGGCTCAAGTCCCGGGAACAAGAGACTGTCATCGAGTCTGTGAGCAGCCATCCTTAGAATACTCCTGTGAGCCCATAGAAGACTTGAAATTCTTTTTAAAAAATATTTTACTATTTATTTTTAAATTTTTTTTTACTGGGAATCAAACTCAGAACTTTTTGCTTGGCAAGCAAGGTGCCGTGCCACTGAGCTATATCCCTGGCCCCTTGTTTTTCAGGTTTAAAGAGAAAAAAATAAAACAATATTTCAAAACAAGATAATAGGAGGGTAACAATGGTTGATACATTGTGCACTGTTATCTTTAAATTAGTTACTCAGAGTACAAGATATCAGCATTTAATTGTCCAAACAATATTAGCACAAGCCTTTCTTTTCAATGAACTAAGAGAAATTAGTAGTATAACTATCTTAACTATCATATATATGGATATAGTTCCTTTTCCCTTCCTTCTTTTCTTCATTTCCCCATCCCAGTTTCTCTCTCCTTTTGTTTTTTTGTTTTGTTTTTTTTCTGGTACCGGGAATTGAACCCACGACCTTGCGCTTGCCAGGCAGGCGCTGTGCCACTGAGCTAAATCCCCAGCCCCTCTCTCCTTTTGAAGTTGCTTCCCACCTTGCAATATCTATTGTACATTTTAGATCTTATTTACTCTTTCAGCTTCTCACACTAGGGAGATAATACAACATTTACCCATGTGCATCTGGCTTATTTCACTTATGAGTATGGTCTCAAGTTGCATCCAGCTTACCTATAAAAGTCTTCAGTTTATCCTTCTTTCTGGCTGAGTAGTACTCCATTGTATAAAAAGAACACATCTTTGTTATCTATTCCTCAATTGGCATCAAATAAATATATGAAATATATGAAAAAATGTTCAACATCCCTGGTCATTTGAGAGGTGCACATTAAAACAACATTGAGATTCCATCTCATTCTCACTTGGGAAAGATCTAGCTATTACAAATTGTGGTGCTATAAACATGGGTGCACATACATCACTGTGGCACAATGTTTTTAATTCTTCTGGGAGGATAACCAGAAGGGGCATATCCAAGTCAAATGAGACCTCCAATCCTAATTTTTTGAGGAATCTTTATGTTGATTTCCACAGTGGTTGCACCAATCTACACTCCCATCAACAGTAGAGAAAGGTTCCTTTTTCCACCACAGTCCCTCCAGCATTAGTTATTGGTTGATTACTTTTTCTTTTTTTTAAAATTTCTTCATAATAGCCATTCTTTCTCAAGTAAGAAGAAGATGGAATCTCAGTGTTGTTTTAATTTGCACCTCTCAAATGACCAGTGATGTTGAACATTTTTTCATATATTTATTTGTTGTTCGTATTTCTTCATCTGAGAAGTGTGTATTCATCTCAGATGCCCATTTTTGGACTGGGTCTTTAAATCTGGGAGGTCTGTTTTTTTTTTTTTTTTTTTTAGCTCTTTATATGTTCTCAACAGTAATCCTTTTTCTGAGGAACAGCCAGCAAATATTTTTCCACATTGTGGGTTGTCTCTTCACTGCGTTGGTGGTTTCTCTTGCTGTACAAAAACTTTTAATAATGTGAGATCCCAGTTGTTGATTCTTTGTGATAGTTCCTGTGTGAATAGGGTTTTATTAATAAAGTCTTTGCCTATACCAATGTCTTCAAGAGTTTTACCTATTCTATCTTCCAGCAGATTTAATGTTTCTGTTTTAATATTTAGACTTTTGATCCATTTTGAATTTAGTTTAGTGTATGGTGAAAGATACGGATCCAGTTTTAATCTTTGGCATGTACAGACCAGTTTTTCCAGCACCATTTATTAAAGAGACTATCTTTCTTCCAGTGAAGGTGTTTGACAGCTTTGTCAAAGACAAGGTGGCTGAGTGTCTGGAGTTGTTTCTGCATTTTCTAATCTGTTCCATTGATCTTTGGGTCTTTTTTTGCCAGTACCACACTGTTTTTATCACTGTAGCTTTGTAGTATAATTTCAAGTCAGGGATTGTGATGCCCCCTGCCTTACCTTTGTTGAGCAGAAGGGCCTTTGCTATTCTAGGTCTCTTCTGGTTCCAAATGAATGTTAGGATTGTTTTCCCTGGTTCTGTGAAATATACTATTGGAATTTTGATTGAAATTGCATTAAATCGGGGCTGGGGATTTAGCTCAGTGGCAAAAGCGCCTGCCTGGCAAGCGCAAGGTCGTGAGTTCAGTTCCCGGTACCAGAGAAAAACCAAAAAAAACCAAACAAACAAAAAAAGAAATTGCATTAAATCTATGTAACAGCTTTGCGAGTTTGGTCATTTTCACTATATTGGTAGGGTCTTTCTACCCAAGAGCAAAGGCTATCTTCCCATTTTCTGATATCTTCTTCAATCTCCTTTTTCAGAGTACTGTAGTTTTCGAGGTAGAGGTCTTTTACATCCTTCGGTAGATTGATTCCTAGGCATTTCACACCACTTGAAGGAGAGTGCAGTGCCCTTCTGGTGTGGGCACAGGAGTGTGCAGAGTCGTTACAGGCCACGTGTTTGCTGTGGGAGGCCATTACTGGCTCTTCCTGGTGGAAACGTTTGTTGACCGTATTAGTAATAGTCTTGTTGATCTTACTGTTTGGCCCATGTATACTTAACTGTCTCTTTGGCCTTGTCCCTTCAGAGTTAAAGTTGTACACTTACCTACGGCAGGAACACCTGGCGTCTACGGGGGGCCTCTCGATAGCCCCTCTGGGGAGCATCTCTGACTGCGACCGTGACTACAACCGCTTCCAGCCAGAAGTACCCAGCTCGGTCTTCCCTCCTCGCCCCCTCACAGCAGCTAGGGCGTACCTCTTGTGGGGGGCATATCACAGCCAGCTAAGTTAGGAAGCAACTGTTACTGCGAGAAGCCAGAATCACACACAGAGGCCAAGTAACAGCAACAAGCAGAGTTTTTTGTTGTTGTTGTTTTTTTGTTTTTATCTTTTTGAGACAGGGTCTCACTATGCAGTTCAGGCTGACCTTGAGCTCACTCTGTAACCCAGGCTGGCCTCGAACTCCCAGCGATCCTCCTGCTTCAGCCTCCCTAGTGCTGGGGTTACAGGCAGGCAGCACCACGCCCGGTCAAGCAGAGTTTTATTTAGTGTGCAGACCATCCCCCGACTGTTGCCAGTCAGAAGTATTGAGCCCGAGGCTAGAAAAACAGTGGTTCACACCACAGTTGGTCCAGTTTCTGAAAACAGCAAGGTATTTCCAGAAAGGCGGAGCACGGAGTTCACCACACGGTGACAGTCACAGTCACGGGGTCATTACATGACAGCACCTTATCACAAGTAGAAACCGCTTCACCTATGAAGGCCGGGCATGGGGATAAAGACGCAGCAGCCAGGCCTGCATGCCTTCTTAAGGATGAGCAATAACTTAGAATTATTCTGCAGTGAGCACCACCTGGTCCAGGAAGTCCAGATAGGCATCAGTCTCCCAGGTGGGTGACAGGAGCATCCCGACCCATTCCTTCCCAAAACGCCTTTGCTCTTGCCACAAGACCTGCCTTCCTATTGGATCAGTATCAGCTAAGCAGCTATACTTGTAATCCTATAGGTTGTTTTTTGTTTGTTTGTTTGTTTTGTCTTTTTGAGAGAGGGTCTTGCTCTGCAGTGCAGGCTGACCTTGAGCTCACTTTGTAGCCCAGGCTGTTCTCGAACTCAAATGGATCCTCCTGCCTCAGCCTCCCAAGTGCTGGGATTACAGGCGTGTGCCACCACACCTGGCAGTCCTATAGGCTGATGGCAGTTTGACACACATTGTACCTACACTGTGACTTTGCCATATAAATCACCCCTGACAGAAGCAGCCACCCATCTGAAACCTCTACTGTCTCTCAACAGCTATCTTTCAAAAAACCTTTCCTATACCCAACCTCTGCTGTCTCTAGGAATTCATTCTTTGATTTCAGGGGACGCCCACTCGGCACATCTCACGTGCACTGCTTCTTATTTTTTGTGCTTCTCCCCACTGGAACGTGAGTGCCAGGAGGGTGGTGGTCTTATTCTTATTTACAGCTTGGCTGGGGATTTACCTCAGTGGCACAGCGCCTGCCTGGCAAGCGCAAGGTCATGAGTTCGATTCTTGGTACCGGAAAAAAAAAATACAGCTGAGTCTCACAGTCAAGGCCAGTGCCTGGCATATCACTGGCATCTGATAAAGATCTGCTGGATGTGAAATAATAACAACACCAGAAGTAAGATCCCAGCCAGGCCTCGTGTTGCATGACTGTAATCCTAGCACTAGGGGAGGCTGAGGCAGGAGGGTTGCAAGTTTGAGGCCAGCCTGAGTAACATAGCAACCCTGTCTCAAATCAAAACATAAAAAAGTCTGCCGATATAGCTCAGCGTGCAGACCCTAGGTTCAGTCCCCAGTACCAAAAAAAGTTGGAACTAATCCAAATGCCTGTCGACTGATAAATGAATACGCAAAACATGAGCCACACCAGGTGCTGGCCCACGCGCGGGTCCTCCAGCCACAGCAGAACCTGGCAGGGGGCACCACGGGGGTGACAGCAAGCGTGCCAGCTCGGGTCCCTCTCAGGCTCCTCCTCCTCAGGCTCTATGGCCATTGAAGGCCTCCCACCCTCGTGACCTCCTGCAAACTTACTTGTGTCTCAAAGGCCCAGATCACGTCCTCATTTTTTTTTTTTTTTTGCAGACAGCACAGACCACTGGACCTCTGGGTTGAGTTCCCTTTCTTCAGGCAGCCCCTGGCCAGGGTCGGGCTGCTCCGCCCTGTATGAGACACGCTTGGGACAATGTTTATTTTGCTTGCTTTTCCTTTTTTGCCCCAGGGATGGAACCCAGGGCTCTTGCACAGAGCAACATCCCCGGATTCACTGACTGACTGATTCATTTATTGATTGTATAGGGGATCAAACCCGGGGGTGGTCCAACTCTGAGCTGCATCCCCAGCCCTTTTCTATTTTTAATTTTGAGACAGGGTTTGGCTGAGTCACTAAATTGCCCAGGCTAGGCTTAAAATTGAGATCTTCCCGCCTCAGCCACCCAGAGCGCTGGAACGACAGGTCCACACCACCACAACCCGGCTTGTTTGGTTGAAGTCGATTTCACATAATGCAAGATTTGCTGCTCCAACGCCACGCAGTGGACAATCGCGGTGCCCAGCGCATTCTGACGTTACACAACCGGCTCTCTCCCAGCTCCACCGCACTTTCCTCTCCAGTGGTCACTCTCCCTCAGCCTCCCCGAGCCACTCACCTGCTTTCTGCTGCCACTGAGTGTTTGCCCGTGGGCAATCCTGTGCTTCAGGCCCCAGAGCTCCCCATTCCTGCGTTATTTTCTCTTCCTCCTCTGTCTCCTCCTCACCCCTCAAAGTTCTTGCAGTTTTTTTAGTTTTATTAGTCCATGTTGTCAGTACAAATGACTGCATTTGCTGTAGGGGCTTGATACCTGCACATAACACATCTCAATCCTGCATTTCTAACCCTGTCTGCTTCCTGGAGCCCCCTACTCACACCGCCAGGCTCCTCTCCTGGGCTCTGGCTACTGACCCTATAAAGCTGCTGCTTTGGAAAAATCCAGTGTCTGAGAACAGGCCACCCAAGAAAGAGGTGCCGTAAGACCAAAGAAAGATGCCAGACACGGTGCCGCACGCCTATAACCTCAGCACTCAAGAGGCTGAGGCAGGAGCATCGCCATGAGTTCAAGGCCAGCTTGGGCTACATGGTGAGCTCACTGTGGCCTGAACCACACAGTGAAGTCCTGTTTCAAAAAACCAGACAAGCTGGGCGTGGTGCCCATGCCTGTAATCCCAGCACACAGGAGGCTGAGGCAGGAGGATTGCCATGAGTTTGAGGACAGCTTGTGCTCCATGCTCAGTTCAAAGCCAACCTGAACTACGTAGGGAAAGTCTGTCTCAGAAAATCAAAACAACAACAAAAAGAGCAAAGAAAGAGGCCAACAGGGATTTAGGGCAGGAGTCTCGAGTGGCAACAAGACAGACGGCTCTTTGTACCTGGAGGGGAGAGGAAGAGTTCATATGCTGAACATAATGGCTGTAACCCCTGCTACTTGGGAGGCTGAGGCAGGAGGATGGAGAGTTTCAGGCCAGCCTGGGCAATTTAGGAAGACCCAGTATAAAAAAACAAAACAAAGTACTAAGGTGTCTGTCAGTAGCGGGCCTGAAAATGCTCAGCTGACCATCTTCACAGCTGTGTGGCTTGGATGTGTGCAAGGGGTCACCGGACAGCGGGAGGGCGGTTACAACCAGATGGCTGTGCTCACATCAAGCCGCGCCTGGAGCAGGAGCCCTCTCTGCACTTTAGGGTTGGGTACGGAAGCCCAAGGAGCCAATACGTGTGAAGTGAGGGGCGCAGGCCGCGCAGCGCTGGGGCTCCTGGCCTAGGCCTGTGTCAGGCTTCACTACACAGCAAAAAGCAGCGGCTCTGCCCAGCCCTCAGCCTGCACGGAGCCCACGGCCGAAGGGCCAGGCACGGTTGCGCAATGACAGCAGTGCCAGGCTTCACTTTTATTTTCACTTCTCCCTCTCCAAAGGCAAGCCTGGAAACAGCTGCCTCTGGTTCTGATTTTTTTTTTTTCTTCAACACGGGATGGAACCCAGAGCCTCCACACTGTACTACACCTTTAGCCCTTTTTTTATTTTTTATTTTGAGACAGGGTCTCCCTAAATTGTTATGTTGCCCAGGCTGGACTCCAAGTTTATAACCCTCCTGCCTCAGCCTCCCAAGTGCTGGGATGACGGGCGTGTGCCACAGTGTCTAGCACCTCAGCTCTTGAACCTGAGGAGTGTGGGATTATCCCAGCTGTTTCCCTCAGGGACACACAGCTGAGTGAGGAAGCCAGGGACTCTGTTTCCTAGAGGAGCAGGGAGTCTCACCTGTCAAGATGGTCACAGCACCTCAGACCCGGGAGAATTAGTGAGAACCCATGGAGAGCACGGGACAGGGCCTGGGACCACAGGGGTGTTTGTGGTCATTATCCCCTTTCTCTCTGCACATCACCACTGTCATCTCCTCTTACTGCTCCCTGCTCAAGAACCTTCTGTGGCTCCCTGGTACCCTCAGGATAACATCCAAGTCCTTTACGGCATTAGAAACCTTTGGATTTTTATTTGTTTTTCACCATCCATTGCTGGGTCACAAGCATTTGTGGCATCCATTTATGCTCCTCTCACTTTCTCATTGTTCTCTCTGGGGACCCGGGAGCCTAAAGTCCTCCCTGCAGGGACTCTGGAAATTATTCAGCACTTAGGGCCTTAACCCCTAGGGTCCCTAAGGAGATCAGGGACTATTTTTTTGTTGTTGTCTTTTTCAAGACAGGGTCTTGCTATGCAATTCAGGCTGGCCTTGAGCTCACTTTGTAGCCGAGGCTGGTCTCGAACTCGCAAGGATCCTCCTGCCTCAGCCTCCCAAGTGCTGGGATTACAGGCGTGCGCCACCACGCCCGGCTGAGATCAGGGACTATTACTCAGCCGTTGAAAGGAACAAATGTGTGCTACATCACGGGTCCAGTCCGGGTTCCCACCAAGCTGGGTAACTCAGGCAGAAAAGGGTTTACTTTGCTCCCCAGTCCTGCCTGAGGTCGAGGGGCCACATTTGGCATTGCCTTCTAGTGGACAGGGTCCAGAGGCGACTCTGACTGGGAAAGGGGACAAAGATTTCCGACACCAATGACCTCGGCGAGGCTCCCTCCCAGCCGCAGGTGTCTGCAGGGGACTCGGCATGGCAGAGAAGGGAAGGCAAGGCACAGCGAGAGCCAGGGAGGCTGGTTGTGCGTCCCACCGCTGGCAGCGCAGGAGCGGAAACTGCACCCTGAAAGCAGGAATGGAACTGGAGGCCTGGACTCCTTGTCCCCAGCAGGTAAGGGGGCGTGGACACGGAGGGCTGAACAATAGGTTACTCCAGAAGGGACTGTGGGCCCTCGGGAGCCTCGGCCTCCAGGGAGGGCGGGGGCCAGCCTCTGGGAGGCTGAGGCAGGAGGACTGAGTTTGCATCCAGACCGGGCAACTTGACAAGACCCTGTCTCAAAATAAAGTACAAATGAAGAAGGGCTGGGGATGTAGCTCGGTGGGAAGGTCCCGGGTTCAGTCCCCAGGAGTAGCGGACGGCTGGGAGTCTAGAAAATGCGGAGCGCTGGAGACTCAGATTTCCAGGTCCTGGGGAGGGTAAGGGCGAGGAGTTTGCACGCTGATTGCGCACAGCTGGAGAGAGGAAGTTAGGGGCTCCCTGAAGTTGAAGAGCTGCCTGCTGGGTTCACAGGAGACAGGAAGTGGTGGCTTGGGGTGAGGCCCGTGGCAAGTGGCCAGTCAGACCCAAGGCTGAGCGGAGCACCATCCCTCTCCCGTGCTGGACTTTGCCTCTGCGGCACCGGGAAGCCACCTGCCGCCAGCCCGCCGCACCCAGCAAACCTTCCAGCGCGCTGCCACCCAGGCCCGAAGAGACGGGAGGTGATGGCCAGTGGGGCAGTGGGGGGCGGGCAGGACTGGAGGTTAGCAGGAACTAGGGAACAGGGAGAGCGCCTCCAGCTAGGGCAGGTGGGCCTCAGTCAGAGTCCCGGGATCGCTTCTGCCTGGAGCCAGTGCAGCCGGGGAGGCAGAGTCAGGCTGAGATCCCTCACACCTGAGCACCGGCTCCTTCCCTGCAGGCCCAGAGACTGCCCGGCCCTCCGCTTCCCGCAGGACAGCATGTGGGGCTACCTGACTCTTCTGCCCCTCTTCCTGGCGCTCTGGGCCATCGCTGGCGTCTGGATCGTGTGAGTGTCAGAGGCAGGTGTCCGCCAGGGTTGGAGGGACGAGGGGGGCAGAAGTCCAGGCTGGTTTTGTGTACAGAATGAAACGTATGTTTGCTTAGCAGAAGGGCAGACACTCTGCTCTCACACTCACTCTGCGTTCCTCCCACCTTAGCTTCGCCATCGCCGTGGCCAACAGGTCGGTGAACCTCACCCAAGGGTTCCCCTACATCAGGTAGTTGGGGTACGTGGGTGCCTCCAGGAGGAAGTGCTGGGCACTGCCTCGGAGGTGCCGCAGGGTGACCGCTAACTCCTCTGCCTTCCCCAGTATCTGCGGATCCTACCCGCCTCAGAGCTGCATCTTCAGCCAGGTTCTCAATGTGGGGGCGGCTCTGGGTAAGTATTCCCACCCCTTTCCAGGTACTGCCACCCCAAACCAGCCGGGTGGGGCCCCGCTCGCACCAGGAGTCCAGCCCCCCAGCCCTGACTCGGGGGTCCTGGCCCAGCCTCGTCCCTCCCAGCGCCCAGCCCCCCTCCTCCCGCAAGCCCTGCTGGGGACCTGGTTGGCTCCAGTCTCTGCCCACTTCCCTCTCCTCCCAGCTGCCTGGATCTGCGTTGTGCGATATCACCAGCTCCGGGACTGGGGCGTCGGCAGGCGGCTTAACCAGCTGACCCTGTGGTTCGGGCTCATCTGTGTTCTAGGCACCTCCATAGTAGGCAACTTTCAGGTGAGACACAGCGGGCAGGACACAGTGGACTACAACCCCGGCGTGCCCCGCGGCCGAAGCGCGCTTGCTCTGTGAGCCCGGTTCGCACTGCCTCCTGGGACTTGTAGTCCTCCCGTAATAGGCAGGCGCTGTGGGGCCAAGCCCGCTGCTGGGACTGAGCGTCCATCCGGAAGCCCTTTGTCCATTGGACCTTGTGGAACCCAAAGAGCTGCGAGGCTTTTGTCCCAGCCTCCTTCCCCATTCTCACTTATGATGAAATGACTGTGATTCCCCCGGTCTTGGAGTTTGACCCGCTGGGTGTGCACGTTCCCCTTGGCGAGGCAGAAGTCTTCACGCTGTGGACACATTCGCTCAGTCCCTGTCCACCAGCACTCCAGGGGGGCCGCCTGGCCATGTCCCAGTTCCCCACCAGCTGCTCTGTGCAGCTCCGTGCACCCTGGAAACCTTGGTGTCTGTAGAGCGAACGGACCAAACAATAAGAGGAATCCGACTTACTTTGCTATTTTATTGTACTGTCACACTGCTGACACCCAACCTCTCTTGCTGAAATAAGAGCTGGGGGTGACCCCCAGGGTGTTGAGGCAGGAGTCGGCCCCAGCTTGTTGGCATAGCAGTCCGTGGGTTCATGCGTTCATTCCTTGTCCCTCACCCTAGTACATGACATTACTTTGGAGCTTCCTTGATCACCCCTCCCAGAAATTTAATACTTAACTGCTTTAACATATACTGTGTGCTGTAGGTCATACACCACTGGAATATCTAATAATTTTTATCTTCCAAGAACCAGTTTTTAGCTGGGTGTGCTGGCACACACCTGTAATCCCAGCACTCGGGAGGCTGAGGCAGGAGGATCGATGCAAGGTTGAGACAAAGTGAGCTCAAGGCCGGCCTGAACTGCATAGAGAGACTCTGTCTCAAAAAGACACACAGACACACAGACACACAGACACAGACACACAGACACACACACACACACACACACACACACACAAACCAATTTTTATTCCCGGGGGGCAGGCTCTCTTTCCGCTTTGAGATGCAAGGCGTATTCCGCTCACGTTTGCTGAGCATCTACTTGGTGCTCCTCTCCCTTGCTAAAGTTTTCCTCATAACTCTCCTCCTTTCTCCCAGGAAAAGAACCAGAAGCCCACGCACCTGGTGGGGGCCTTCTTTGCCTTTGTCTCAGGCAACATCTACTTCTGGCTGCAGCTGGTCCTGTCCTGGCGGATGAAGAGCCTGCCCCAGCCCGGGGAGCCCTGGCTCCGGCTGCTGCGCCTGAGCCTGTGCGGCCTGTGCAGCCTCCTCATCGTGGCCAGTATCCTCCGGGGGTCGGGGTGGCTCCTCTCAGGGGTCAGTGTCCCGTGCCCTTGCTCTGTGCCGCGTAGATGTCCCTTCCCATCTCTGGGGCTCTGCCCCGGACCACAGCTGCCTCTTGGCGAGTGCTGACCTTCAGGCCAAATCCCCCATGTTAGTTGGGGGACGCTCCACTGGTTTCTTCAGTTCTAGTGCATTTTCCCCTCTTACCAGGGGCAGGCTGTGAGGAGGGAGTCAGCGGGAGGGTGCGCAGGAAGGGCTCCGCGGCGGCCTGGCCTGTGCTGACCCAGGACCCGTCCACAGTGGTGTCGGCTGCCCCATGCTGGGTTTGTGCAGGGGCTCGGCCGGGTGCCTTGCTGGGTCCGGTAGGCTTCGTGGTGACCTGTAGGTGGCTTGTGAGGAGACCAGAGTGCAGAGTTCCCAGGTGCCTGCTCCGGGCCTTCTCGGGGGTGACTTGGTAGTATCTGCACCCGGACCACTGGCAGAGGTTGCCGGCCGGAGCCAGCTGTCCAGTGTCTGCCGCACAGCACCACCGAGGCTCCCGCCCAGCTCCCCCGGAGCTTGGGTGCTGTCCAAGCGCGGGGCACCGCTGGCTGGCTCCATCCTCTCTGCCGCGGTCTCCACATCTGTGAGACAGCTGCCTTGATCCAAAGAGAGATGAACTCTGGCAGGTAGAGGAGAGAGAGGAGAAGCTGCTTCTAGTAGGTCAGGCTCGGCGGCCTCTCTTATTTGTGCAGAGTAGCAGAGGCCGAGGGAAGCCGAGGGGAACCGGGAAGGCCCAGCTGCAGGCAGAGTGGGGATGGTGATCTCATTTCCCCAACAACCAGGGAAGTCCCGCCGAAGGGGCAGGACTGGTCCTGTTCACCTCCGCGACTCCAGCCTGCGGGACCTGGCCTGTCCCTTCCAGCTGGCCAGTGGGTGGTGAGACGCAGCCGGCCCCCGAGAAGCCTCCAAATCAGCAGTGCTGACAGCCAGTTTGGAGCCAGCTGGGTGGGCTAAGCTCAGGCTGGAATTCCAGAGACCTGGTGGGAGCCAGCTGGTCCTGCTGCAGGCGCTGCTGCGGACCTGGCTGGGGCGTTGGGGGCAGCTACGTGTGGGAGGGAAGCCAGGGCTGGCGTCCAGTTCTCCAGGAGCACAGGAGAGAGCCGGGCTTCCGTGTGGGGCTGTGAGGTCTCCAGAGACGGGAAGGGGGCCCCAGTGCCTCTGTCCCTTGAGACCTCCGGGGCCGGGACACTTGTCCCTACTGGCTGGCACACAGGGACCTTAGAAACCCTTGAATGTATGAAATGGTGTCTAAACTGGCCTGGGAGGGGCGAGCTGGATCTAGGCTGGAGGAGAGTTGGGGAGGAGGGTGCTCCAGGGAGAAGTTCGAGAAATAAGTTGTGCCATGAACCCCTGAAACAGCTTCGGCCTGCCCTGAGGTCACAGAGCTCGGAGGATGCCTACGTTGCAGGGATAGAAAATGGTTTTTCTGTGTTTTTTTGAGACAGGGCCTCACTATACATTCCAGGATGGCCCGGAACTCACAGCCATCCTCCTGCCTCAGCCTCCTGCATGTTGGGATTACAGATGTACACTACTATGCCCGGCTTCTGGTTTTATTTTTTGAGGCACGGTCTCTCTGTAGTCCAGGCTGGCCTTGAATTAGATCTTTCTGCCCCAGCCTCCCCAGTGCTGGGGTCACAGGTATGTGCCGCCACGTCAGCTCAGAGAGAGGTTTGGAGGAGCAAGTCTGGGGAGCCAGGGAAGGGATGTGCAGAGAAGCGGAGTCCAACAGGGACAAGAGGTGGCCAGTGGGTGGGGCAGGGCGAGGGCGCAGGAACTCCCAAGGGTCTGCCGTAGCACCAGGTGATGGAGGGATTGCCTCAAAGGTGCACACGCCCTGAAAGAGGGGAGATTTGGGGGCACGGGGGGGGGGGGTGGGGGTTAGGAACTGTGACTGGAGGTGGTGGCAGTGGTGTCCTGAGGGATGGGTGGGGAAATGCCGGGACTGGGAAAGGTCAACTGGATAAGAAGCATTTTGGAGCCTGCAGTCCTGGCCCACGCCTGTCCTCCCAGCACTCAGGAGGCTGAGGCAGGAGGATCGCCAACTTGGAGGCCAGCCTGGGCTGGCCAGTTTGGAGCACACAGACCCTGTCTCAAACAAGCAAAAAGAAACCGTATTTTGCGATACCGGGGCCACACTACTAATGGCATCTGCACACGGGGAACCCTGGGGACAGCGGGCACCGGGGTGATCAGGGCCAGAACCCAGCGGAGGAGTGTGGGTTAGGGGCGGCTGCTGAGCTTGGGCACCCAGGCCCACCCTTGTCCCCCCGTCCCGGGAGCCCGCCCCAGGCCCTTCCTGGAAGCAGGTGGCCCTTGACCCCCGTGCCCAGTGATCGTCCTGCACCACTGGCCGCTGCGCTCCGCCTCTGCCGCCTGCGAATGGGCCTTGGCCATGCTGCTCTTCGCGCTCTTCGGCCTCTTCGCGGTGGACTTCGCGGACCTCGACGGCTGTGCCCTGTGCCTGCGGCCACGGCCGGGCCTCCAGCCCCCGCCGGCCTCCGCCACGCCCTCGCTGGCCTCCCCCACGTCCTCCCAGCTCCAGCTGTCACGGGCGCTCAGCCCCCACCTCCCTCACAGCGGTGCAGGAAGCGGGCCCGAGCCCCCAGGGGGCCCCCAGGAGGAACCACCAGGGGTCTCTCCCCCGCGCCCGGACGGACTGGGGCTACGGCTCACTCCTGCCCCGGAGCCTGGAGGACACGCGGAGCCAGCCCGGAGCCGGCACCCCTTGCCCGCCTGTCCGTGCCTCTGCAGTGAGGGGGCCCAGGAAGCGAGAGCCCAGCCCAGCTTTTGTCCCTGATCAAGGCTATTTATTATTATGTTTTGTTGTTGCCGCCGGCAGAATCAGAGACATGGACGCAGGCAGGATCACGCGAAACCAGAATTCCTTCCGGGAGAGCAAATCCGTACAGAAGGTCGTGGGGGTCGGGGAGGGGGGCGAGGAGGGGCCCAGGGAGGGGAGTTGGGGACGACACAGGGACAGAGGGCCCTGTCCGGATCTGCTAAGCCACCCCAACCAGCTCCCGTCCCTCCCCCACCCCACCCGCAGAGAGACTGATCAATAAATAAAATAATAAATTAATCAATAAATAAAATAGAAATAGCTCCCTGCCCCGTCCCCCCGCGCCTCCCCCCTTGGGCACGGCCCTGGAGCCCCATCCCTGCAGGGCAGGCCGGTTACCGGGTCCCCCCTCCCGATGTACTCCTTGGGCCTTATTTACAGATTCACAGTTGGGGGGCAGGGAAGGGGGTGGAGGGGGTCCCCTCCTTCCCTGGCCCCTGGGGTCAGGGCAGAGGGGCCCCGTTGGTGGCCAGGAGCTTCTTGTCCTTGGGGGGGCCTCGGCGGGGAGAGCCACCCAGCTCAGGGTCTGGGCGGCTGGGCGGGGGCTGCAGGCTTCGGGGTGGGGTGCCAGCGGGCCGGGGCTGCACCCCGTTCTTCTCATCTGTGCGGGACGGAAGGAAGAGTTTAGTGTGGGCCGTGGCACTTCTCAGAGGTCTGGGCAAGCCTGGGGTGCTCAAGCTTCATCCAAGGCACCTCACGCCCCAGAGGGGTCCGCGGGGGAGAGGCGCAGGTCACCTGCAGATGGGCTCTCCTGCAAGGGGCTGCATCAGACCCCTAGGACCCTGTGGCACTGGAAACCCAGCCGAGTTAGTCTGGGTGAGGCCTGGGCCCGACTTCAGAGGACTCCTGGGGCCGGCTGGGGGCTGGTGACCCAAATTCACTGCTAGGTTGCTGGGCGCAGACGCTTGTGCACAATGGGGCTGGGAGCCCGCTGCGCAGTGCTGGGGGTCACAGGCCCGCGCGGCCGGGTCTCCCTGGCTTGGCACCCTCCGGTGGGCCTGACTTCCCCCACTGGGACCACTTCCTGTCGGCGACTGCAGTGGCTGCTCTGGGGCAACTCCGCAGGCGCAGGCCCAGCTGCTCTAAGAGATGCTGACTGCCCTCAGGAGGGGTGCGGCCTGTCGCCAGAGCAACCGAGAAGGCGCTCTGCTTCCTGGGTGCCCGGTCTTGGTTTCCTTTCCTCCACTACTGAGGCATTGAATCCAGGGCCTTCATCCCACGCTACACCCCCAACCCTAGGGTCTCTCTACCTGGCTCAGGCTGGGCTCAAACTCAAGACCCTTCTGCCTCAGTCTCACAGAGTGCAGGGTTACAGGCGTGGGCCACATTCTCTGTACGAGGTGAGTGTCTAAGGCTCCTGGGGTGCCTGTTGGTTCTGCCTCTGAGGACCGACCTTTCGGGATCCCTGGTTGCTGAGGCAACGGGGTCCAGGGGGCCTAATTGGCTCCTTGGTTGCCCCTAGCAACTAAAAGGGAAAACAGGGTGTCTGGCCTGGGAGCTGTTGACATTTGGGACCTGGATGACCCTTCATGGTGAGGGGTGTCCTGTGAGTTACAGGGTCTTTCACAGCATCCCTGACCCCTACCTGTAAGATGCTACTGCATCCTTCTGCCATCCCCAGTTAAGGCAGCTTGTAAGCTACCCTGGCTTTCCTCACGACAGTCTGCCCTGCACCCTCAGGCTGTGGTTTTTTTCTTTTACCTTGCTTTTTTCCTTTTTCTTTTTCTTTTTTTTTTTTGAGACAGGGTCTTCCTAGGCTGACCTTGAACTCATAGAGATCCTCCTGCCTCAGCCTCCCAAGTGCTGGAATTACAGGCTTAAGTCACCACACCCAGCTTTCTCTTGCTTTTTCTTGTTACTCAGCCAGGGACCTGTGAAAACCTCCCCTGTGGGAAAGAAGACGGCTTGTGTGGTGATTAGGGTTAAGGACTTTAGCCAGAGAAGCTATTCTGGGTTATTTAGGTCCATCCAATTTAGTCTTACAAGGGCTCAGAAGAACTTTTCCAGCCAGGTAGGGTGGTGCCCACCTATAACCCCAGCATTTAGGGAGGCTGAGGCAGGAGGATGGCCAAGTTGGAGCCCAACCTGGGCAATTTAGCAATATCCTAGCTCATTTTTTTTTTTTTTTTAAAGGTCAGGGAATGTAGCTCAGTGCAAAGGCCTTGGGTTTAACCTCCAGGATTGGGGGAAGTGAAAGAAACTTTCCCAGCTAAGGTCAAGGCCAGCTCCTCTCCTGGGTCCCTCTGCCTGCGCCCTTTCACAGGGAGGAAGACAGTGTCCGGGTGGCCCTGGAGAAACCTCAGGGCTGACCGTGCACCCTGTGGGGTCTGCGCACCCTACAGGCCTGTTCCAGGAGAGGCTGCCATGTCTCAGGCTGCGCTATGGGCCAGATGTTGTAGCCCCCAAATACACATGCTGAAACCCTAGCCCCCAAGGTTGTGGTGTTAGGAAAGAGGACCTTTGGGAGGAGATTACTCACAAGGGTGGAGCCCTTGTGAATGGAATTGGTGCCCTTATGAAAGACACCTCACAACTGCGTGTGGTGGCACACCCTTGTAATCTCAGTACTCTGGGAGGCTGAGATAGGACGACTGCAGGTTCAAGCCCAGCCTGGGTATTTAGAGACTGTCAAAGTAAAAGTAAAGGGCCGGGGGTGTAGCTCAGTGGCACAGCGCCTGCCCAATAAGTGCAAGGTCATGAGTTTGATTCCTGGTACCAAAAGTAAATAAATAAATAAATAAATGATAAAGCAAGGGCTGGGGAGGTAGCTCTGAGTGAAGGTCCAGGGTTCAATTCCCAGTAGGTGAGCTTCCTGCCTGGGACCAGCAAGAAGGTGCCTACTCTAAACCAACTGAATGCTGGGGCTTCCTCGACCTTGGACCTTCAGCCTGCAGGTGGTGAGCAATGCATTTCTGTGTGGTTTGTAAGCCATCTGGTGCATGGGTCTTTCCCTTTTTTTTTTTTTTTTTTGGTCCTTTCCTTATTGCAGCTAGAATGGACTAAGATACTTTGGCAACAAACGTGGCCATGGCTTGTTCTCTGCTTTGCCCCGTGGTTGCTAGGGACATTCGGCCTTAGCAACAGGTCCAGCTGGTGCTCGAGTTCTTGGGTGCCGGGGATATCTAAGTCCCGTAAAGAGGGCGATCAATTTGTCCCAGTTTTAGACCAAGTGTCTTGAATCCAGGCAGACCGGGATGGCCAGTTACCCCCCTCCAGAGCAGAGGCCTCTGGAGTCCGGCCTGCAGATCCCTCTCAGGGCCTGGACGTGGCCTGCGCCCGCAGCCCCACCCACCTGCCAGGGCTTGCACGGATGGCTGGTCGTGTGTGCTCAGCAGCTGTGCCTGGATTGTCTCCACCACACGTTTGAACCGACGGCTGGGACCTGGAGGGCAGTGGACAACAAACACACTGATGGCCAGGTGGGGGCGGGGATGGTCCTCGGCCTGCGGAGCCCGGCTCCTCCTCCAAGTGAAAGACTGCTCCTCTGGGGCTCAGTTTCCCCAGTGCTGGTGGAGCTGGCATCAATCAATGGTTTACAAATGATCTTCCCATTGGTATTTAAGAAACACCCTAGCTGGGCGTGGTGGTGCATGCCTGTAATCCCAGCAGCACTCAGGAGGCTGAGGCAGGACTGCTGTGAGCTCAAGGCCAACCCGGCCTACATAGTGAGGCCCCTGCCTCCAAAAAACAAGATGAGTGGGCTGGGGATGTGGCTCAGTGGTAGAGTTTTTCCCTTGCATGCGTGAGGCCATGGGTTCGGATCCCCAGCACCACACATACACAAAAGAAATTGAACAGGGCTGGGGAGACCGCTCAGCGGCACAGCGCCTGCCTGGCAAGCGTGAGGTTGTGAGTTCAATTCCTGGTACAAAAAAAATTTTTTTTTTTTTTTTAAAAGAAACACCCAGAACTCAAGCCTTCAACTTAAACTAACAACAGATGCTGGCTTCTATTTACATAGAAGCTGTTAAGGGGCTGGAGATTCAGCTCAGCGGCACAGCGCCTCTGGGCAAGCGCGAGGTCATGAGTTTGATTCCCGGTACCAGAAAAAAAAAAAAAAAAAAAAAACCCATACATAGAAGCTGTTGCTTTTCCTTTCTAGTCGAGGCTGTGAAGAGCCAGAGATGTAAACGAAAACAAAAGTGAGAAAAAAACATCTTAGAATGGAGAAAGGTCTGCTCTGGGAGGCTGAGGTAGGAGAGCACAAGTTCAAGCCCAATTTGGACAACTTAATGAGATCTTGTCTCAAAAAAATAAAACAAAAAAGGGCTGGTGATGTCACCCCGTGCAAAGGCCCTGGGCTCAATCCCCTCCTTAGTGCCCCCCCCAAGAGAAAAGTCTTTGTTTGTTTTGTTTTTCTTCCGGTACCAGGAATCGAACTCGAGACCTTGCGCTTGCCAGGCAGGCACTTTGCCACTGAGCTAACTTCCCAGCCCCGAGAGAAAAGTCTTTGTTATTAATCTTTAAGGGGGAGAATAAAAAGAACCCTAAAAAAATAAATAAATAAAAAGAACCCTAATTTGTTTGAGTGAAGGAACACCCGTTTCACTGCAGCCTGCTTTAGAAACCCTCAGAACAAGCTCATCTCCTGACGGTGACATAATAAGATCAGTGACAAAGGGCAAAAGCAGAGGAGTCCCTTGTTATTCAAAGGCCCACTAGCAGGTTCAGGTACCAAGGAGAATTAGAAGCAAGGAATTCCTGTGGTTTTTATCTCTTGTGCCAACTATTGATTCGCTGTGGCTGCTTGATGTTAAAGTTGCTGCAGCAGCAGCTGAGCTCAGCAGGGAGAAATGCTGTAATTGATTGGTGATGTCTGCTCTGGGCAGAGAACTGATATCTGAGGACATACTGTGCTTGTCTTTGCCCTTCTCATCTAAGGTGAAATGAAAGTAGCAAGAGGAACTCTGCTGTCCCCTGTGAGGGCAAAAGGCCTAGGTTGACCCTAGTTTTGCCATGGTTTACTGTGTGATTATGGTCAAGCCCATCCACCTCCCCAGGACTGTTTTTGTTTTCTTTTGTAAAGTGGGTGGTTATCCACACCTCAGAGGCTCCTTGGAATAACGCTGTTTATATGATCAATGCCCACAGAAGACGGGGGATGGAAGGGATGTGCGGGTCTGTGTGAGGAGGGGGCTCACAGAGCTGGCACCGGCTGAATACCATCTCCCCGGCCTGGCTGCCCGCCTGGGGGCCTCCAACACCCCGGGGGACAGTCTAGTCAGCACACTCACCAGAGATGAGAGTAAAGGTGACGGAGTAGATGCCACCTCCACTGCTGCCGTCCCGGCGGGGGGAGGGCTCAGGGCCCTCAGAGGAGCTGATGTCCACCTGGAAGCGGACAGGCTTCTGGAAGACGGAGGGGCCGCCGCTGGCCTTGTACTCAGCCCTGAAGCTGGTCTGTGACAGCACGCTGTGACTCAGGCTGGGGATCTGAAAGGTGGGGGCTCGGTTTAGTGAGGGACTCTAGGGTGGAGCGGATGACCGCCCTGCAACTGGCTCTGCCCAGGGAACTCTAAATCTCATCAGCCACTGGGGGAAGCGGGAGAAAAGGCCTCGGGAGGCCCCGGTGCGCGGGACTTGTAGTTTCTCTTGCCCTACAACAAAGACGTGGGATCAGAGGAGTGGCTGCACTAGTGAAACCCAACTTTGGGAGGACTCCGACAGCTACCCGACAGCACCAGGCCGCAGGACCCCGTGACACCTGCCTCCCTCCCTCCTCTCGGCCCATCTACAACCACAGGGCCCAGCACCCACGTCCCCTCGGCCCTACAGCACAGCGGCACAGGCCCAGCTACAGGCAGCCCTACAGCCTGCTGGCGAAAGCAGCGCCTTCTGCCATCTCTGACGCGGCGGCAGGGAAACGGCAACTCACCCACCCTTCGCTTACACCTGGGAACCTCTCTGAGGATTGTATTTCTCCGCCCCCAGCCCCTGGGAAAGGAACCCTTTCCTGCCTCCCTGCCCAGATGGGGACTGAAAAATCACGCAGCCTGTGAACCCCAGGGGAAGCCCGGCCAGGCCACGGTGGCGAGGTGCTGAGCTCTGCAGCTCTCTGTGGCCAGAGTCGAGGGGTCGCTGGCTCCTCACCGACAGGAAGGCGTGGACAATGTCCGCTTTGATGCTGCTGAGCGGTTTGTCCTTGAGCACGAGGAATATTTGTTCTTCTTTGTCCAGGGAGATGAAGTTCCCAAACCAGGAGCGTTTGGCCAGTCTGGGAGGGAGGGACGGCGGGGGGTCAGGAGGGAGGGGGGGGACTCCCCTTCCCCCCTCTTCCCTTCCTACGCCACTCACTCTGGAGAGGACTCTGGTGTCAAACTGGACATCTCCTCCGCGGTGGGGACTGGGTTGAGGGGGAAGAGAACACGGTCAACACCTGTCCATCATGCTACAGGCCGGGAGTCATCTCCTTCCCCGGGTTCCTGACGCTAGTGAGTTCCTCCTGCATCCCAGCTGGTGAACCCAATGGCAGGGGGCTTACCTCCCTAGGGCAGCCGGATTCGGCCGCGCCCCTGGGACATTACGGACCAATGGGAGGTGACGGACAGCCAGCGGGGGCGTGGCTTAGGGTGGGTTCCTCCTCCAGAGCTCGAGGCTCAGCTCCCTGCCTGACACCTGCAGCTGCGCCTGCACCCGCCCAGTGCTTCTCTGTCTCTGAGGGTGTGGGAAGCCAGTCTCTCTCCTAGCAGAAGGCCCGCAGGGACTGCCCGGGATCCAGAAATGGAGCGCTCTCCCCAAGTCAGGACTCAGAAGCCCTTGCACCCCAAGCCCCATCCTCCGTACCCTGCATCTTGCGCCGGTGGAAGCGAGGGGAGCCCAGGAAGCTGTTGCGGATGGAGTTGAGCCGACTCCTCCAGGCGGCTCCCCCGACGCCACCGCCGGGGCTGGGGGGCGGCGTCGTCCCCGGGGTCCCCGTGGGGCTGGCCCGGGGCGTGTGCAGGGGCGAGTGCAAGGGGGTCCCTCCGGAGGAACGCGGGGAGCCTGGGGGTCCGGGCAGGGGTGTGGAGCGGGCGCTGGGGGGCGGGGGCTGCTCCCCGGCGCCCCCGCCTCTGGGGCCGCGAGAAGGTAGCGTCTGCGTTTTAGACGTCGGGGAGCCCCCGCCTCGGGCCTCATCTACAGCCCCCGGTTCCGGCGAGAAGGAAAACACCGGACTCTGCGGAGGAGCGGGCAAGGTGAGGGTGGACTACAACTCCCAGGAGGCTCTGCACGAGACGCCCTCGCAGGCTCGCGGGGGCTGGCCCCGAAGCATGCTGGAACTTGTAGTGCAGTCAGTCCCCTTCTAGCCCAGGTTTAGGGGCACAGGCTGTCTGCACTGCGCCCGGAATGGGCTTCTGTTTTCAGCGCTGGGGATGGAAGCCAGGGCTTCATGCAACCCGGTCAAGCGCTCCACCCCTGAGGCACATCCCAAGCCCCCAGGCCTCTTTAATTCTCTGAGGAGCTGGCCTTACCCTTGGGCTGCTTAGAGGGCTGGAAGAGAGGCCGGTGGAGGCGCCACTGACGCTTCGGGATCTGTGTCCAGGAGAGATTTTTTAAAATCAGTGGGGAGGGCTTCAAAAGTCTTCCGGCCGAGGAATGCTCCCGGGCAGGGGAAGCGACTCACCCCCAACATACAGCACACGAGGTTGGGCGGGGACTAGAACCGGTGCTCCCGGCGCACCGGGGCACTCACCTCTGGCTGTGCTGGGCCATCTCCAACGCCCGGCGCGTGGGCACCGGGGAGCCACCACCGCCGGCGTCCGTGATGCTCAGGACTTCCATGGATTTGCGCTCGGGCCGCCGCTTCCCGTGGCGGCTCAGCATAGGGGAATCCACCCGCTTCCGAGGTGGGTCTGAGGGCCGAGAGTTCCACCCGGTCAGCGGACGGTCTGCCCCGCCGCACGCTGCGCTGCACAACTGCCTCACAGACTGCACAGACGGGGAAACTGAGGCCCGGGGCATGGCGGGGCCTGACGAACCCCCAGCTGTCTAAAGCCAGTGGACAGGGCCGACGCCTTCCTTCCGCCGGCACCCTGGGTCTAGGAATCTCACCAACATCATTCCGGGGTGGCAGGTCCTGGTCTTCACAGCTGGGATACCGCTCCTTCCGGTCCAAAAGCAGGTAGTAGATCATCTTTTCCTGGTTCTCCCTGAGATGGGAACAGGGGTTGGGAAATCCAGGGCTGGCCGGAGGTCTCTCCCTCTCCCAGATGCTCTAGGGTTCAGGCCCACTCAGTAGCTCTGCCTGGTGACATTTTCTAGCTACCAAACGGTTAGTTTCCTGTGGTTCACAGTGTATCACAGCTTCTTTCTACTCAGTAATATCTCACACTCGGGGACCTACTAAGTACTCCTATGTACTTCATGAGGAACGCACTGTCCAAGCCTGCCTCAGCATCTTTTGGGTGTGGTGGCATAAGCCTGTAACTCTGGGAGGCTGAAGCAGGAGGATTCCAAGTTTTAATCCAGCCTGGACAACTTGGTGAGACTCTGTCTCAAAATAAATTAAACAGGGTTAGGAATTGGGTGTGGTGGAGAATGTTTGTGATCTCAACACTCTGGGAGGCTGGGCAGGAAGATGGCCAGGTGAGCTCAACCTGCAAATTTAGCAACTTAGAGTAACCTTGTTTCAAAATATCACATAAAGGGGTGTGTGTGTGAGTGTGTGTGTGTCCGAGCAAAGGCCCTGAGTTCAATCCCTATTACCACCAAAAATGAAAATAAAGTTGGGCATGGTGGCACACACCTATAATAGCACTCGGGAGGCTGAGGCAGGAGGATCGTTGCACGTTCGAGACCAGCCTGGGCTACAAAGTGAGCTCAAGGCCAGCCTGAACTGCATAGCAAGACCTTGTCTTAAAAAGAACAAAATAAATAAGTAAATAAATAGTTAGGGGCTGGGGTTTTAGTTGTTTTGGGGGTTTTTTGGTACTGGGAATCGAACTCAGGACCTTGTGCTTGCCAGGCAGGTGCTTGTGCCGCTGAGATATATCCCCAGCATCTAGGGGCTGGGGTGGGGATATATTTCAGAGGTGAAGTTTTTTTTTGGGTACCAGGAATCGAACTGACAACCTTGTGCTTGCCAGGCGATACAGTGCCTGCCTAGCAAGCGCGAGGTCCTGAGTTCGATTCCCGGTACCTAAATAAATTTAAAAAAACTGAGGATCCAGCTCCATGTAAAGGTCCCAGGTCCAATCTCCAGTACCGGTACGGGTAGGTGACGGTCTCTGCATGTTTTGAGGTAACGGTCTATGCGGGCGCGGGGCGACCCCTGCCGGTGGTTGCGGGAGCTGCGGCGCAGAGGACTGCGCGTGCGGTGTGGTGCGGGTGAGGGCCTGGGCGCGGGGTCGGGGGTCTTACTCGTCGCTGCGCAGCTCTCGGTGCAGCCGCTCACGGTCTCTGAAGCAACCCAGCGATGCCATGCTCTCCAGGACGTCGGGGTCCAGCTCTCCGTTGGAAGGCAGGCTCCGCATGGCTACCCTGCGGCCGGGGGCTGGCTCCAGGCAGGGGTCCGGCTCATGCTTCCCGCCCCTGGAGGGGGAAAATATCATGAGGAATCCCGCATCCTCGATCCAGCCTTCTGCATGCAGACTCAGGGTGTCGGGCCCACCTGCTCCCTCAGACCCGGGCTCCAGGTGCAGCCTCCTCCCCCAGGGCGCAGAAGCCAAGCCCTTAGGCCACTGTCTTGCCGGAACCCCTCCCGGCATCCCTCCCTTGGCATCTTTCCACCTCTCCCTCCCCCAGGGACCCAGGTGTCCAAGCGCCCCTTACTCACAGGTACCAAGGATGTTTCTGAATTTGCTCCAGCTGCGGGGCGGGGATAGAGAAGCAGAAATGAGGCTATATGCACATCATAGGCATGCAATTTAAGTTGGTGGGTGGCTTCACTTTTGGGGGACCCCTAGCCATCGGCTCCCCCCCAAAAAGCAGGATAAATTAGTATGTCTCCCCCTTGTGGCGGCTGAGCGCAGCGACCTGCGGCCCCACTGCTCGGGACCGCGGCTGAAGCTTCTCGCATGCGCAGTGGCATCCGGCTCAGCGTGCGTCCTCGCCCGGGGTCAGTCTGCGCATGCGCCCTTCCACTCCTGGGCCACCCGGGTTCCCCTCGCGCTGTTTGGAGCAGCAGGTTTTAGGGGACTGGGGCTGCTGCTCATCCGCGGCCCTGGTGACTCCAAGGTCTGAGGGCTGGACGTGAAACCCCTCCGCAGGACTCCCCAGGACTCCTTCCCCGCCTCTCACGGCGCCCCTGCCAGCCCCCCCAACTCACGCTGAGCCTCTTCTCCGGCTCCACCTCGATCATCCCGCGCAAGAGGCTCTGGCAGTCGGGGGGGATGAAGTGCGGCATGTGGAAGACGCCTCGCTTCACCTTCTCCAGCAGCTGGCGGAGGTTGTCGTCGTCGAAGGGCAGAGCCCCCTGCGCAAGGGGTCGCGGGCCTGACTGAGCGGGGTTCAGAGGCCGCGTGCACACATCTCACCCTCGCCACCGGACTCTCGCCCCCTTTCAGAGGCGGGGAAACAGGCATAGAGGGGCCCGGCGGCTTTTTCCCCTTTGTGGTGCTGTGCTTAAACCCGAGGTCTTTGCTCTGAGCTGCACCCCAGCCCTGCTTTATTTTTGCTTTTGGAGACAAGGTTTTGCTAAGTTGCTCAGGCTGCGTTTGAACTTGCGATCCTCCCGCCTCCGCCTCCCGGAGTGCTGGGGATACAGCCGTGTGCCACCGTGCCGGGGAAGTCCAGCCGTTTGCCCAGCTGCCTGGCACTCGCACGGAAGACGGGGGCTGATTCTCGCTCACTCACGCACCCACAGAAAGGGGAGCACCCCGGATCACCGAGCCCCGGCTCACACCCGCCGCGCTGACGTCAGGCGGACTGCAGACAACGGCAGAGACCCGAATGCTCCGAGCCCTGCCTCCGGGCTGTGTCCTTCTCAGACAGGGGGACACCACAGCGGAGGGCAGTCACGTGACGATACGGGCAGCGCCTGGAGCCCTGCGGCTGCAAGCCGGAGCCGCCAGCCGCCCGGCAGAGGGACGGGAGCCCAGCTGGTGGTGCCTGACTCTGGCCCCAAGGCTCCAGCTCTGGGACAGAACGCGCTTCTCTGGTCTCAGGCCACCCACTCTGTGGCCGTTTCCCACAGCAGCAGCCCTAGGACACCCACGGGGAGGGAAGAGTGTGGCAGACCGTGTGCCAGGGCCCCGGGGTGACGGGGACTGAGACACAGGGCTGGCAGGGGTGCCCCAGAGACAGGCAGCGGCGCCGACACAGTTGCAGGGGCACGAGTGCCAGGGCGAACGGCACGGTGCCGGCTGTGGTCTGCACCCTCGCTCTGCCGCTGGTGGCCGTGTGGCCTGGCTGGTTGCAGCACTCCTCTGGAAACAAGGGCGGTGCTGGCACTGCCGTGTCACAGCCCCGGGTCAGCCGCACCTGTGTGCCGCCTACGCATTCAACAGTCCACGGCACTGGAGCCGGGCAAACCACCTGGGATCTGCGGCTGGCGCACAGACGGCGGGGGCTGCGTGTGGCAGGGAGCCGGGGACAGCGCGTCCCTGAACGCTGGTCTTGGGGCCAGGAAGCCTGGCTTCGACTCAGAGCCCTGGGCTCCACTTCCTCTCCGCAAATGGATACAAGGAGCTGGGCGTGGTGGTGCACTTAGGTAGGCTGAGGCAGGAGGATCAAAAACTTGAGCCCAGCCTGGGCAACTTTGCAAGACCCTATCTCAGAATAAAAAATACAAAAGGGCTGGGGCTGCAGCTCAGTGCAAAGGCCTTGGGTTCACCTCCTGATACTCTTCCAAGGGCTTGGCATGTAACATTTGACTACAGGTACTATAAAAAGTCCCCCGCGGGAGATGAGGAAACTGAGGCCTGGGTGGGAAGGTGACTTGCGGGCCCAAGGTGAGGGAGCAGGGACTGGAACCCGGCCTTTGCACGGTGACTACAGAAGGTCGAGGCTGGGGTGTCCTCTACTGACCCCACCACGGGCTCTGAGCCCCGATGGCAGGGCCAACCTGGCCGCCTCTATCTCCTCGTGCTGGTCACTTGGCCTAGCAGTGAAGAGAGCCAAAGTTGAGCCAGGTACGGTGGCGCACACCTGTAATCCCAGCACTCTGGGAGGCTGAAGCAGGAGGATCCAGCCTGGACTATCTAGTGAGTTCAAGGCCAGCCTGAACTACATAGCAAGAACCTGTCTCAAAAGCCAAAAAAACAACTGGGAGAACTGACCCTAGAGGTGAGGGTGCTCCCTACAGCTCTGAGCTCCCCACCCCGCAGTGCAGGGGACCTACCACGAGCAGAGCGAAGAGGATGACCCCACAGCTCCACATGTCTGCCCGGCGGCCATCATATTTTTCTCCCTGGAAGGAGAAGGACCGTGGTGAGGTCTTCCCAGCGGCCAGCTGCCTGTCTCCACCCGCGGCTCCCCAGCCCACTCACCTTGATCACCTCGGGACACGCGTAGTGGGGGGACCTGAGGGAGACACAGCGGTGAGCCGCAGCCTCGCCCCCGCCCCGCCCCGCGCCGGCCGCACTCACCCGCAGCTGGTCTCCAGCAGGCTGTCGCCCACCTGCAGGGACGCCATGCCGAAGTCCGCGATGCGGATGTTGTTTTTCTCGTCCAGCAGCAGGTTCTCGGGCTTCAGGTCCCTGTGGCTGAGACAGGCCGGTGGGGTCAGCCTCGGCCCCCCAGCCGGGCTGGGCCCCCTGTCTATGACAATCACGGATGCCACGGAGGCCAAGGAAGCCCGTGCCCATTCCCAGCTCCCTCCTGTGTCCTGCAGACCCAGCCTGGGTGTTCTGTAGGGGATTCTACACACCAGGGTATTTTGTTTTATCCACAAGTATTTGAATAGGCACAAAATGAGTTCGGTTGTTGTTTTTTTTTTGGTAGTATTAGGGATTGAACCTAGGGCTTTTACACTGAGCTACATCTCCAGTCCCTTTTTTCCTTTTTTTTTCTTTTTGAGACAGGGTCTCGCTACGCAGTGCGGGCTGGCCTTGGGGACACCTTGTAGCCCAGGCTGGTCTCGAAGTTGCAACGATCCTCCTGCCTCAGCCTCCTGGGTGATGAGATTACAGGCGTGTAACACCAGGCTCGGCTCCAGTCCTTTTTTATTTTTATTTATCTTTTGAGACAAGCTCTCACTAACTCACTAAGTTGCCCAGGCTGGACTTGAGCTTATGATTCTCCTGCCTCAGCCTCCCAGAGTGCTGGTCTGAGAGGTGAGCACCATGCCCGGGTTAAAGTAGAATCTTTTGAGCTCTGTAGGACAAATGTGGAGCTGAGTTTTAAAATTATCAAAATGTTTCCATACTGATTATGTATTGAATGTACTAATAAAAAAATAAAAAAAAATGTTATAAAATTATTTTCCAGTTACATACATACAAATGTATATATAAATTTTTTTTGATACAGAGTCTCACTACATTCAGGCTGGCCTCAAATCTGCAGCGATCCTCCTGTCTCAGCTTCCTGAGTGCTGGGATTACAGGTGTGTACCAACATGCCTGGGTTTTCGTTGCTTTGTTTTACAGAAGATTTTACAAAATACAACAGCCAGTTTTGAGCTGGGCACGGTGAGGCATGCCTGTAGTGCCAGCACTCAGGAGGCTGAGGCAGAAGGATGGCCACCAGTTTGAGGCCAGCCTGGGCTATATAGTGAGCATAGTGAGACTGTGTCTCAACACACACACACAGCCATTTTTCACACGTAAATATGTATGAATAATTTGTAAGTACACAAAACTTTAAACAACCCATTGACTCTTACCAGCGGAATGGATAAACAAACTCTGGTGGATCTGCACAACTGAACTATAGTCAACAGTACCAGCAAAAAAAATGTTTCCATACTGAATCATTAAAAAATACTGCCATCCCAAGCTGGTTACTGGTGTCACCTCCAAAAACCTCCCCTCCTGGGCCAAACTCAAGATCTAAAGGTTAGGTTGGGGCTGGGGCTTGTAGTGCACGCCTGTAATTCCAGCACTC
>NW_004955567.1:938973-943701 GCF_000276665.1 Chinchilla lanigera
AAAAAAAAAAAAAAAAAAAAAAAAAAAAAAGTAAAAGTCAGGCTGGGGAAGCAGCTCAATAGTAAAGGCTTGCCGAGCACACGCAAGGCTCTGGGTTCGATCCTCAGCAACCCCTCCCCTAAAAAAGACCCTAAGGGCCAATGCCTGGGCGGAGGTGGGGCTGCAGGACTAACTGGGATCGTCAGTAACTGGGTCACACAGAGTGTTAAATATGTTGCGTAGCGCCCCAGCGCCCCCTAGGGGCCAGAGGCGTCAAGGTCAGGGTTATGACAAGGTCTTGTCAATCGGGAGGTGTTGAAAATTTGAAGACGCTGCTTTTCAACGCCAAGATCCACCCCAGGGTGAGTTCTCCCGTCCGATCCCCACTCCGACTCTAACATGCGTCCCAGAGGGAGCCGTGTGCGCACCCGGGAGGCTGAGCCATGAAGGCATACCTTCCGCACCCCAGGTCATCATAAAGATGCTTCCCATTAAATACCTGGTTTTGGCGGCAGACGCAAAGCAATGCGGAAAAGATAATGTCTCCACACACACACTCGCACGGCAAAAATGAACTCCGACCCCAGCGCACCACACACCCAGCCGCCCTGAAACTTCTAGAAAACAGTAGCAGAGGCTTCCAGGGCCCTGCGGTGGGGCCAAGATTTTTATACAGGGCAGAAAAAAACATGAAGTGTAAAAGAAAAAAAAATACAACTCGAGTTCACCAAAGTTTAACAATGTGGTTTTTTTCAAGACTCTGCTGTAAAACTGTCAAAAACATAACACAGACTGGGAGAAAGTAGTTCAAAACATTGATAAAAGACTTGTTCCAAGAATAAATGATTCTAAGGGTGACTCCTGGAGTCATCTCTTCTCAGATGGAACAACTGTTACAAACCAACTGTAAATAGACTACTTTTTTGGTTTCTTTTTTGAGACAGAATCTCGTTATGTAACTCAGGCTGGCCTTGAACTCACAGTGATCCTCCTGCCTCAGCTTCCCAAGTTCTGAGATTATGGCGTGCACCACCACAGCTGGATTGATTAAAATTTTTAAAAATAACTAAAAAATGGGCAAAGAATCTGAATATGCATTTTTCCAAAGAAGATATACAAATGATCAGTAAATGCAGAGTAAGATGCCCCACGCCAGAAATCATCGGGAAACTGCACAGCAAAACGACAGTGAGGTGCAGCTTTGCAGACCCTGGGATGCAACCATCACAAGGGGCCGCAGGGTGGGTGTTGGGCAGGAAGCGCGGGGACTGGAACCCTCACACACGGCTCCCAGGGACAAACTGAAGCCACTTTGGAAATCAGTCCACAGCCCCTTCAAAAGCCTGACGCCGTTACCCTAGAACCCAGCAACAGTGCCCCTAGGAGAACTCAAGGGAATAAAAAGCAGTACACACCAAAATGTGTCCACGAGAGCTCACTTATTCACGAGTATTCCTGTGTCCATACAGCCAGGAAGGGGGAACAAAAATATCCACCAAGAGATGAATAAATAAGCAAAATATTCCACTATCCACACAGTGGAATATTATCCAGCTGTGAAAAGGAAGGAAGCATTGCCACACGCCAGAACAGGGGACCTCATGAAGAACAGTGGAACGCGCCAGGCACAAATGACATACATTGTAGGATTCTATTTCTAAGAAGTGTCCGGAATAGTAAACCCATCAGACACATGCAGATGAGTGGCCTTGCGGGGTAGAGAGGAATGGGGAATGACTGCTTAAGGGGCACAAGGTGATGAAAATGTTCTGAAAGTCACAGCAGTGATGCACAGTATGTTAAAAAAAAAAAAAGGCTGAACTGTACACTTTAAACCCCTGTAATCCCAGCACTCGGGAGGCTGAAGCAGGAGGATCATTGGGAGTTCAAGGCCAGCCTGGGCTACAAAGTGAGCTCAAGGCCAGCCTGAACTGCATAGCCAAGACCCTGTCTCAAAAAAAAAAAAAGAATGGGGTGGGGCGGGACAACTTGTGATGTAGCTCAGGGCAAAGGCCCTGGGCTCGATCCCCAGTACCACACACACACACACACACACACACACACACACACACACGCACAACACACAAATAAAATAAGAAGGGTGATTTGCATGGTTGAGTCATTGCCTCAAGAATTAAGACCAAGCAGAAAGACTAGCATTGGGGCAGACCCCCCGCCCACCCGTCACCGGCCCCTCACCAGATGGAGTAGCTGTGGCAGAAGTCCAGGGCTGACACGATCTGGCGGAAGAACTTGCGGGCCTCCTTGGGCGTCAGCCTGCCTTTCTTCACCAGGTAGTCGAAGAGCTCCCCGCCAGAGACGTGCTCCAGGACCAGGTACCTGCAGGGCACGAGGCGGCAGAGGGCTGGGAGGGGCACAAGGGGCCAGAGGGCGTGGGCTCCCCTGCCCTCAGCCCTCCAAGGCATAGCACCCCGATTCCCATGGGTTCTGGGAGGTGACTCCGATTTCCACCACTCGCCATGAAGCCAGCACTCAAATTCTTCAGCCCGGGGCAGCAGATGCTCCTGCGTCAGCCTCGGGAGGATCAGCTCTTTGCCTCCTCATATTTAGGGAGATAAGGCGACCCCACTGGCACCCAGAGGCCAGCGGCCCTGGGAAGACCCTGCTTCTAGGAAAGCAAGCCTCTAATTCTCACAAGTCCGCAGACGGAGAAACCCAAATTCTCATTCATTCTTGGTCAGTAATAACTGCAGTGTGCACCAGTGAGAGACAACACCCTTCAGCCCTGAGAGGGTAAAACTCCTAGCTCCTGCTGGATGTGGCGTTGTACCCCTGTAGTCCCAGCACTAGGGAGGCTGAGGCAGGAGGATCGATGCAAGTTCAAGGCTAGCCTAGGCTACGTAGTGAGTTCAAGGGCAGTGTGAACTACACAGTGAGACCCTGTCTCAAAACAACAACAACTAGCTCCCCATAACCTTTTGGGGCGTAGAGTCCCAATTCCCATCAGCCACCTGGATGCTAAAGACTCCAAGTCCCATCAGGCTCTGGGAGGTTTGCACTAATTCCCATCAGCCCCTGGAAAACAAAAGCTCAACCTCTCTTGAGCGCTTAGATGGCAAACATTCCCATGGGAAACACACTCTCGGGAGTCCTCCCTCCCAACTCCGTTAGTGGGGTGATGATAATTCTGATTGTTGAGACAATGCACCTCCCCACCTCCACACCTGCGGAAGCCTGAGAACTACAATTCCCATGAGCAGTGGGGCAGCTTTCAGCCCGGGGAAGCATCCCATGCTGGAGACTGGGTGGACAGGAGGTCCCCGTCCCTGATGCCCCCAGACCTCTGTGCAGGTCTTCATCCTGGGTGGAGGGCAGGGGCAGGAGGTCTGTCCGCTCTCCTGTGGCCCAGACTAGCTGTCCTTTGGGCCACCAGGCGCTGGACAAAGAGGCCCATTCTCTGGAGCTCGGACAGGGGCCCCCACCCCCATCTTTCCCGGGGGGTTAACTGACTTTGAGATACTGGCCCAGAACTCTAAGGAGGCCCAGGGCTGGGGTGTCCAGCCACGGCACCTGGAGCGATCTGGGGGAGGACGGGGGTCCTCCAAAGGGAAGACTCCTTGGGCTGTGCCAGGCTTCATGCCTTGGTAAATTGGCTCTGGCTGCGGGCATCCAGACGGCCCAGGAGGGAGTGTTCCCCAAAGCATGTTAGGGTGAGTCAGGGCTGGGGAGTCAGCAGGAGGCTCAGCCTCGGTTCCCCACTCTGGATGACCTGGCCTGGCTGTCCTGCTGCTAATGTGCGGCTAAGTAAGCACTGCAGCCCGGCACTCCATCTGTGATGGTGGGGAGCTCAGGGTGCAGGTCTGCCCCAGTCACCTGGGGAGGGAGGCGGGGGCTGGGTGTCTATAAATACCTACAAATATTTCTTATTCTCATAGACGTCGTGGAGCTTGAGCACGTGCGGGTGTTCGATGAGCTTCAGGATGGCGATCTCCCGCTCCACCTGAGGGCGCGAGGGCACAGTTAGTTCAGCCAGCTCTTTGCCGCCGCCGGGCCGGCCGAAGGAAGGAGCCTCCGCCGCACACACCTTCATCAGCACCGACTCGGACAGCTTCTCCCGGTTCACGATCTTGATGGCGACCTTCTGGCCCGTGATGCAGTGGACCCCGAGTTTAACCAGCCCTGGGGGAGTAGGTGGAAAATGCATGTGGGGTGCTCTCCTGGAGACCCTCCCTCTGCAGCAGAGACGGCCTCTCCTCCGCTCGGGCCTCCCCAGCTGCGCGCCCTCTGCCCTCCCCTGGGCCTGCTCAGGTCCGGCTTCCCTCGATGGCCTCTCCACGGTGCTCTGCTGCCCAATCCGCCCATCAGCTTCCTGAGTTCTCTACCTTTCTGTCTGTGGAGTGGGCGCCCAAAAAATCCACTATTCCCCTCCCACACGGCTCACCGTTCCCTCTCCCCAACCTGCACCCCCCGCTGTCTTCTGGATCTCTAACAGCACTTGTGGCGGAAGCCTGCAGACTCCCAGGCAGACCCAGCCCCAGCCAAACTCTCAGGAGCCTGGGCTCCGGGAGGGCCGTCCCCAAAGACCCAGACCCCGTTCCACCAGCCCGGTCCGCGGCCGCCCCCGTCTCTCAGGGTCCAGGACCCTGACCTCTTCCTTCCTCCCCCAGCCAGGAATCAGGTCAGCAAGCCCCTCCGCTCTGACACGGGGACCTGGGGCTCCGACCTCGTCTTCACAGGGCCCCTGGCCCTCAGCGGCGGCCGTCTCCTCGCCACCCACCGCCCCTGGGC
>NW_004955567.1:944467-956588 GCF_000276665.1 Chinchilla lanigera
CCTCTCCGGGGGTCCCCAGGGGGATGCTCTGGGCCCCCCCGGCGGCGGGCCGCGGAGCTGGGGGAGGGGGGGCTGTCCCGGGGGGGGTCAGGCCCCGGGAGTCAGCATGGCCGGGGGGGCTGCGCGGCCCCCCCTCCCCAGCCCGCCCCTGGCCGGACCCCCCCTTCCTGCGCCTCCCCCGGCGGGGGGTGGTCTGAGCTGCGGGCCGCGGATGCTGCAGGCCGAGGTCCCCCGCCCCCCCACGCGCCCTCGCTCCTCCGCCTCCTCCTCCTCTCCGCCTCCCCCCGCCACCTCGTCCTTTCTCTCCGGCACGCTGACATCACCATCCGGGGACTCCGGGCCCTTCCCCAAAGTTAACCCTTTCCGAGGGGGAGGGGGAGGGGGAGGGGGGGCCAGGAGCGGGCCCAAGAGGGGCGGCGCTAGGCGCTGGAGGGGTGGAGGGATGGTAGGAAGATGCTGGGAGCGGTGGGGGATGCGGGAGCGAGAGACGGTGGAGGAGGGAGGGTGCCAGGGGTGCATGCGGAGGGGGAGGGGTGCGTGGGGAAGAGGGTGCAGGAGGAGGAGAGTGCAGGGGAAGGGACGCGACGCGGGCAGGATGCGGGGAGATCTGGAGCCAGCAGATGGGCAGAGGTGAAGCGGGCAGCAGAAGCGCAGCCTGAGCCTGGGGAGGCCGGGAGGCGCTGCCCAGCAGAGGCACGGGCAGGCAGGGCAGGGTGGACAGAGCTGAAGGGACACAGAGCCAGGGCACAGGGAGGCGGTGAGAGCGAGGGCCAGGCAGGGATGGGAGCAAACATGGAGGAGGACCTGGCATGGCAGGAGAGAGCCCCGGAGAGGGACACGCAGCCCCGTGCAGGTGGGGCTGATGGATAGCGGGGCACACGTGTGGAGGGGCTGGGGCGAAACGTGGGCACATTTAGGGGTGGAGGCAGAGGAAGATTTCGGAATCGCTGGCCCCAGACTCATCTCTCTGTGTCCCCATCAGCGCCAGGGCTGGAGATGTGAGATTCTCCTGCACACGCAGAGAAACCTCCAGAGTTCCCCGAGATCCCATCTGTTCCCTTAGACCCTCATGTGTTCAGTGCTTGTTAGTAGGCCCTGAAATCTTTGTGCGGGCGCCAGTGTAATCCACGCGTCCCTCCAGACATCACATGCGCTCAACCATGGGTAACCCTGGGCTCCACTGGGTTCCCACGTAACCTACAAGCTCCTCTCTGCCAGGGCCCCAGAGGTGGCCGGCCCCTTTCTAATCCTCAGCCCCTGTGGGGTGTACCCATAAGCCTTGGCTTCTTCGGTCTGTTCAAGTCTATTCAATCACCCTCATCCCATGACCTTTTTTTTTCTGCAGCGCTGGGAATTGAACCCAGGGCCTTGCGCAGGCTAGGCAAGTGCTCTACCACTGAGCCAATTTTCTTTTTTTTTTTTTTAAATTTTCAGATAGGGTCTTGCTGAGTTGCCCAGGCTGGCCTTAAACTTGTGCCCTCCTGCCTCAGCCTCCCAAGTATCTGGGATTACAGGTACAAGCCACCGTGCCTGGTTTGTGTAATTGTTAATGGGACCTCCATTTGCTCTGAAATGTCTCGTTGCAGATGGAAAGTTTTACAGTCACACTTTTTACATGTCTTTGTAAAGTTGATGGCTTTTCTAGGGTACATGGGAGAGTTCGTCTAGGCTACCAGTGTATTATTTATACATTCACATTATAAGAAGTTGTATCCTATACAATTGCATGTTGTATCATAAGTGAGATACATAATTATGTAGATTATAGCAGGTGTCCACATCCTAATTCCCCAAACTTTGCTGATGGGATTAGGGATCTTGAGCTGGGGGAGCACCCTGATTTCTGGGTGGGCCCAAGTCTTCTGAGGTCCTCCCAAGAGGCACGAAGAAGGATGAGGGTCACAGTCACGGAGAGAGGTGAGGAGATGGAAGCAGAGGTCAGCGATGTGGCTGCAGCTGAGGAATGAAAGTGGCTTCCAGCAGCTGGAAAAGGCAGAGAGAACTCATTCTCCCTGGCAGCCTCAGAAGGAACCCTGGCTTTCGCCCAGGGACACCCACTTTGGACTTCTGTCCTCCAGCACGGCAAGATAATAAATGTGTGTTGTTTTAAACCGTAGAGTTTTGGTAGTTTCTTTTTCTTTTTCTTTTCTTTTCTTTTTTTTTTTTTTTTTTTTTGAGACAGGGTCTCGATATGCAGCTCAGGCTGGCCTTGAGCTCACTTTGTAGCCCAGGTTGGCCTCTAACTCGCAACGATCCTCCTGCCTCAGCCTCCCAAGTGCTGGGATGACAGGCGTGCGCCACCACGCCCGGCGGAAGTTTCTTCACAGCAGCAACAGGAAACTAGTATGACAGAATTCCCACAGCCTCAGCTGTCCATGGCGCACTTGTCCTGGGCCCACCCCGTCAAACCGAGACCTACACAGCCAAGGCCATGAGGTGCTCCGCGCCTCCCTCTGTGACGCCCCATTCCTGAGCGAAAGGGCCCCCGTCCACACTGATAACCGCTTTCTTAAGCCTAGACCGGTGCAAACAGCCCCGCAGACTAAGCACCCTAGGACTAAGACCTCCCAGCAGCCTCGTCCCTGTGGTGCTCTGAGCCCCGACTCAGGCGCTGTGCGTCCTGGCTGCGACCTCCAGAATGGCCTCCTTTCCACCTGGAGACAGAGGGAAACCACTACACTTGACGCCATATGACGAATGGGGAAACTGAGGCCGGGAGTTAGGTGGGGCTGGACCTCAGCCTGCACAGGTCAGCTATTAGGAGTGCAACCCCAGGGCTCCAGGAGAAAGTGGGAATAAAGACACTGTACCGGGACAGGGACCCAACCTGCCGGAAAGCACGGACCAAACGTAAGTGAAGCAGCTAAGGGGCTGCGGCCTTGCGGGGGGTGGGGGGGGCGTAAAGGGCGTGGCCTGGTGGAAGACACGGGCGCTCCAGCTTTGGGGCAGGGCTTAGGAGAAGGCGGGGCTTAACTGGGAGGGGCCGAAAGGCCTAGAACAGGGGCGGCGACCAGGAGGTATGAATGGGACCTATGTGGGGGCAAGGGGTGGAGCTTGCATAAGAATAAGGAGGCGGGGCTCGCTAAGGTGAGCAAAGTGGGCTGGAGGGGCGGGACCTAGACTAGGAATTTGACTATAAGGGGGCGGGGTCAAGGAGGAGGCGGGGCCTGACTGGGATGTAAGAGCCGATTGCGGGCTACCGCCCAAGGGAAGGGTTTAAACCCGCTTCAGCCTTGGGCTGGGAATATAGCTCAGTGGCATATGCGCCTGCCTGGCAAGCGCATGGTCCTGAGTTCCTACCGCGAGGTTGCGGGGGGGGGGTGCGTCAGGGACTTCCGGGTGAGGTTGTACGCATTTCCGGTTAAAATGGCGACGCCCAGCAGAGTCAGGTGCGGGAGACTCTGTCTGTAGGTGCGGCTGCATCTCGAGGCCCGGGAAGGTGAGATCGGCCTCTTTCAGGCGCTCCTCTTCGGAGAGGAGGGAGCCGACTTGCTGTTAAGGAGACAGAAGGGCAGATTTATTGCAAAGGAGGCGGGGCAGTGGGGTTGCTAAGAAACGGAGACGCGCGCAGTGGAGATGGGACGAGGGCTTGTTGCCAGGGACGGTGGGTGGGGCCCGTTCTTAGGGCGGAAGAAGGGGCTGTGGCTTTGGACAAGGGTCCTATTGGTACGGGGGAAGGAATGGGGGCTGTGTTGAAGGGGGGTGCGGGAAGAATGGCTTGGGGTCATGGAGGGCACAGAGCTTCCTTAAAGCGCCCCCTTCTCAGCAGACCCCCAGGAATCGACCCATCAGGACGCCAGAGCTGCCTCAGCGCCGATCACCTTCCCCGCTCTACCCCTCAACACGTTCTTCCCTTCACAACCTACCTATGGCAGACAAAGGCTCGGGGGGGAGTCGCCTGCCCCTGGCGCTGCCCCCAGCCTCCCAGGGTTGCTCCTCAGGGAGCAGCGGCAGCTCCTCGGCTGAGAACTCGGGCAACCCCCGGCTCCCCCGCAACCTGCAAGGCCTGCTGCAGATGGCCATCACGGCGGGCTCCGTGGAGCCAGACCCCCCTCCAGAGCCCATGAGTGAGGAGGTAAATAGAGTTCGGAGACCAGGAAGCTGGGGTGAGGGGCCTGGGGACAGGGGTGCCCGGGGAAGTGTGGCTCGTGGAGCTGGAGACCGGGGCGGGGGTGGGCAGGTGTGGAGGCCCGGTAGACTGTATTTGTGCTGGACAGGTTCGCTGAAGACGAAAGGTCAGACGTCAAGTATCCGAGGGGACAGATTCCTGGAGCCCAGCAGTGTTTGGGGGAGGCAGGAGAGTTTTGTGGTTTAAAAAAAAGCTCTCCAGAGCTGGATTCAGCCATAGCTAGCAGTGTGACCTTGGGTATATTAACTCCTCAGAACCTCAAATTGTTCATTCATTTGTGATAAGAATAGTAATGACAGAACTTCATGGGGCGCTTCTGAGGTTCCAGTTCAGCAGGGGTGCACACTTGCCCACACATATCTGTTTGACTTTTGGCTCTGCCAGTTGCTGACTCTGTGACCTTGCCTCGGGCAGCAGCACAATTTTTCCGTGCCTGTTTTCTCATCTGTGAGCAATGAGACCTTTCGAAGGTTGAAAGCAAACTTTGTTATATATAATTTTGTGGTGGTGGTACCGGGGAGCAAACCCAGCAACTCTTAGCACTGAGCTACACTTTCAGCCCTTTTTGTTTTTCGTTTTGAGACCGGGTCTCCCCAGTAGCTGGGATGCAGGTGTGCATCACCACACCCAGCTCCCCTCCCAGGTATTTCTTTGCTCACATGTGGTCCTTCAAACACCGTGAAATCCTGCAGCCCGCCTCCGCTGTCCCCGTCCTCCGCCCTGGCTCACCTTGCCTGTCGTCTTGTCGTGTCACAGACTGACTGCATGCTATGCTTGTCTCTGTTGTTTGCCCTCCCGACACTGGGCTCGGCCGGCTCAGGGCCAGAGAAGACGCTGAGTAGAAAAAGGTGGTCTGGAGATACTTGTAGGTGGAAAGAACAGTGAGCTCTCCCATGTTGGCTGTCGTCATCATCATCATTACTGTTGTTAGTTTTGTCTCGTTGAGACAGGTCGAGTTATGTAGTCCAGGCTGCCCTTGAACTCACTATGTAGCCCAGGCTGGCCTCGAACTCTTTGTGACCCTCCTGCCTCAGCCTCCTGAGTGCTGGGATGACAGGTGTGCCTTACCGTGCTACAGGTGTCATTTATTACTCCCTAATGAATTACTGGTCCATGCCTTCTTTCCCACCCTCATCCCCAGAGGCGGCAGTGGCTGCAGGAGGCCATGTCGGCTGCCTTCCGGGGCCAGCGGGAAGAGGTGGAGCAGATGAAGAGCTGCCTCCGGGTGCTGTCCCAGCCCACACCTGCTGCGGCCGGGGAAGCCGAAGTGGCCGCTGACCAGCAGGAGCGTGAGGGGGCCCTGGAGCTGCTGGCCGACCTGTGTGAGAACATGGACAATGCTGCAGGTATCCCTTGCTCTGTCCCCTCTGCCTTTCCAGCCCTCCCAGCCGCCAGCCTGCCCCATGTTGCGCTTGAGCCCCTGGTGACCGCTGTGGTCCACCCCTTCCCAGTGAGCCCTGGCTGATCATTCCCCCGCTAGGCTGCCAGGCCTGCCCTGCTGCTCCCTGGTGTATGGGACAGGAGGTGGCCAGGGGCATCTCCTGAGGGACAGGCTGATGAGGTAGCATCTGGTCAGAGACCCGAAATGGAGGTGGAGTCACGGGATTCTCTCTGGGAAGTGCCTTCCAGCAGCAGGGAGGAGGCGTTTAGGGTCTTGAGGTGGAAGAAACGGCAGGAAGGCCGTGGAGACCGAGAGGCTCTGCCCAGGGGTTTGAAAGGACAGGGAGCTCTCAGGGCCACATTGTGGGGCTCACTCTCCACGCAGCCGGGCCTGTGGGACCCCACTTCTGCCAAACAGTAGGGGTCACTTCCGTGGTGCACAGCCCAGGCTGTGCTGCTCCGTGGCACTGTGGACGTGGGCAGGTTCAGTTACCTCCTGTATCCGCGGGCCTTGAGGAGGAGATGTCGGGACCGCGTGGATCTCCACCTGCACAACTCCAGAGGCGGGACAGACCCAGCATGGGCAGTGTCCGGAGCGCTAGGAGCACACTCAGAGCTCAGCGCATCGTGAGGACACCAGTGTCCCCACACTGTCCGGGCAGGGCATCCCTGCCCAGTGCACAGCGGGTTACGTTTTTATTTTATTTTTTGCTGTGTTGGAGAGTGCACTGAGCTGCCTGCCCAGCCCTTTTTATTGTTTATTCTGAGACGGGGTCTCCTTGAGTCACTAAGTGGCCCAGGCTGGGCTCGAGCTAGTGATCCTCCTGCCTCAGCCTGTGGAGTGCCGGGGTGACAGGCGTGTGCCAGCGCGCCCGGCTTATCTTCTTCTCAATAAGGAAACACAGTGCTGGTGAAGATGGGGTGCAGGGATATTCTCTCACCTGGGTGTTCACCCTACCTATTATTTATTGAGGTAAAGTCCCTGTAACATAGCGTTAACCATTCCCAGTGGACAGTCCCGAAGCGTTTGGTTTATTCGTTGTGTTGCACGGCCACCGCCTGAGAGCTCCGTCACCCGCAGTGGGACAGTGGGACCCCGTGCCTGTCACGCTGCCACCCCCCCTGCCCCCCGAGGGCCTGGGCATTGGGACAGCAGTGGCTGGGGGAGTGGGGGCGGGGCAAAGCACAGCCCTGACCCTGCCCTTTTCCCTGCACGTGCTCGGCACAGACTTCTGCCAGCTGTCGGGCATGCACCTGCTGGTGGGGCGCTACCTGGAGGCGGGCGCCGCGGGGCTGCGGTGGCGCGCGGCACAGCTCATCGGCACGTGCAGCCAGAACGTGGCAGCCATCCAGGAGCAGGTGCTGGGCCTCGGCGCCCTGCGCAAGCTGCTGCGGCTCCTGGACCGCGACGCCTGCGACACCGTCCGCGTCAAGGCCCTCTTCGCCATCTCCTGTGAGTGTCCCCCGGCCCGCGGGCTGGGGCAGGGCTGTCCTGGGGTGGGTCCTGCTGCACCCATTCGGCCCTCAATTCCCTGTGCTGGGGGGTGAGGTGGGGAGGGCGCAGCTGATGCTGCTGCGGTCTCGCCTCAGCACCTTGCCCATTGTTGTTCAGGACAGGCTCTCACTTTGTACTTCAGGCTGGCCTTGAACTCCTGCATAGCCCAAACTGGCCTAGAACTCATGGTGATCCTCCTGCCTCAGCCTCCTGAGTGCTGGGGTTACAGGAGTGCGCCACCATGCCTGGCCCTGTCCCTCTTGGGGCCAGTTCCTTCTCAGCCTGGGACCGTCCTGTGCCCGGTGGGATGCTGTGCTGCTTCCCTGGCCTCTACCCTCTGTGGACCCCGTAGCACTATCAGGGCAACCAGAGATGTGCACACACCACAGCGTCCCTAGGTCGGAGCCCCCACGGCCCCGCATGAACGCGTCCCTCCAACAGGCTGGGCAGGGGCACGCGTTCATCATCAGTATTAGGAAATGGAAGTGTGCATAGAGACCTGGGTGGGCTGGGTCCGTGTAGTGGCCTGTGTGTCCCCCTCCCCGTGCAGTTGAAAGCCAGTGTCCTGGGTGCGTGTCCTGTCCTCACGCATACCCACTGAGGTCGGGACCGTCGTGTCCCCTCTACCCAGGAGGGGCCAGGCTGGGAGGCCCCGCCAGCACACACAGTGCCGTCCACTGAGCAGCTTTTTTCCCTCTTCTTTGGAAACACAGTCTCATTATGCAGTCCCACTGTGTAGGCCAGGCGGGCCTTGAACCTGTGGCAGTCCTCCTGCCTCGCCCTTTCCAGTGCTGGGACGTGAAACAGCTTGGAGCAAAATTCACAAGCCCCAAATTCATCCTTTTTGAACTTACGACTTGGTCCTCTTTTTTGTGTGTGGTACTGGGAATTGAACTCAGGACCTCACGCTTGCCAGGCAGGCGCTATGCCGCTGAGCTACATCCCCAGCTCTTTAGTCCGCTTTGGTCTGTTCCCAAAGACTTTTTTCGCCTGCACGAGCGCACATACGCAGTAAGCAGCCTCCTCTGCCTCGCCCTACGCTCCCTGCGGCCCTTGTGTCAGCATCCCTCTCCGAGGACATTCTGTATAAACAGAGTGTTGCCTGCGGGGCTTTGGGTCTGGGTTTCTTCACAGGGCGCAGGCTCATCCTTGTGCAGCTCGCGTCTGTACCTTGTCCCTTTGTATGGCTGAGCGGCTTTGCACTGTGTAGATTCCACACATTTTGTTTATCGTCCCTCGCAGCCTGGGTTCTTTCAGCGCTGGCTGTTATGGCCTGGAGCCGTGTGCAGGCGAGGGGGAGGCTCCCACTTCCCTGGCCCGGCACTGGGAGGGGCTGCGGGGTCACATGGTGACACCCCGTTTTCTGCTCTAAGCCCGGTCCTGTGCCCGCTTTCCAGTGGCCTGTCCTTGTCAGGTGGGACGCAGGAGGGCCCAGGGAAGGACAGACAGGTGGGCGGCTCACCATGCATGGAGAGCAACTCGGGCCGCTGGGGGAGCCAGAGCAGGGTGTGGGAGTGGGCAGTTTTTTTCTAGTAGCAGCTTTCATCAAAAAAAAAGAAGAAGTAAGTGAATGTGGTATGAGGGGCCATCAGATGGTCACGTGGCCCACAGGACCACAGGTACAAGATGCAGGGGCGGTGTCCCCAGGCTGCTTGGCCCCTTTCTCAGAGGGACCACTGGGTTACGTTTCTGCTTCCTGAGGTCTTAATAGCCGTGGAGGCACAGGTGCGTGAGGGCTGTGGGGTGAGTGTGGGGTGCATGGTGTTGTGGCTGTATAGAGGTGTTGTGTGTCTGGTGCATGTGTATGGTGTGGCGTGTGTATTGTGGCACGGTGTGCGTGTTGTGTGTGCCTGTGTCTGGTGTGTGTGGTGTGGAGTGGGTGTGGTGTTGGTGTGTGTGTGGTGTAGGGTGTGTGCTGCAGGCACGGTGTATATGGGGTGTGTGTGTGTGTGGCGTGTGTGCCTGGGTGCATGTGTGGTGGGAAGCATGTTGCCCCCTCCCACCATGCGTGCCTGCAGCTGGACACAGACCCATGGGCTGTTGTGCACATGTGTCCCCTCTGCCGAGGTGACATCTGGTCTCTTGCTGTCCCTCTGGGTCAGGATTGGGCATGGCTCTTGCGTCCCTGCTCTGTGGCTGCCACTGCCCCTGCAGGAGTCGTGCTGAGCCGCGTGAAGGCTGTGCCTCGACGGTGCTCCACGGCCATCCTGAAGTTGTGCTGGGGACCTGCCTGGCTGTGTCTTCTCCGGGGTGCTGGGGAGGAGCCACGGGCTGCTTGGGTGGCCTCGCGGAGTGGCTGCATCCAGAAAGCCACTGAGACCAGCCAGGAAAAATGAACCACCCTGCCACTGCCTTAGTGAAACTCCACAGCTGCTTCTCGGCGCACGCTGCTTCCGGCTGAGCGTGGTGTGGCCCGGCTGTCCCAGGGAGCTCCGTGCTCGGAGCAGGTGTGGGCTGGGCCCCGGCCCAGGGCTGTGACGTGCCTGCTCCCTGCCTGCCCGTGAGGCCGTGGCTCGCTGCCCTGGCCGCTGTGCTTCTGAGTGGCTCTTTGTGTCCGCAGAGAAAGGGACTCAGAAAGATGCGGAGAGGGAGAGGAAGCGGGGGCCGATGGGACGCAGGGCAGCCTGGACTGGGAGGGCCCAGGGAAGGATGCGGAGTCACTGCGGTGCCATTTGCCTGACTCCAGGTTTCTTGCTTATTAGGATTTTTAAGAGACTTAATTTTGTAGAACAGAGGATTAAGAAGGCACAGGAGTAACCCACCAGGGTGATATTTTTTTTTCTGTCATTTTGAGATAGGGTTTCGCTATGTGGTTTAGGCTAGCCTTCAGCTCACTTTCTTCACTTTGTAGCCCAGGCTGGTCTCAAACTCACAGTGATCCCCCCTGCCTCAGCCTTCTGAGTACAGGGATTACAGGTGTGTGCCACCATCCCGACTAATGATGTGGGTTTTTTCTGAGACAGGGTCTCGCTACATAGTCTAGGCTGGCCTCAAACTTGGAGTCCTCCTGCCTCTGCCTCCCAGGGCTGGGATTGTGGCTGTTTTTCCATTTAAGGAGCTTGCACAGACGCACTTGGAGCTCACAGTCGAGCTCACACTTGTGTCTTGGACAAGGGTTGGTGACAGGCATCCACCACCATAGCGGCGCACAGCTGCCCACAGGCTCCGTGCTCCGCCTGGCCCTCGCCCCTGGATCTTGTCACTGCCCCACAGCCGGACGCTTCCTGAATGTCCTGGTGCCAGAGCCTGTCACAGGCAGCCTTTCTATTGTCTGCTGTCACCTAGTGATGCCGTTTGAGGCCCCTGCCCGCTCTGTATGGCTTGAGAGCTCAGTTTCCACACTGAACAAGCATACCCTGTTTAAGGGGAGTTGTGGCCGTGGTGACAACTGTGACTGTGCCCTGTGGTTGGGGGAGGTGGGCAGGGCTGAGGGTGGTACCGTAGGAGACAAGTGGAGGTGAGGGAGTGCGCAGCAGTTCTTTTTATTTGTTTGTTTTCAGACAGGGTCTCGCTTGAACTCGAGGCTCATCTTGAACTCGAGGTGACCCTCCTGCCTCAGCCTCCCAGGTGCTGGGATGACACGTATGCGCCACCATGCCTGGTTTAATCCTTCTTAAATCTTGAGACAAGGTCTCACTAAGTCACTAAATTACTCAGGCTGGGTTCAAACTTGTGATTCTCCTGCCTCAGCCTCCCAGGGTGCTGAAATGACAGGCATGCACCACCATGCTCAGCTGTTTTATTTTTTTGAAATAACATTTTAATGTATATAAACTGTTACAATTTCAACATGTAATTGATGTGAAATACTGATGAGATATCTTCTGTCTTTTGGTTATGCTAAATCTTCAGAACCTGGGCTTTAGTTCACAGTTAGAGCACGTCTCCACTCAGATGTAGGATTCTCAGGGGTTGGTGTGAAGTGTACTTGTACCAAACAGGAGAGTTGTGTTCAGTGCAAAATATCTTACCTGCCTTCAGGGTTTTGCCTTTAGGGTTAACACTTGCAGTGCATCAGGTCCTAGTGGGGCCCATCTGTCCTGGCAGTGCTGCCAAAGCCTTCATGAAGGCCTTCTGGGGTAAAGGTCCTGCATGCCCCATAGCCAGGCTCTCAGGGCCTCAGTTTCCTATTCTGTGAAATGGGTGGAAACTATTGGCTTGAGCTAAAGCTGACTTCCCACCGGACATGGTGTTGCACACCTGTAATCTCAGGCTGAGGCAGGAGGATCATTGTGAGTTCAAGGCCGGCCTGGGTTACAAAGCAAGTCCAAGGCCAGTATGAACTGCATAGTGAGACCCTATCTCAAAAGGACAAAAAAAAAAAAAAACAGAGAGAAAGAGAGAGAAATAAAGCTGACTTTCTTCGTCTGTAAGGTCTCTAACCTCTGGCATGGGTGGGAGGATTAAAAGAGATGATGCCCCCGTCAGTGGACAAGTGGACAGGCAGAAACTAGTGTGTCTGTTCAGCTATGGAAGCGAACTTACAAGTGGGTGGATGTTAAAAGCGTGCTGAGTAGAAGCCTGAGTGTAAAAGTCGCCTGTTCTGTGCGTCCATCTCTGCGAAATGGCCAGCGCGGGCCGGCACAGGGACAGAGTGTGGATCCATGGTTGCAGGGGCTGGGAGGGGATCGGGAGTGACTGCTGATGGGCACGGGGCCGTGCACATGTTCTGTGGTTGGCCGGTGGTGACGGTTGTACTACCCTGAATGCCCTGAAAACCACTGAATTGTGCACTTCAACAGAGTGAGTCAGCTGGGTTACGGTCCGTACCTCCCACTGCTTCCCAGGTAGGGCCAGCCTCGCACAGGCCCCCGCAAGGTGAGGATGGTGGAGCTCAAGATGGTGATGAGGGTGGTGGTGCTGATAGTAATGATGGTGGCGGCCGTGGTGCTGGCGATACGTGATGGTGACCTTGATGGTGATGTTGGTTGTGATTATGATGCTGATAGTAGCAATGGTGATGATGATGACACTTGTGATGATGCTTGTGGTGATGCTGATTGTGGTGGTGATTGTGGGATGGTGATGGATGGAGATGGGGATGATGATGGTGATGGTGGTGATGGAGATGGTGGCTGTGGTCATGGTGATGGTGGTGATGGTGGAGATGGAGGTGG
>NW_004955567.1:956688-964710 GCF_000276665.1 Chinchilla lanigera
CATGGTGATGGTGGTGATGGTGGAGATGGAGGTGGGGATGATGATGGTGATGGTGGTGATGGAGATGGTGGCTGTGGTCATGGTGATGGTGGTGACGGAGATGGTGATGGTGGTGATGTTGGAGATGGTGGCTGTAGTCATGGTGGTGGTAGTGATGGTGATGGTGATGGTGGTGATGGAGATGGTGGTGGTGATGGAGATGGTGGTGACGGAGATGCTGATTGTGGTGATGTTGGAGATGGTGGCTGTGGTCATGGTGATGGTGGTGATGGAGATGGTGGTGACAGAGATGGTGATGGTGGTGATGGTGATGGTGATGGTGATGGAGGTGATGGTGATGATGGTGGTGATGGAGATGCTGATGGTAGTGGTGATGAAGATGCTGGTTGTGGTGATGGTGATGGTGGTGGTGACAGAGATGGTGATGGTGGTGATGTTGGAGATGCTGGCTGTGGTCATGGTGATGAGGGTGATGGTGATACTTGGGATGATGATGGTCATGATGATGGCAGTGGCAGCAGTGCTGACCCTGACCTCAAGGCCCGCCCCTCCCCCAGGCCTCGTGCGGGAGCAGGAGGCGGGGCTGCTGCAGTTCCTCCGCCTGGACGGCTTCTCAGTGCTGATGCGGGCCATGCAGCAGCAGGTGCAGAAGCTCAAGGTGAAGTCGGCGTTCCTGCTGCAGAACCTGCTGGTGGGCCACCCCGAGCACAAAGGTGGGGCGGCCTCCCCGGGGGGAGCAGCGGCTGGCCCTGGGCGGGGGGACTGCCCTCTGACCTGTGGCCCTCCCCAGGGACGCTGTGCTCCATGGGGATGGTCCAGCAGCTGGTGGCCCTGGTGCGGACTGAACACAGCCCCTTCCACGAGCACGTGCTTGGAGCCCTGTGCAGGTGTGCGGGGCCTCACGGCGGGCGGCCTGGGGGCCCACGGCATGGACCTTCCTGTGGGGACGGAAGGGCCCACAGATGCAGGGGTCACAGGGCCTCGGTTCCTCTCCTGTGCAGCTCGCACAGCCACCCTAGGAGAGGGAGGCCTGTGCTCTTTCTTGCTATTACAGTCAGATTAGTGTTTTTAAAAAAAAATGGCAGAGTAGCCAGCCATGGTGGCGTACACCTCTAATGCCAGCACTTGGGAGGCTGAGGCAGGAGGATTGCTGGAACTTCAAGCACCTTCGAGGCCAGCTTGGACTACATATTGAGACACTGTCTCAAAAAAAAGCAGAATGGAGCAATGGAGCAAGTGGGTTCTGAGGTTGACCCTGTGCCAGGCACTGTGTCACATGCCTGTCTGTTACTAGTGTCATTGTGATCCCTGGGACTCTGCAGGGCAGCCTGAGGTCCATTATGCAGGTGGGCAAACTGAGGCCCAGTATAAGGCAGTGACACCTTCTGGCTGCTATGGAGCAGTGGGGGTGGGCAGGGAACCTGGGCTGGGTCTGTGGCGGAGGGGGTCCCTAAGGCAGCCCCTGTGCCCTGCAGCCTGGTGACAGATTTCCCTCAGGGTGTGCGTGAGTGCCGGGAGCCAGAGCTGGGCCTGGAGGAGCTGCTGCGCCATCGCTGCCAGCTGCTGCAGCAGCACGAGGAGTACCAGGTGCGTAGGCGTGGGCACGGGCTCCCCTCTCCCTCCTCTCCCTCGCGCCCTGGCTGGGTTGGTGCAGGGAGGACAGCGAGGAGCACCGGGAAGGTTTCATTCAATCTCACTGAATTGATAAGTAAATGGCAGATATTTACTTGATGAGGCGGTGCATAGCAAGTGATAATGTATTATCTGGTTAAATGGATAAGTGATAGATAGGTAAGTTGCAAGTGGTCAGTCACAGGTACTTATATATTCATCGTTGTCTGATCATTTCAGTGGAGTTGGTATGGCTCATGGCCGTCATCCCTGCATTCTGGGAGGCTGAGGCTGGAGGATCACAAGTTTATGCAATTGAAAGTTTGGCAGTTTGGGGACTTTGGTGAGACTCTGTCTCAAAAAATAAAAAGGAGCCAGGCATGGTGGCACACTCCTGTAATCCCAGCACTTGGGAGGCTGAGGCAGTAGATTGCCGTGAGTTTGAAGCCAGCCTGGGCTCCATAGTGAGATCAAGGCCAGCCTGAACCGCATAGTGAGATCCTATCTCAAAACGACTAAAGCAAAACCTAATAAAATAATAATAATAAAAATAATAATGATGATGCCGGGCATGGTGGCACACACCTATAATCCCAGCACTTGGGAGGCTGAGGCAGGAGGATCGTTGTGAATTTGAGATTAGCCTGGGATACAAAGTGAGCTCAATGCCAGCATGAACTGTGTAGTGAGACCCTGTCTCAAAAAGACCAAAAAAAAAAGTAAATAAATAAAAAGGACTGAATGTAAATCATCATGTACTGCAAACATGTACTAATAAAAGTTAAAAAGAAAGAGCCAGGAGTTGGGGGTACACACCTGTAACCCTAGCACTTGGGAGGCTGATGCAGGAGGATTGCTGTGAGTTTGAGGCCAGCCTGGACTACATAGAGAAACCCTGTCTCAAACAAAACAAAACAAAACAAAACAACGAATGACTAAAAAAGGGGGCCAGGCTGAGGATGTAGCTCAGTAGGAAGGCCCTGTGTTCAATACCTAGGATGACAAAAAAACCCCTTTTGTTGGTGCTATGGCACATACCTATAATCCCAGCTACTCAGGATGCTGAGGTAGCTAAATCACAAGTTTGAGCCCAGACTGGCCAACTTGATGAGATCTTGTCTCATAAAAAGTGCTACGTGTGCAGCACAGTGGGAGAGCCCTCGCCTTGCACATGCCAGGCCCTGTGTTAATCCCCAGTTCTGCAGTCAGTCCATCCGTCAGTAAGTCAGTCCCCCTCTGGATGTGTCATTTTGGATGTGTGTCTCTGTAGAACCCGTTTTAGGAAGGGCGTGTGGGGTAAGTTACCTGAAAGGTGAAAGGGAAAGGGTTCCGTCCGTTTGGTTGTGACCGCTGAGCTGCTCTCCCCGAGGCTCGGCCGCAGCAGGCCGGGCTCCCCATCCTGTGTGACGTTACAGGTTGCGCACCACACCCAGCTGGACGTCTTTTCCTGTGAGCTCTGCCTGCCCATCCTCTGCCCGTTTAGCTATCGCGTGTGTGTGTGTGCCTCCTGCTGCACCCCGCTGAGTAGCTGGGACTGCTGCTACGCCACTGTGCCTGGCTGTTTCTTTCCTCCAACTAGTTTTTCGTTTGCTTTTCTTTCTGGAGTTTTCTGATGAGGAGGTGTCTTTTCTGTTCAGGTCCACTCTTTCCTGGCCTCTGGGGTTTGTACCTGAGGAAGGGGCTGGGGCTGAGAGGGGTGAGAGGACTGACTGCCGGGAGCGAGAAACGCGTAAGGGGCTGCCATGAGCACCGGAGCACTGGGAACGGCTCAGAGGGGAAGCCCCGGGCCTCCCATGGCTGGCGAGGCAGGGTGGCTCCTGGGTGGGTGTGCTGGAGGCAGGCCTGGCGTCCCCACTCAGGACCCCCTCGCCTTACTCCAGGAGGAGCTGGAGTTCTGCGAGAAGCTGCTGCAGACCTGCTTCTCCAGCCCGACGGACGACAGCATGGATCGGTGAAATCAGGCGGCCTCTTGCCCTCTCTGTGGAACCCCAGGCCTCCTGCCTCCCTCCCTGCCGAGACGCCCTCTGCGGTGGATCACAGGGCCTGTCAGGGCCTGGGCCTGGGGTGTGCCACCTACTTCCGGGCAGCCCCCTGGAGGGGACCCTGAGGATGGTGCTGGCTCCTGGGACCCCCTCCTGGCTCTCATCCCCCAACCTGTGTCTGCACTGTTCTCCCAATAAAGGTGTTTCTCTTGCTCCCCTCCACCGCCGCCTTTGTCACCTCCTCCAGAGGGTGCCTCGGAGCGGGCAGGTGAGGCCTAAACTTAGGGGTTTGGGGAGCCACTGTGGGGACAATAAAGGTGTTCTCTTTATCATCCACAAAGCTGTGGTCTCTTCCATCTCCAGACTCGTGAGAGTGTGGGGAGCACCTTTCTTTTTTGGCTACACAGCATCCCTGAGTTCTCAAAGTTTGATTGGCGGTCCTAAGGTAGAAGCCACTTTCTTTCCCGGCATCCCTTGCAGTGGGGCACCCATGTGACTCCAGCTCCACCCGTCAGAGCCCCAGGAAAAGTCTGGCTGGGGCTGGTGATGGAGCAGGCCGTGCCCTGGGGTGTTCTGGCCAGGCCAGGAGCTCACACACCTGACTTCTAGAGGGCGTGGGCAGAGGTTCTGGCTGGAGTGGCCGAGTTGGGTGCCACTGGTGGTTACCGCTGTGTTCCAGGAGCAGGCTTACGGTTGAGTGTGGGCTTCTGCCTCAGAGTGCCAAGCCTGACTCTGGAACACTCTGAGACTGGAGGGGGACCGCCACATCCCCTTAGTAAACTTTTTTGGAGATGTCCTTGAACTGGAGGATAATTCTGTTTCAGCCTTGCAAGTGCTGGAATTGAAATGTATTACCATGCCTGGCTCAGTTCCTTTTTTTTCCAAAATGGGGTCTCTCTATGTAATCCAGGCTGTCTTTGAACTCCAGGCAATCTTCCTGCCTCAGCCTCCTGAGTACAGGGATGACAGGCATGCATCACCATGTGTTCCTTTTTAAAGGCAGTTTTGTCTGTTAGTTTCTTTTTTTTTTTTTTTCTTTTTTTTGGTTTTTCTCCGGTATCGGGAACCTAACTCACGACCTTGTGCTTGCCAGGCAGGCGCTTTTTGCTACTGAGCTAAATCTCCAGCCCCTAAAGGCAGTTTTGTCATTTGTACCCAAGGGTACCGATAGAAGCAGGGTTTTCTTTTGTTGTTGTTTCGGTGGTACTGGGGATTAAACCCAGGGCCTTTGCGCTGAGCTACGTTCCCCAGCCCTTTTTTTGATACAGGGTCTCACTAAGTCTTTAAGCTTCCTGCCATGGGCTGATTCTGGTTTTTAAGAGAAGCTGAACTCAGGTAGTTAATCCCTGGCCAAGTCCAATCTGGGGTTCAGCCCTGGGCTAGTCCCAAACCTGTGCTTCTCTCCCTGTGTCCTGGGCTCCCCTGGGTCCAGGCTCGTCTCTCCTGTGGGTTGGCATCTCCTAGACACCTGGCATTTTTCAGTTGATCCCAGATTCAGGACCCATCCAGAAGGCTGTAGGATCTGAGAACGGAGACCAAATGCCACTTTCATGACGGTTAGCGCGAGCAGGGAGTGTTTCAGCCTTGCTGAGCAGGAGTGACCCACGTCCTGCTGGGGGAAGAGTTGAGGACAGAGGAGCAGAAGTTCCTTCTTGTGGAAACGTGCAGCTGGAGAGTCTTCCACCCTGCACGTTTTACAGCGTCTTGCCATGTAGTTCAGCTGGCTTTGAACTCACTATGTACCCCAGGCTGGCCTCAAACTCCTCAGCCTCCTGAGTGCTGGGATTACAGGAGTGCACCTCACACCTAGCCCCACTGTGCACTTTTAAGAAGTCCTAATTTTAGTTAAAACAACAGCAGCATCCGTGTGATTTCTCAGGTTGGAGAGCCAGCTGTTGGTCCTTATAGCCCTTGCAGCTTTCCGTATCCTGGAGAACTCTTCCTGCTCAGGTTCCACTTGATGTCTGAGTACGCCTACCCTCCTGTCTCTCAGCTCCCGGGACCATGTTTAAACAGTGTGGCAAGATGGACATGCTGGTGGTGCGTGCCTGTTACCCCAGCACTCTGGGGAGCTGAGGCAGGAGGATCACAAATTCAAGCCCAGCCTGGGCAATTTAGGGATTTAGTGACACCCTGTTTCAAAATAAAAAAAGGACAGGGGGTATAGCTCAGTGGAAAGGCCTTGAGTTCAATCCCCACTAACATTAAAAACCAAACCAGGGGCTGGGGATTTAGCTTACTGGCACAGTGCCTGCCTGGCAAGCGCAGGGTCATGAGTTTGATTCCCAGTACCGGAAAAAAAAAACAAACAAAAACTAATGTGGTAGTGATGCCCACATATTGTGGCGGAAAACACAGACACCAAATGCTATAGAAGGCAAGCAGTCCCAGAATAAGAACCATAATAATAAAAACCATCCATTGTGATGGATGATTTTAGGGATTCGTGTGATTGGCTAGGGATGCCCAGAGAGCTCATAAAGCAATTTCTGCATGCCTATGAGGGTGTTTTTGGAAGAGGTTAAGTAAACCGAGAGAAGACCTGTGCCCCTCGATGTGGGTGGGCATCACTGTGGGTAACCGCGGAGGGCCCACAGGACAGGAGGTGGGGGCAGACTTACTCTGTGAGCCGGACCACCCCTCTTCTACCTCGGTCCTCGGCGCTCCTGTTCTAGGGCGTCTGGGTCAGACCAGGACTTACACCAGCATGTCTCTGATTCTCTGTCCTTCGGCTGTGTCCTGGACTACAGCAGTGGCCCCCGGGGGTCTGGTGGGTCTTCACAGCCTCCATACTGTGGAGACTGATTCCTCAACATAAAGCACTTTCTATGCACCCGTGAATGTCCTGTTGGTTCTGTGTCTCTGGAAAAACTGACGGAAATGCTCACAGGCGCCTGAAGCTATAAAACGTGTGGAACCTGAGTCTACTTTGTGATGCGCCCTTAAAGATTACAAGGGAAGACTGGTAAACCTCAGCAGAGGCACTAAAGACCCTGGCAAACTAGAGTGTGGAGTGAGTGCCACCCGGCCTCCCACTCTGTCTCTGCCAGGTAAGGACTTCTCTACCCAGGGTGCTTGGAGCAGGCGCACCTGCCCGAGGCGGTGGCCTGACCATGTGACTTGCTTTGGCCAATGGATTGGGCAGACGGGAGACAACCAGTGCGTCTGCCTTTTATTATGTGGTGCCTGAGACTCGAGCAGAACCCCCTCATCAGCCTTCAAGCTGTGAACGTGCTGCCAGCAACTGAGGTGATCTGTCACACAGCATTAGCTAGCTGATACAAGGCCAACCAACACCACGTGCAACACTAGAAACAGCAGAAGCTGGGCAGGCTGGTGCACACCTGTAACCCCAGCACTCTGGGAGGCTGAGGCAGGAGGATTTCAAGATTAAGTCCAATGTGAGCAATTTAGCGACTTAGGGAGACCCTATCTCAACAAAGGCTGGGGATCTAGCTCAGTGCAAAGGTCTTGAGTTCAATCCCCCGTGGGGGGTGGGGGACACAAATAACTAGAACAGTACACCACTCTTAAATGGGTCCATACAGCACTCCGGAAATGAAAAACATTGATCTGCAGGTTAGGAGGGTTCCGTGCATGCACGCACTTCATTCGTCCAGTCCTCACAGGGCGCCCCTGCACGGCCAGGCGGGGAAGCTTTGAAGGGTGGGAGCACTGAGGCTCAGAACCTTGTGGGCTCAATAACGGCAAGGTCCGGAGAACCCCGCCAGTGCCGTTCCCGCGGAGGCTTTGTGCATCAACAGGCGACAGCGACACGGCTGGCGCGCGGGGCGGGGGGCCTGAGGTCACCCCAGGTGCCGAGGCGACGTCGCCAGGGGCCCGGGAACCAAAGCTCAGGCGCGAGGCGAGGCGAAAGCCTGGCCGGATCCGGGCTCGAACCCAGGGCAGAGCGGAACGGGCGTGCGGGAGCGACAGTGCAACCAGAGTCCCGAAGCCGGCAGAAAACTTGGGACCCGGAAGCTCCCAGAGCTTCGGAGCCGGGGGGCGGGGACTCGTGGGCAGTGGCGCCTGCGCACTGGTCCGTCTGGGTTTATTCGGGGAGACCGTTGGCACCAACGGCCGGAGGCGTTCTGCAGTCGGCGGTGTCGCGCCCGGCCGGCAGTGCGCACGCGCGCCGCCGGGCTCCTGCGCGCGGCCTCTGCGCACCTGCGCACCGAGCCGGCCGTGGGGGGCGGGGCCTGCGTCTCAGCCCGGGGCATTGTGGGACGGTGGCGGAGCGAGCCGGGCGTCGGGCCTCAGCGGCTGCAGACCTGGGCACTGCGGGGAAGGCGGCGGCTGAGGAAGCGGGCCTCGGCCTCGGTTGTCCGATACGCGGCTCTGAGCGCCGGGCGGGCTGAGCAGGCGGACGTCTTCCCGGCCTGCGGACGCCGGCCCGGCTGGGGACCCCGGCGACTTCCCCGTCCCTGCC
>NW_004955567.1:965361-998958 GCF_000276665.1 Chinchilla lanigera
GGTGGGCACCTGGGGGGCGGCGGGGCGTGCCGTTGAGAGCGGGAGCGTTGGTTGGGGGTGAGGACGCGCGGCCGGCTGCGTGCCTGCCGGGGCCGTGAGTGTGCCCGCTGGTGTGACCACTCTTGCCCACCTGTGCTCCTCCACCGAGGACGCAGGCTCTGCCGTCCAGCGTTTCCGGAAAGGAAGCTGTGTGTGTGTCGGTCCCCACCGGGAGTGAGGTTCTGCCCCGGCGGCTGTTGCAGAGACCTGAGGCCGCTTGGAGAGCACGTTGGGTGCTTTGCGTGCACTTCCCACATGGCGGTGCGCACAGCGCGCGTGCAAGTGCCCGCCGCGCCGTGCCACCTGCCTGGGAGTGTGGGGTGGGGGCTGGAGCTGGTTTGTGCTGTTGGAAAGGCCGTGCTCTTTGCTCCTTCTCTTGCAGCGCTGGGGATGGAACCCACGTCCTCGTATATGCCGGGTGGATGCTTTACCACTGAGTCACTACAGCCCCGGCCCATGCTGGATTTTTTGGTTTTGGTTTTTAAACTTGCCCATTGCACGTCATTTTGCTCAAACTCAGTAACTAGGTTTAGGTCGGGGTTATCAGGAAGCAGTGAGGCTCACTGGTTTGAGTGAATCTTTCTTCAGCTAGACCCAGGTTTGAGTCCTGGTCTGCCTTTCCAAGCGGTGAGACCGTACACAAGTTACCATGCTCCAGGCTCTCCACAGAGGGTGGTTCTGGGGATGGGTGCGGTGTTTGTAGATTTCTGTGCAGGACAGGAGGCACGGTGTGTATGTGAGGCAGTAGCTGTTCGGTTTGGGATGTATATTGTGTTGGTTCTCGGCTGAGGACCTTTCATGACTGGGGAAGGGACACACTCAGCGTCTAGAGGGTGGACATGGTGACAGCCAATGGGGAATGTCGACCAGTGTCTTCGGAGGTCAGGCCAGGCCCCTCGCTACAGTGCTACCTACCAGTCCCAAATGTAAGGGTGCTGGTGGAGAGACACTCTGCAGTATTGCTTGTTGCAGCTGGTGCTGTGTGTTCACTTCTTTTTGTCCATCCGCTTTCATTGGGTCATGTATGTATCTTCTCATTGGTGAACCTGCTCATCTCCCCTCCCCTTTTTTTCTCCCCTCAGGACTCATGGCCAAGTGACCTCCCCAGATCATCTTCCCCCACTGGCTTCAGTTTTCACTTATCCAACAAGTGCTTGAGCTCTGGGCCTGGCCATATGCTAAATTCTGGGAAACTGGCGTCGTCTGGGGAGAGGCAGATGCCTGAACAGGCAGATCCTGTCACAGAGCTGAGGCTCAGACGCTGCCCTAAGGTGACTTAGGGGATGCTACGGGAGGACACGTGGAGGCTTCCTGAGGACTGGGAGGAGGTGGGCAGCAGGGAGCTGGGGAGGCTGGAGGGACAGTGCAGGTAAGGCTGAGGACAGTCAGGTGGGCACAAGTCCATGTGTATGACTTGGCAGCAAGACGCAAGGGGAGCCGCTCGGGTGGCCTGCTCAAGTGGAGACCGTGGCATGGATTGCCCAGTTTGGGTCCCCTTAATGCTGGGCTAGGGTTTTCTTTCACACCTGGGAAGTGCCGCTCTACCGTAACCCATCTGTGAGTTTTTCCAGATGAGGAAGCTGAGCTCAGGGGTTAAGTTCTTGGTCTAGGCCACACAGATTTCCATTTGGAGAGATAAGATTTGAATCCAGCCTGTAATCTGGCACTCTGGGAGGCTGAGGCAGGAGAATTACAAATTCATGCCCAGTTTTGGCAACTTTGTGACTTAGTGAGATCTTCTCTCACAATTAAAAAGTAAGCAAGTAAATAAATAGCTGGAGATATATATAGCTCAGTGAGAAGACCCTGGGCTTGATCTGATCTCAAGTACCAAGGAAAAAAAAGGCTTGAACCCAGACCTGGACCTCAGATCACACTGTGACGTTTACTCTGCTGTGTCTGTTTTGCAAGGGCAATATTTGCAGGTCATTCCCCTTTTTTCCTCTAGTCCTGTGACCAGTCCAGGTGATGAATCCTAGTGTGAGCCTGTGTCTGTTTCTTTTCTTTTTATTCTTTTTTTTTTTTTTTTTTTTTTTTTTGGTACCGGGAATTGAACTCAGGACCTTGCACTTCTCAGGCAGGCACTTGTGCCAGTGAGGTATGTCCCCAGCCTGGCCTGTGTTTCTGGTCTCTGGTTCCTAATAACTTTATCCCCTGGGTTTGGGCCAGAGCTGACAATCCTGCCTGGGAGAGTGGTTCTGGGGTGGGGGTGGGGGAGGGACCTTGCTGATCCTCTGACTAGAGATCCATTCTCAGTTTTTCCTGTAAATGGCAAAGTGCCAGCCTGTTAGCCCTGTGTCCTTCAGTCCTTCTCCTCTCAGTGGTCTTTTCTTCCCAAAGCATGCTCCCAGCTCCTAGCTTGTCAGGGTGGTGGCGGGTTCCCTAGCTGTGCATGCAGGGCTCCGGTGGCAAGGTTCTTTACCCCCTCTCCCCATTCTTAGAATGGGGTGCTCACTGCCCGTTTCCAGGTTGGCTGAGAGCTGGCCTGGTGTTGAGAAGTGAATGGGACATGGTTTTGCTATCTCTGAGGGCGCAGCCTTTTAAGGATCTGGGTGATGGCAGGCCTGCTGCTGGTAGCTGGTTTCCCTCGCAGGACTGCTGGCCAGCTTGTGGGCTGTTGGGATGCTGAGCCTTGGGGCAGCTCAGCTGGTTGCCCCTGGAGGCCCTTCCAGGGCCCCTGTATCCTTTGCTCCATTTCTAGGTTCTTGGGAGCCAGCAGAGATAAAGAAGGGTTGGCAGGTAAAGCAGCAACCTGGCAGGCAGAGCTGTGTTTGGAGGGACAGGAGCAGCAGTAGGAACAGGGGAAGCTGTGGCGCAGTCTTGTGTGGGCTGGGGAAGGGGCTGGAAGCCCCCTGAGGGGGCGGCTGGTGTCAGAAGCTGGGAACAGCACACCAAGTGAGAAAGCAGAGGTGATGGAGGAGGGCTGGCAGGAGAAGCAGAGGCAGTGTGCGTTTCTAATGGGGACCTTTCTCAGTTACAATTTCCCCTTCCTTTTGCAGCCAGTCATGGTTTTCAAACGGTCTCTGAAAACCAGTGGCAGCCACTTCCGCTTTCTTGAAGTTGCTGAAAGTTGTGAGGGTGGGGGTGGCGGGGTGTGTGGTGCTTGCCTGAGTGAATGATCTGAGGAAAAGTACCAGAGTCCCTTGGCAAATGTCAAGCGTCTGTCCTGTTTTTCTGTTTTGAGTACTGTTGGCCTTGGGGTAGCGACTGTGTCCTGCTTGTCCTGCTCAGGAGTGTCGGACACAGTCTCGGGGATGGTCTAGAGGGTCCTGCTGAATCTGAATCACCTGCTTATTTCAGCTTATCTCACAGCTGAGGAAACAAGGCTCGGAGGAGCCACGTGCCCAGCCAGGCTCACCAGTTAAGAGAGCAAGCACGGGGGATGGGAATTTGGCTCAGCGGCACGTGCCTGCCTGGCAAGCGTAAAGTCGTGAGTTCGATTCTTGGTACTGGAAAAAAAAAAAAAAAAGAGTGAGCATGCGTGCAGCCTCCCTCTTGCTGATGCCCAGGGTGCAAGTTGAAGATGGTGCTTGGAGCTGTGGGGTTCAGTGGGGGCCTGGCTTGTGGGAATTTCTGTGGTGTATCACAGCCTTGGAAGATGCAGAGTCCTGGCTCTGCCTCTGGTGCTCTGTGCTGTTCTCCTGTGGGTTCCTTTTCCATATGCATTTGTTTTATTTATGTTATGTCATGTTATGTTATGTCATTTTGTCTTTTTGAGACAGGGTCTCGCTATGCAGTTCGGGCTGGCCTTGAGCTCACTTTGTAGCCCAGGCTGGTCTTGAACTTGCAGCGACTCTCCTGCCTCAGCCTCCCGAGTGCTGGGATGACAGGCGTGCGCGCCCCGCCCGGCCATCTGGGTTCCTTTTCCGAATGGGACTCTGTTGCCGAATGAGAGCACTCAGAGTTCTTCCCCTTGTCCTGGTGTGCAGGAGATGAGGTACTGCAAGTGTGGGTCCCTGGGCTTCCCTCAGGTGTTGGCTTGGTGTCCCTGCCTGTCCCCATGAGGTCCTCTCTGCTGTGCAGAGCTTAGGAAGAGGTGACCTGTGAGCTCTCAGAGCAGAGCCTTGTGGGCCTCAGCCCTGCCGCCTAGCTGGCACCTTGGCAGTGCTGGGGTGGTTGGGACATAGTACAGGGCCTGGGCCTGACCTCAGAAAATGGTGGCTGTGGGCAGCTTTTGTTTCTTTGGTAACAGTTTTAATTGAGATACAATTCATGTGCCATAGAATTAATCCGTTTAAAGCGCACAGTTTAGTGGTTTGTAGTACATTCACAACTTTCTGGAGCTATTGCCACATTCAATTTATTTTCATTTTCTCACACATTTTAGAACATTTAAAAAAACACATTCTTTTTTTTCAGAGAAGAGACTCTGAAGAGGCTGGCCAGCAGTAAAAATCTTTTGCCTTTCACGTTTAAAAACCAAAACAGAACTGTTCCTTGTCCCCGCAAGTCCCTGAAAATCTCTGCTCTCTGTCTCTGTGGATCTGCCTGCTGCCAGTTCATATACATGGGCCTACACAACTTGTGGCTCTTTGTGCCTGGCTTGTTGTGGGGCTCAGGCTGCTGTGTGACCTGCTGGCCTCCCATGTAGAAGGAGGCTTGCATTGACCAGCTCAGCCTCATGGTACTTCCCGCTGCCTGGGCTGTGGGCGGAAGTCAGCAGTCGTGATTAATTTGGCAGTTGTCCCTTGAGATTACTGTGGTCCCAGGTACACTCAGGCCAGGAAACATCCCCACCCCACCCCCACTGTCAGTGTGCTTTGAGTCGGGTCACTGAGTCACCTTGGCTAAGCCTCAGTTTCCTCATCCGTGGCAGGGAGGCTTATCTGTGACCAGATGCCTGGTCCTCATCACCAAGGGGGATAGGAAAGTAGGGAAGGATCCCAGAGGAGGTCTAATGCACCCCGCTCCCCGAATTGGGAGTTCCGTTCTGCTGTGCACCGAGCTTGTTTCCTCCTCCTTGTGCCAGGAGCTGGAGTCTGCCCTTCCCGGGGACAGGCTGTCCCTGGGTGATCTCACACCTCTCTGCCCAGCCTCCCTCCTGTGGCTGGGAGGAGACAGGCCCCAGGGCAGGGAGAGGTTTCACGTTATTGACTCCCTGACCTTAGAGGGCCCTCGAGGCAGCGTGGTTTGGAGGTGAGTGTGTCCTCCAGCTCACACTTGTGAGCAATTAGTGCCTAGTCCAGGTTCTGTGCCTGGGCTGCCCGCAGGCTCCCATGGGAGCCTAGCAAGGAAGATTCTGAAGCACAAACCTTGGAGTCCACACTGGGTATGGGAGCAACACTGCCCAGCAGTAGAGATGTTCCAGACAGCGGGAAGTGCCGGCCAGCTGCCACAGTCACATGCCAGGGAGCCGCCATGGAGCAGTAGACAGAGTTGGGGCTCCTGGGCTGGGCTGCCTGGGGAAGCCTCCCTACAGAGTGCTTTGCAGAACATCCAAAGGATGAGAAGAAACTAATATCGAGACAGAGCACTGAGGTGGACCCAAGCTTTTATTGCTCTAGAACAGCAAGCAGGCTGGCTTGGCTGGCGCAAGTGCGAGCGTGGCTAGGGTGGCTTTCCCGCTGATACTGGGCGCAGGAGGCTATGCAGAGGAATGACTGGAGAGGCAGCGAGGTGTGGGTGGGCTCAGGTGGGGCAGGGAGGTGTCAGCAGTGCCTGGATGGTGCCCGTACCAGGTTGGAGAATGGCTGGGTGGGCAGAGGTAGGTCATGCTGGTCCAGCTGCACTGTCAGGGTCATGAGCCCATGGCAGAGTCTTCGAGTGGTCCCCCTGCCACAGGAGTGCACAGAAGAGAGGGAGTCTCCTGCTGCGGTGCTGGTGCCAGCTGGCCTGGCCCTGGCTGCAGGTGAGGCAGGGATGGGGGGCAGCCAGGACCTCCGGAGCCACAGCCGGTCCCGTTCTGTGCCGAGCACAGCCCTGTCCCAAGCCTGGGGGCAGCAGTTGCTCAGGTCGCTGGTGGGCAGCCTGGATGGACTGCGGAGGCTGTGCAGAGGGGAGCTGCACCTGAAGGACAGGAGAGGAAGAGACCAAAGGGCTCTGAGAGAGGGACCGGCGTCTGCAGACCTCAGCATGGGCACCCCAGCCCCCTGGGGCAGAAGCGGCCTGTGAGGCGCTCGGATGCTGCCCGCTGGCCGTGGCTCGGTTTCCCTGTGCCGTGTGGCGGGGTGATGACGGTTCAGTGGGGCTGTGGGGCTTGGCTATGGTGTGCGCAGGGCATATTGGTGAGCAAGCAGCCACGAGACCAGGTTGGGGCTGCTGTTGATGGTTTCAGAAGCCTTGTGGGACTTTTTCTTTTGTTTTTGCTCAGACTGTTGTCAAACTTGCTGTGCTGCCCAGGCTGGCCTTGAGCTAGCAATCCGCCTGCCTCAGCCTCTCTAGTGCTGGGATTATAAGTGTGGGCCATCATGCCCACCTCCTTGTAGGGTTTGTACGAGGAACAATGCAACAGTGTTGGATGGCAGCTTGGGACGACACCACCCATCCTCTGTTGGTACAGTGTATGCCTCTCCCGTCACCAGTGAGTTACCTGTGACGGGGGCTGAGGGGCCCAAGGTTAGCAGCTCACTGTGCTCCTCTCTAGGCTGACAGCCCTGTCCCCAGCCTGAGGCTGTTCTGGGAGCCGCCCTGCCCTGGCCTGGGTGTGTGGTGCTGAGAGGGTGGTTGGGGTGTGTTTGTGTGTCTGGTGTCCAGGCAACGGCCACAGCCTCAAGATGCGCAGACTTCCTCTCTTCCCCCTGCTGCCTCCCCACACCCCGCAGCGGCGGCCTGGATGATTTACTGGGCTGGGCAGCCGCTGTGCACCAGAGGTCATGGGGCATTTGAATTTGTTCGGCAAATACAGGTTGAAGTGAGTCTGAGGCCAGGAGTTCAAGCCGTGTCCCTGGAATATCCCTGTCAGTATAGAGCAGTGAGCCCAGACTGGTGGGGGCAGGAGCTGAGGTCACTCTTTACTGTGGCTGGCCTCTCCTTTCAGACGCTTCGTGGTTCCCATTGAGGACTTCACCAGGCCTGGGGTCGAGGGCAGACAGAGGTTCTCAGGAGATGGCTTGAAGGCTGAGGTGGTGGGGTGAAGGTCCCTGGAGTTCAGTGGGCACATCCAGCATGTGTGAGCTGGGACACGCCAGCAGGGGCCAGACTTGCCCTGCGGGTGGAGCTGGGCTGGCGCCTGCAGCAGAGCACCTAGGGGTTGCGTGTGACATGCAGACTGTGCCCTCTGCCTGTAGGGCGCCATGTTTTGGAAGTTTGACCTGCACACAAGCTCGCACCTGGACACGCTGCTGGAGCGGGAGGACCTGAGCCTGCCCGAGCTGCTAGATGAGGAGGACGTGCTGCAGGAGTGCAAGGTTGTCAACCGAAAGCTGCTGGACTTCCTGCTGCAGCCACCGCACCTGCAGGCCATGGTGGCCTGGGTCACCCAGGAGCCTCCGGCCAGTGGTGAGGAGCGGCTGCGCTACAAGTGAGTCCTCCGCCCGCCGTGCACTGCGGAGCCTGGGTTGGGGCTGGGATGCTGAGGCAGGGATTGCCCTCCCGGGTTTCCACAGTGCCAGGTGCAGACTCCACTGTGCTCTGTGTCATGGTTCTTTAGAAAGCTCGGTGGGGCGGGGTTCTGCAGCACTGGCGGTGTCTTCTGCAGCCCGCCGCGGAGGCGTGTCTTGCCGGTGTCATTTCACTTGTCAGTCGTCACCCTGCTTCTTTTCCTAGTGTGTGGTGTTTTTTTTTGTTTTTGTTTTTGTTTCTTTTTTGGTTTGTTGTTTTTCAGGCAGTACTTGAAATTCACGTTTCTCCTGCCTCGGTCTGCTGGATACTGAGATTGTAGATGCAAACTACCATACCGGGGTTTTTTTTTCCCGGTTGAAGTCTTTGTCGGGATGAGTGTGCAGTCGTAACACAGGTGTAGGAAATAATAGATCCTGAGCCCTTGCTGGCCACTACCCCCCGAGTGGTGACATTTTGCAAAATTACAGTAGGGTGGGTACAGGGTACCCAGCAGTGGTTCAGACGCGGCCCCGTGTTCTGTGACTCACTTGTGTGTGTGGAGTTATTCTCACCTTCAGAGGCTCGTGTGTCCACCCCGAAGTGACATCCAGAACACTTCTGTCACCATGGCTCACAACCACACCCGCCATCCGCACACCTCCTCTCTGACCCTTAGCGGCCATGTCTGTCCCCAGTTATGCAGTGATTTTTGTTTGTTTGGTGCTGGGAAATGAATTGGGCTTCATGCATGCTAGGCAGATGGTCTCACCTCAGCCCTACTTGTATGGTTCTGTCATTTGAACAGCGTTACAAAATGCGTCACGCAGTGGGGACCTTTTGGGAGTGGCTGTTTCCCAGTGTAATTCTCTGGAGACTCATTCCAGCCCTGGTGGAGAAAGGTCACTGTCTCTCCCTCACTGAGAGAGGGTAGCAAGGCTGTACCAAGACCGCCCCTGACGATGCCAGGCCCGGGTGCTCCCCACAGCAGCCCCTGTGGCAGGCTGTGTCTGCCCTTTGTCGTTCTCTGTTATGTTAGCTTCGTGCAAGGAGCCTCAGAGGCTCCTTCTGCCAGTGCTTCGCTTCTTGGGGGGAGGAGGGGTGCGGTCTGGGTGCTGGTCCTGGGAAGTGCGCGGGGCTGTGCCTAGGGCTATGTGGGGGCCTGGGAGCATGGTGAGGGTCTCCTGGGCTCGGGGTGTTCCTCATCCCCAGTGCCCATGGTCGTGGGGGCTCTGCGAGGCCGTGCCAGCAGTGCTCCTGTGCCTCCTGATACTTGCCAGAGGCCCTCCCACCGCCTGGCCCCTCTCGGCCCAGGTGTCCATTCACACTCACTTCATCTGCGTCCCGTGGGCGGTGGGCTGGGCTCTTTCCTTCATGGTACTGGGGAGTGGAACCCAGGGCCTTGCTCTGCCAGGCGAGCACTCCACCACTGAACTACAACCCCAGTCCTTTGTTTCTGAGGCAAGACTTGCTAAGTTGCCCAGGCTGACATTGATCTAGGAGTCTTCCCTCACCCTTCCAGGTAGCTGAGATGACAGGTGTGCACTGTCTACCTGGCTGTCCCCATCTCGCCACCTGTGCCCTGCTGGTACCTGCCCTGCCCCAGGGAGTCTAGTTGTGGGGAGGGGCACCTGAGATGCCTTCCAGAGTTTGTGGTTTAAACCCAGAGCAGACTGCGGTCCCGTAGGGCACCCTGGGTACAGCAGCTCTTCACTTGGGTTGTTGGGCTCCTTGTGTCTGCAGAAGGGAGGCAGGGACATGAAATGGGAGGTTCGGGAAGGTTGCCCTGGGCATGGAAGCTCAGATGGTGACCCAGGAGCATCACTGAGCTGGGGCAGTGCGTGGGCCAGACACCAGGAGAGCCAGGAGGGGCAGGGTGGGAAGTGAACCCGAGGCCAGGCTCAGTCCATGCCGTCTGGGGTGGTGGCTACCGAGGCTACTTGGGGAGGCTAGGGACGGCGTGGGAGAAGAGCTGGGCGGGGTGAAGAGTCCTGCTCTGTCCCTGTGCTGTCCTGCCAGGTACCCCAGTGTGGCCTGTGAGATCCTCACCTCAGACGTGCCCCAGATTAACGATGCCCTGGGTGCAGACGAGTCCCTCCTGAACCGGCTCTATGGCTTCCTGCAGAGCAGCGACAGCCTCAACCCGCTGCTGGCCAGCTTCTTCAGCAAGGTCATGGGCATCCTCATCAACCGCAAGACAGACCAGGTGTGCTTCCCTCTCCACTGGGGTGGGCATGGGGCCGGGGGCTGGGCCTGTGTGTGACTCGGCTCTCTGCCTCTAGCTCGTGTCTTTCCTGCGCAAGAAGGACGACTTTGTGGACCTGCTGCTGCGGCACATCGGCACCTCAGCCATCATGGACCTCCTGCTGCGCCTGCTTACCTGTGTGGAGCGGCCCCAGCTGCGGCAGGATGTTTTCACTGTGAGCTAGGTCCAGTGGGGCTGGGTGGGTGGGCATGGGGCCGGGCACCCACCATAGCCCCTGCGTTCTTGTCCCCAGTGGCTCAATGAGGAGAAGATCGTCCAGCGGCTGATCGAGCAGATCCACCCATCAAAGGATGACAATGTGAGTGCCGGGGCGTTCCCTGCTGCCTTCACCCCCGCACCCTGTCCTGTACACATCCTTTAGCAGACAAGCCCCTGCCCTGGCTTCTGCCCCATATGTGCACACGCTGTGCAGGCACATGGGGGCACTGACCCTGAGCATGCATACCTTTCCGTATACACTGAGCTGTGTGCAGGCTGAGCGGCCCGCTGCGTCACCCTGAGTCCCGGGAGGGCATGGTGGGAGGCCGAGCACTGCCCACTACCTGCTGGGTTAGGCTCAGTGCTCTATTTTACTTTATTCTTTTGCCCTTTTTAAACATAGCTTCCTTGAGATGTTAATGATGTACTGACCACCGTAAGATTATAATTCAGTAGTTTTCCGTGTATTCACAGTGTCCTGTGATTGTTACCACCTCAGAGTTAAAATACTTTCCACGTTCCCAGCGAGAGGCCGTGGCCATTGGTGGCTGTTGACACAGTCACCGCCCGTGTCCCTGTAGCCAGGCCACTCTGTCTCTGCAGTTGGCCACTTTGCACACTTTGTATAAGTAGAAGCATGTGCTGCCTCATCTGTGCCTGGTCTCTTCCCTTGGCTTGATGTTCCTTGATCCATCCTCAAGCTGAGGATGTAGCTCAGTAGGAAGCACTTGCCTGAGGCCCTGGGCTTGGTCCCAAGCACTGGGGGAAAAAGGTTTATCCTCAGGTGGCAGGGGCAATGGCTTATTACTTTTCCTGGCTGAGTAATACTCCCAGCATGGGCAGACCATGCTTTACCCTTCAAGGTGACAGCTGCTGACACCGTTGTACATGGTGCTGTGTGTGTGTGGATGTCTCCACTGAAAACCCTTGGTGCCTCTGTGCTCTGTCTTGGCAGCACATGTCCCTGTCTGTGTGACTGCCCTTCTCTGTCCCTTCTGGGGGCCCTGACCTGTCTTGCCCTCCCCAGCAACATTCCAACGCGTCTCAGTCTCTGTGTGACATCATTCGCTTGAGCCGGGAACAGATGATGCAAGGCCAGGACAGCCCGGAGCCCGACCAGCTGCTGGCCACTCTGGAGAAGTGGGTTTGTGGGCTGCCTGGGCAGGGAGGGGTCTGTCTCAGGAGCCGGGCCGCTGACGGCGCTGCCCCCACCCCAGGCAGGAGACCATTGAGCAGCTGCTGAGCAACATGTTCGAGGGGGAGCCGAGCCAGTCTGTCCTGGTCAGCGGGATCCAGGTGCTGCTCACTCTCCTGGAGCCCAGGCGGCCCAGGTGAGGCTGTGGCTGGGATGGCCCCTGTTCTGCCTGTGCGGCTCCTGCCAGTCAGGGCGGTGCTGAGACTCCTGTTGCACTGAATGCTGGGCAGGGTGGGTTTGGCGGCATCAGATTCCAGGCCCAGCCCTCAGGCCTCCCTGGGCTGCATCAAGCCCCCACCCCATACCGCACCCGCACTGCTGGCTTTGCTCGAGATGAGTCCTCAGCATAGCCAGGCACTGGGTGCAGGCCCCTGGGCTCACTACCTTGTCTGGGCCGCCACAGGTCGGAGTCCGTGACCATGAGCAACTTCTTCAGCAGCGTGGACGGGCAGCTGGAGCTCCTGGCCCAGGGGGCCCTGGATAGTGCTGTGTCCAGCATGGGCGCCCTGCATGCCCTGCGCCCACAGCTTGCCCACTTCCACCAGCTCCTGCTCGAGCCTCTTCAGGTAGGGGACTTGGGGTCCGTGTTCCAGAGGGGAGGTGGAAGTGACAGGGAAGGCAGCCTGCACGAGCTGAGTGTCCCTTGCCCCCGCAGCTGGAGCCACTGCAGATGACGTGGGGCAGCCTGGCCCCGCCCCTGGGGAACACGCGGCTGCATGTGGTCAAGCTCCTGGCCAGCGCCCTGAGTGCCAATGATGCCGCCCTAACACAGGAGCTCCTGGCGCTGGACGTCCCCAACACCATGCTGGTACAGGGGTGGGCAGCAGGCCCGGGGCATGGGTGGCAGGTGCTGTGCATGTCTGGTGCCAGCCTGTGTCCCCTCCCCAGGACCTCTTCTTCCACTATGTGTTCAACAATTTCCTGCACACGCAAGTGGAGGTGTGTGTGAGCACCATGCTGAGCTTGGGCCCCCCTCCCAACAGCAGCTCTGAGACACCAGGCCGGAACCCTGTGCTGAAACATGTGAGCACTGCCTTCCCTGCAGGCTGCCCTATCTCCTTCCGCAGCTGTGTGTGCATGTGTGTGTGTGTGTGTGTGTGTGTGTGTGTGTGTGTGTGTGTACACTCCATGCGTGGAGCAGCCAGTGCTCTCTGCTGGGGAGATGGGGAGCAGGTGGTAGGAGCCACACTTGGGCACAGCAGGCGCCATTCTGCCCTGCTCTTGCCTGTGTGCAGCTCAGGGCCTGACACCTGACGTGGCCCGTACTTACTACAGGAGGGTCCCGAGTCCTAGCTGCCCAGGTGTGTAGGCCCCAGCCAACACTCTTGCCTCCACAGCTGCTGCAGCACTGCCGCCTGGTGGAGCGGATCCTTACGTCCTGGGAGGAGAACGACCGTGTCCAGTGAGCGCCTGCTGCCTCTGAGTGGGATGGGGAGCATGGCCTTGGCTGGGGCAGCCTTGGCATCCAGCGTGGCACCCACCTGTGGCCTTGCTCTCTGCAGGTCTGGAGGTGGCCCAAGGAAGGGCTACATGGGCCATTTGACCCGGGTGGCCAATGCCTTGGTGCAGAATGCGGAGCAGGGGCCGAACGCTGAGCAGCTGGGGCAGCTGCTGAAGGGTGAGGCGCGGGGACACAAGGGGTAGGAGGCGGGCCGAGCTGGGCAGGCGCCTCACTGTCCCCTCCTCCGCCGTGTGCAGAGCTGCCAGGTGAGCAGCTGGAGCGATGGGAAGTGTTTGTGTCAGGACCCCTAGCCGAGACCAACAAGAAGAACACCGTGGACCTGGTAAGGCTTGGTGTCCCCCGCGAGCCCTCTCCACCTTCCCCATAGCCACTTGCTTTGGCCTGGCTGTGGCCATAGTCGGCCCTGAACCCTAGCCTGTTCTGTTCCAGGTGAACACCCATCACCTGCACTCCTCTAGCGATGATGAGGACGACCGGCTCAAGGAGTTCAACTTCCCCGAGGAGGCCGTGCTGCAGCAGGTGGGCGGGCTGCTTGGGGTGTGCGGGCTTGGGTTGTGTGGGTGTGGGGTGTGCGTGCCCTTCCTGTCCAGCTCCCCCAAGCCCTGCCTCTGTGCCCATCACAGGCCTTCATGGACTTCCAGATGCAACGCATGACCTCCGCCTTCATTGACCACTTCGGCTTTAACGACGAGGAGTTTGGGGAGCAGGAGGAAAGTGTGAAGTGAGTGCCCCGTGCGAGGCTAGCTCTCCCCGGCTTGTGTGTCCCTGTGCGAGGTTGGGCACTGTCTGCACTGGGATGCGGCTTCTGGGCATGTTTGGCTGTGGCCTTGGGTGCTAGACGGAGCCCCAGCTCTGCAGAGCCCTCATCCTGAAGAAGGCCCTAAGGAGGGGCACAGGCATCCCCCGTGCTAGGGGGGATGCAGAGCAGGTCTCACCCCTGGAGAGAAGCAGGCAGCGGAGGGCAGTGCCCCAAAGACCATTTGTGAGGAGTAATCACCGGACAAGAAGACACTGCTACCACGGGCAGGCCCCAGGGGGTCCCTGAAGCCAGACCAGAGGGGAGCAGGTACAGAGGCTGGCGGGGGCACGGCCAGCACCCACCATCTCTTGGGTGCCATGTGCTTTCATCGTCATGCCCATGGCTGCTGCTCGATGGGCGTGCGATCTGTGTACATCAGGGAGGCTGAGGCGGATAGAGCTGGTCAGCGTGAGGTAGCGCAGGGAGAGGGGTTGGTGACAGGCTGCTGGCAGCTGTGGCTCGGCCTGGGCCCTAGCCTCACCCAGCACTGGTCTTGTTGGTCCAAGGCGTGGTGAAGTCAACCTGCCCTACTCAAAGGCAGGCTGAGTGTGACGGGCGCATGGCGCTGGGCGTGAGGGATAAAGGATCTCTTCAAGAGAAAGTGAGCAAGCAGAACCTGGCCGTGTGGAGCTGTGACCGTGGAGTGGCGGGCGTGCAGTGCTGCCTGGTGGGGCTGTCCTGCAGGGGGAGCCCTTCCTGGGGATGCCCTGCCTTGTGCTGGCTGTGCCTGGGGCCTGGGCTTCAGCCTTACTCTGTCTCTCATTTGGGAGGAGACCCTGATGCTGCCCTTAGGGGTATGAACTGAGCAGTGTGTGTGTGGCTGCCCTGTGTGTAGTGCAGCGTGTGGCACAATTCCGTAATGGCTCCTTCGGTTCTGCTGGGAGTGGGTGCCAGGGTCTCGTCCTCCCCCAGGTGGCTGCAGGGCGTGATGACGTGGGGACTGGGGTTACGGAGACTCCTGGTGGGGCTTGCACACAGGAGTCTCGCATGCGAGGCTCAGCTGTGTGCTGCGGGAGGGGGCGTGTTCTCACTGCACACTCACCCCTCTCCTAGTGCCCCTTTCGACAAGACAGCCAACATCACCTTCTCCCTCAACGCTGATGACGAGAATGTGAGTGCTGCTGCCCTGGGCCCCAGTGGGTGGAGGGTTGTGAGGACCTGGAGGTCTGTGGGGACCGCAGCAGCACAGCCCGCCCTGTGCCCGCAGCCCAATGCCAACCTGCTCGAGATCTGCTACAAGGACCGCATCCAGCAGTTCGACGACGACGAGGAGGAAGAGGATGAGGAGGGCCACGGCTCCGGGGAGTCAGATGGAGAGTATGGAGCCTGGCAGGGCAGCCAGCTGACCAGGGCAGCCCGCTTGGGCCACCCCCCCGGGGTGCGGTGAGTCCCCCAACCTCTCATCTGTGAGCTGCCCCCGCACATATGGGGTGCGGGGACTCTGGATGGAAGCGTGGGAGCGAACTGGGAAGGTGGGTTGGTGCCCGCGCGTGTGTGGTAGGGCACTTCCGGTTTTCAGTGATGGAAACCTACAAAGCAGAAGACAGCCTGGGAAGTGGTGCTCCTCCGCCAGTGTGCGACTGCTCCCCTGACAAGCTCTCCTGTGGGTTCCCCCAGGCTTGGGCTGCCCTGTGCCGAGATTCCAAGAGCATGTTGCACCCACTCAGGTTGGGTTGCAACCAGCTCGTTCTAATACTGCTTTTGCTTTTCTAGAAACTTTAGATGCACTCATGCCATGTAGGTTTGCTCGTGTGAGCGCTGGCTTGTGCCTGCAACCCAGACCTTTGCTCCATGCCTTGATTTGGAGAGCAGTGGGTCTTGTATTAACTTCTAAGTGGTAGGTGAAACCCTCATGGTGCAGCGCCCAGGCTCAGGAATGGGAGTATCCACTTCCCATGGTGCCCTCTGCTGGCCCCTGTCCTGACACCCTGTCCCATAGAGCAATGTGTCTGTCCCGCCGCCGTAATCCTGCAGTACAGGTTGAGTGTTACTGAAGTGCTTGGGACCTTTCTCATGAGGGGTGCTCACTTGTGTCTCCTTTTGTGTCTGGCCCCTTTGGCCCACACCCACCCTAAGACCTGCCTCGTGGTTGGTGCTTGGACTTAAGTTGTGTTGCGCCGTGGCAGGTACCCCATTGTATGACTGACCTGCTGCTTTGCTGGTTTGTAGTGGACAGACTTTGGACAGGTTCCCGCTTGCCATCGTGAGGGTTTCGTTCCATGCTGAGGTTGTTACATACCGTGTGAGTAGCAGTCAGCATCACCCTTCTTTGTGTGTGGGTGGCCAGCTTCCTCAGCACCATTTGTCTTAGAGATGCTCTGTTGAATGGTCTTGGCGCCCTTGTAAAACATCATTTGGTCCTGTGTGTCAGGGTATCTTTTTGTTCCTCTATTCTGTTCTGCTAGGCTGTCTTATACCAGTATCACAATATCTTGTAGTCAGTTTTTAAATTAGGAAATAATGAGTCGGAACCCTTGTTCTTCTTTTTCAAGATTGTTTTGACTGGGATTCCTGAATTTTACAGTCAGCTTGTCAGTATCAACAGGGAAGCCAGCTGGGGTTCCAGTATGAATTTGGGCAATGACTCAGGGGCAGTTTGGGTAGTGCTGCTGTTTTATAGTATATTTTCACTCCAGACCCATGAGTATAGGGTGCTGTACTATTTATTTAGGTCTTCAATTTCTTTCCACAGTGTTTTAATGGTTTTTTTTTTTTTTTTTTTTTTTTCTGGTACTGGGAAATGAACTCACGACCTTGTGCTTGCCAGGCAGGCGCTGTGCCGCTGAGCTAAATCCCCAGCCCCTTGATGTTTTTATTTATTTATTTATTTTTATTTTATTTTTGGGTATGGAGAATCGAACTCGGGACTTTGCAGTTGCCAGGCAGGCGCTGTGCCACTGAGCTATCTCCCTGGCCCTGTTTTTATGTTTTAAGACTATTAGGTTTGTACTACTTTTGTTAAATTTATTCTTAAGTATTTTATTCTGTTTGATGCTATCCTATGTTTTTTTTTTGGTTTTGGTTTTTCTCCGGTACCGGGAACCGAACTCACGACCTTGCGCTTGCCAGGCAGGCGCTTTTGCCGCTGAGCTAAATCCCCAGCCCCTTTTTTGGTCTTTTTTGAGACAGGGTCTCCTTATGCAGTTCAGGCTGGCCTTGAGCTCACTTTGTAGCCCAGGCTGGTCTTGAACTCGCAACGATCCTCCTGCCTCAGCCGCCCGCGTGCTGGGAACGATCCTCCTGCCTCAGCCTCCCGTGTGCTGGGATTACAGGCATGCGCCACCACGCCCAGCTGTTTGATGCTATTCTAAATGGAACTTTGGGGCAGAGTGGTGTACACCTGTAAGCCCAGCTACATGAGGGGCTTAAGTGGTGTAATCAAAAATTCCAAGGCCAGCCTGGACAGCATAGACTCCATCTCAGAAAAAAAGGCAGAAGATCATGTCATCTGTGGATAAAGGTGGTTTTACCCTTTCCCAGTGCAGATGCCTTTGTCTCCTTTTCTTGTGTGACTGCCCTCAAGTCAGAGGGCAGAAGTGGCAAGAGCAGCAGGCCTTGGTCTTGCTCCTCATCTTGGGGCATCCAGCCCCTCATCACTGACGTCTGCTTGTGGTCAGAGTTTGACTAGATGCCTCACAGGCCATGGAATTCCTTCTTTGTTCAGTGGTTGAATGTTGTAGTTGTATTTTATTTACTTACAGTTTGTCTTTTTTAGACAGGGTTTCACCTATGCAGTTCAGGCAGGCCTTGAACTCACTTTGTAGCCCAGGCTGGCCTCGAACTCGAATCATCCTCCTGCCTCAGTCTACCAAGTGCTGAGATGTAGTTGTATTTTAGATTGTACACAGATAAACTTCTTTCCAATTAATCAGTAACTGGTTGAAAAGGCATAGATGCAAGAATTTAGAAACATTCGGGTCAGCTCTCTGTATCTAAGTTCCACCTCTGCAGATGCAGCCAGCTGTGGCCCAGAGAGAACTGGGAAGAAGTCAGTCGCTTTAAACATGTGCAGATGCTTTCCTTGTGGTTGTGCTGTACAGTACGGTATAGCCACTGTTACGCTGCATTCGCTGTTATGGGTGGATGGTTGAGTATACGGGAGGAAGTGTGGATCCTGTGCAGCTCCTGCATCGTTGTATAGAGGGGTTGGGTACCCACAGGGTTCCGTCCCCACATTTCCTGTGGGTAGTGAGGGTGGCTCTCGTTGGCTGAACTGTTCCCCGGTCAGTGGATATACAGGTGGTGAGGGTTTCTCCACTGTCACCGGTCGTGTGTTTGTCACTGTTCAGCTAGTCACTGTGTGTGGTGGTGCATGCCTGTAACCCCAGCGCTCGGGAGATGTGAGGCGGGAGGATCACCGTAGCTTCAAGCCACCTGGGGCACCATAGTGAGATCCTGTTTCAAAAACCATAAACCAAAGTTGAACTAGTGTTTTTGGAGCAGCTATAATGCAGATGTCATTCTCACGGCTGAGCATGTGCCAGTGACAAGAATCATGTGTCTCTACTTCCTGGAGTTTCCGAGGATGGCCCTGGGGAGGGAGCCTGTGGGGTAGGTGGTGCTGGGGACAGGCACAGGTGACTCAGGCCTGGGCTCTGTCTGTGACCAAGTCCTGGTGCGCTGCCTGAGGGGCCGTCCTGCCGTGAAGGTGAAAGTAGGGATGCGGTGCCCAGGGTCCCCCACCTGGCCCCTCTCCCAGCGTCATCCTCCCCCTGGGCTCCCTGGCCTCCCTGTGGTGACCCCCAAGTCCGTCCCTGTCCCTTTGCGCCATCGTCTCTGCCTGGCCCTGGGCTGCAGTGGGTCTGTGGCTGTCCCCGTGTGAATGCCTGATGAGGTGCTGTCCGGGGCAGGAGTGCAGGCAGCACTGACAGTGAGGAGGAGGAGGACGAGGACGAGGACGAGGAGGAAGAGGAGGGCGGTGGCCCCTCCATCCCCAGCTCTGGGCCTCAGCCTCCTGGTGAGTGTGGGCACTTGTGGACAGGGCCTGGTGTCTGCCTGCCCTGAGCTCACCCTCTGTCCCCACCCCACTGCCCAGGCCCGAGCTGGACAGCTACCTTCGCACCAGTGCCTGTGGACGCCCTGCCAGGCCCCTGCGACTCCAGGGCGGCGGAGCTGCTGCCCCCTGCCCAGAGCCCGACCAGCCCTCCGACCCCTGATGCCCGGCAGCTCAGGTGGGGTGGGCGGGCCGGGCAGTCCCAGATCTGGGCCATGCAGGCTGGGTGCTGACTCAGCCACACCTTTGGGCTCCTCTTGTCTCCCAGGTCTCAGGATCCCGTTCCCCCCTCAGCACCTCAGATGGCCGCAGATGGCAGCAAAGTTGCAAACGGCAGCAAGCCTCCAGATGGCAGCAAAGTAGCAGAGCCCTCTGGTGAGCCCCCCTGCGCCCGCCCTCCAAAGGCCCCAGGTGCCACTTTGGGTGCTGGCATGGGATGGGGGTGTGGACAGTCTGCATTTGAGGGAAGCCGCTGGCTGAGCTGCGGCCTGTCCTTTGTCCGCAGCCCCCGGCCAGGCCCTGGTCAGTGTTGAGGCCCTCCAGGCCGCCCTGCGTGGGGTGTGCTCTGCCCCCAGCTCAGTGGACAGGTGAGCTGTCACTCCCTTCTGGGCTCCTGCTTGCAGCGGAACGCTGCCTGGTGTGTGGCGGTATCTGTGTCGGCCCTCTGCAGGCCCTTTGCGGGAATGCACATGTAGGGTGGGAGTGCACCAGGCCCTGGCCGTAGGGGGAGGCTTGTGGGAGGGGACACCCGGCACTGTGGGCCATGAGTGCCTGCTGCCCGGGGATGACCCACCCCTGGCCGTGTGTGTTCTGGAGCCCCTGTGCAGTGACCCAGCATCTACTTGGTCACCTGGAGCCCCTTCCCAGCAGCTGGAGGTGGTCAGGTGCAAGCGCTTCTGCAGATGACAGGTGAGGGCAGCCCGCGTTAAGCCACACTGCCCTTCCTCACAGTGCGACCAGAGACTCCTCTACCTCTGTCCCCCCCTCTGGGGCCCTGCAACCCCCTCAGACCAAGGATGGGGAGAAGAACCCAGAGCCCGTGGGGCTTCCTCCAAGCCAGAGGTGAGCAGTGGGGCAGTCTCGGGTGGGGGCCAGAGGAGCAGAGAGTGACTGCCAGGTGCCCTCTCCCTGACAGTGCCCAGGCCCTTGAGCTGCCTCCGATGCCCAGTGGTGTGGCCCCAGTAGCGCCCCTCTCCCCGGGCCCCCAGTGAGTGTGGCTGCAGCCTGGCGGGGGGGTGGGGAGGTGGGGCCACCTGACTCTCACGCGAGTCTTCTGTTCCAGGTAGCTGCCCGGGGGCTGTGGTGGCCTGATCCTCCATCCTCCCCGAGGACTGGGGGGCAGGGTGTGTCCCTTGTGGGTCCTTTGCTCCCCACACCTGTCCCCCGTGCTCCTCTGGACTCCTGGAGGCTGTGCCAGGGCGAGGCCCCGCCCTGCCCCGTTTGCACTGAGGAGAGAATGTGGAGCTTGCCTCCTAGAATAAAGAGTGCCGTAGAAAGAGGAGAGACGTATATCATATATGTACGAGGGGGGGCGGGGAGGCACCAGAGTACGGTGCCGTCCCAGGGGAGCTGCACTGGGTCCGGGCCCCGGCACACACTGTCCTTTGGCCGCTGCAGACGCCGCGCCCAGCCTTCTGCTCAGGTCCACCGTGGGTGGGTGACGGGCCAGTGGGCGGTGCCTTCACCCAGACCTGCACTCACCGGGCATCTAGCTCTGGGAAGCCAGCCCCCTTTACCTCTCCAGGGGCCCCATCTGATTGGCTGGGCCCTTTCCCAGGGCCTGGGGTCCTAGCCCCACTGCCAAGTGGCCTTGTCCCAGCTCCCTCCCCCATGATGGCGTGAGTGTGTGTTCGTGCGAGCTTGTTTCATATTGCAAATATAAATAAAGGAAGACGGTTTACGATTCCCGCTGGTCAGACCTTGCCTTGGGACCCTGAGGAGAGCAGCTCTGCTCTGAGCCCTGACACTCCAGGGGGCGCAGTTCGGATGGGGCGGGACTTCAGACAGAAGGGAGCTGGCAGTCCTCACCGCCATGCGTCCCCTTCTGCCCTCCCTCAGTGGCTGAGAGCTGGGGAAGTTGGGAGCCCTTGGGCTTCAGAGCCAGGGGTTCCTGCCCAAGGCGGGAGGCTGGGTGTCCCCAGGGTGAGGCAAGTCCTGGCTCCCAGTGGTTGGCACGGGCCTGTCATCGAGGTAGAGTGGAGCAGGAGCCGCCTGTGCCTGTCCCTCCAGTGTGCTGCTGCACTGGAGCCCCGCGCTGTCCCTTCCGGCTGTGGTTGCTGGGCTTACCGTGGGAGGCACGCTCACTGGCTTCGCCCTGCAGGCAAAGCTGCCAGGTTGCGATTTGCTGGGTGGCGGTTCTGGGGGTTGAGGGACCCCTTGGCTCCAGTGGGCACCTCAGGGTAGTGGGAAGGCCCCATCTCGGGCTGTTATCAGCCCTGGAGTCCACAGGACACTCAGGTTAATGTGTAACAAGCCCTCTCCACCCCGAGTCCACTAGCTGCCACCTGCAGGGCACCCATATTCCAGGCCAGCATGGACCTCAGGGAAGAGGGTCTGCCCCTGAAGACGCTCTTCAGCCAAGTGAGCCTGTAGGGTGGGGTTCAGGGCTTGGGGAACCAAGCAGCCTGGGGCCGTGGGGTCCCTGTGCTCCCAGGAGCAGGTCCTGTGGGGTTGAGACTGCCTCTTGCAGGTGGGAGGCCAGAGCAACCTGGTCCCCCAGGAGGCCAAAGGTCCTGCCCCTGTCCCTGACCAGGGCCAGCCTGGACGGCTCAAGGCAGTGCGGAGGGGAGGGTGGGCTGGGAGCCGCGAGTTGTGTGGGTAGGGTGGGGCTGGGCTGTGTGCTCAGCACCTCCTTCCGCAGCACCCCGGGGCCAGCGGGTGGCTGAGCCCTTTCCTGCTCACCTGCTGCGTCTACCTCCTCTGGGGTCCCGAGGCCCCGCCGTCCTGGCCTGCGGCCCTGCTCAAGTGCCTGCCTGTGCTCTGCCTTGCGCTGTTCCTGTGGGCCGTGCCCACTGCTGGGGGCCGCGCCCGGCTCCTCCAAGGGGGCCTGCTGTGCTCGGCCGTGGGGGACGTCTGCCTCGTGTGGCCCGCGGCCTTCCTGCGCGGTGAGTAAGGGCCCCGGAGGAAGAGGAGGGCGGAGGCCAGAGAGGGGGACAGTCAGGGTGCTGTGTGCTCCGTGTTTGGGGGAGGCCCAGAGACGGCGACAGCACTAGACAGCCCAGGACGTCTGGGGCAGTGTGACTCGTGGCTGAGGGTGTGGCCGTGCACAGGAGCGGCGAGTGCAGTCAAAGGTGCCCTCTCCCGCAGGCATGGCTGCCTTCGCTGCGGCCCACCTCCTCTACCTGCGGGCCCTCGGCCTCTTTCCTCTGCGGCCCGGCCTGCTGCTGCTCGTGCTCCTGAGCTTCGCGGCCTACCTCAGCCTCCTGCTGCCACACCTGCAGCCTGCCATGGCCGGGCCCGTGGCGGCCTATGCACTGCTCCTGGCCGGGGTGCTGTGGCGTGGCCTGGCTCGCGGTGGGAGTGCTGGCCACGGCACACTGCTCTTCGCCGTGTCTGATGTGGTGCTCGCCTGGGACAGGTTTGTGCACCCTCTGCCCCGCGGCCGCCTGGTGACCATGACCACCTACTATGCGGCCCAGGCTCTCATCACCTTATCTGCGCTCAAGAGCCCTGAGAGGAAGGCCGACTGAGAGGCCCGCTGGACGGATGAACCCCTCCTCCCGCAGCGGCCGCCTCCAGCACCGTGTGGGCCTCTTGGGTTCCAGGCCACTCTCCAGACCCTGCCCTGCCCTCTGGGCCTGTGCCTCCCGACCCGTGCCCCTCCTGCCACACCAGTCGCCTGTCTGTTTGCTGATGCTAAGTAAAGTGAGTGTGGAGAGACCAGAGCCACCAGTGTTTTGGGTCGCGGAGGGAGGGAGCCCATCCCAGAGCCCGGTGCCTGAGGATTCCTTCGCCTCCGTGTGGTGGACAAGTGGGCAGGTCTAAATCCAGGAAAGATGTTTCTGCTTGTTCTTTTGAGATATGGTCTTGCTACCTAGCCAGGCTGTTTGCACACTCACAGCAGCCCTCCTGCCTCAGCCTCCCGAGTACTGGGATTACAAGCCTGTGCTGTGCCTGGCCGAGAAAGACGTCTTTCAGGAGGCACAAATCTGTGATCACGTTGTTGGGGCTGGAGAGCTTGAAGGAGGAGCCAGGGTGGGAAGAGTGCTGGAAGAGAGGGCCGGTGTGGTGCAGAGGTCTCGGCGGCTGCTGCCCTCTGGGCCTCATCCACAAGGTTGGATTTGGCTGAGCTTCTCAAGGCGCTGTGCTGCTGGGGCGACTCTCAGTAGAGGGGAGACGGCTGCACCCTGCCCTGTCCAGGCTGTCTGCAGGCTCCCCGGGCCCTGAGGGAGCTGGGGGTTGGAAGGTGGGGTGTCAGGAGGAGGTGGGAGCACAGAGATTTCCTTGAGAAATGCGGAGAGCCGGCAAGGACAGTCTGAAGGCCGGGTTCCCCTGTCCGAAGCCTCTGCTTCCTCTTTCTGCTCACCCACTTGTCTGCCTGTGCTGGGGATGGAGCCTCAAGGTGCTCGGGCAGGCAGCCACATCCCCACCCTTCTTATCTGCAATGCGGGTCAAGGTCTTGCTGCGTTGCTCGGATGTGTCTAACTTGCTGTCCTGCTGCAGCCCCCAGGAGCAGGGACACGCTGGCTTCCCGTCCTCTGCCCGCACCCCAGACTGGCAGGCAGGACTTGGAGCAGAGTGCGGGCACGGGCAGATGCCACACGGAGCTGACTGGGCGCTTGCAGACCCGGGCGGGAGGCCTGGCCCTGTGGGTGCGAGCCGTCTGCTGGGCCCTTGCAGCGGCGGGCAATAGCCACCGTCTGAAGAGGAAAGGGCTGAGGACTAGAAATAAGGTCCACGGGAGGAGCGGCCCAGCGCGGCACCGGTGAAGCTCTGGACACCGCTGCCTGCCCAGCCCACCCCGTCCCCCAGGAAACCTGTGGAGGGTGTTAAGGACGTGGCCCACCTGCCCGGGCCCCGTAGAGCCCCCAGCCGCCTACTCGGAGCCACTGAGTCACCGGGCGTCCCCCCTCAGAGGCCTTTCCTGGAGTAGCTCTGTGCCAGGCTCCGCAGCCTGTGCCCGCCCGCCCTGCAGGTAGACCCCCGTCAGCACCGAGGACAGCGCCAGGCCGCGGGATTCCTGCCGGGCAGGGCCGGCCGGCCGGGAACAGCTACCTGCACAGTCCCTTCCTTGCTGCCCACGGGGGTCCCAGCGCTCAGCCTCCCTCCTGGTGCTGCCCGGCGAGCGCGCTGGGCCGGGGAGGGCTGAGCTGGTGAGAAGGCAGCGCCATCTGGGCCGGGGAGGGCTGAGCTGGTGAGAAGGGCCAGCCTTGGCCCTTCCTCTGCCTGATTGTCCACATGCAGCCTCAGGACTGCGGGAGGATCCACTCCAAGCACAGTGGCAGGCTGCCACCAGGGGCCGCCCTCCCCTCAGCCCTTCCCGGGGTCCACCTCTGCTTTTTTTTCTTCTTTGTGGGGTTTGGGGATTGAACCCAGGGCCTCCACAGTGACCCACGTCCTCAGCTGCTTTTTATGTTTTATTCTGAGGCAGGGTCTCACTAATTCACTGTTTCCAGGCTGGGCTCAAAAAGCTTGTGATTCTTCTGCTTCAGTCTCCTGGAGTGCTGGGATCACAGTGTGTACCGCGCCTGGCTTCAGTTTATTTCATGTCCCAGTTAGGCTCGTGGGGCACTAGTTCTTGTTCTTTCCCCCTGCATTTACCGCCTGCAGTGGGGAGAGCAGTTCTGAGGGCTTCCACTTGTCCTTGCCACCCTCCACCGTCACACCGACAATGTCTGGCATGATTTCCACCCACGTACTCAGGGTGCAGGAAGGGAGACGCACACAGCGCCCTTTTCTGAAATCCTTTGTGTTCTGGGGATGGATCCAGGGTCTTCACACCACGCTACATCTTAGCCTTTTGTAAGCTGACCAGGCTGGCGTTGAACCTGCGACCCTACTACGCCAGCCTCCCAGACACCAGGCTCACAAGGGGCTTCTAAAGTCCACTCAACCCATAGTGTGATAGTCTTAGCCTGGCTAAGATCGACCTCTGTGGAAACTCAGGACAGACTCCCTCCGCCTGAGATCCAGCTCCGGGCTGTCCTCGGCCGCCAGGCTGCATTGGTGGCTGTGCCAGTGCCCCACACATAGTCCCTCCTTGGGCACAGCACACCCAGCCTGGCTCCCAGGGGTGCTGGCTGCTCACAGATGCCTGGTCCGAGAATTGCAGTGGGCCAACCTGAGATGTTTCCCAGCAGGAAGCTCTGGGAACTCACCCTGGGGGAAGCGGGACAAAGATCTGTGACACAGTGGGGTCATGTCCTTGCGTGGCTCCACCCTCTGCCCATGGCACTCCCTCCAGGCCCTTTCTCATAAATGCAGCCCTCACCGGCAGGCCTTGTGGGAACCCCTGGCTCAGCCTCTGCTCCGGGGACATGACCTGTGGCAGGAGGGTCCCCTGTGGTCACTGGCGTCTGGTCTCTCACATAGGCTGGAGGAACTGTCGTCACTTTCTCCATGCTTCTGGGAGGGGGTGACAGGAACGTGGCTGGGGAGTTGTGCTGACCCAGGCTCCCACCAGCGTGTGGTCCAGGCTGGCCTCGGACTCATGGCACTCCTCCTGCCTCATCTTCCTGAGTGCTGGGACTGCAGGCCTGCACCACCACGCCTGGCTTAAATCTTAATTTGTACAGATGGGAAAACAGGCTCTGAGGCTGGGCATGGTGGCCCTTACCTGCTGAAGCAGGAGGACCTCTGTGAATTCAGGGTCAGCCTGGGCGACATAGTGAGACCCTGTTTTAAAAAACAAGGCAAAAAATGCTCATGTAGCTGAGCGTAGTGGCACACACCTGTAATCCCAGCACTTGGGAGGCTGAGGCAGGAGCAGCTTTGTGAGTTTAAGGCCAGCCTGGGCTACAAAGTGAGCTCAAGACCAACCTGAACTGTGTAGTGAAACCCTGTCTCCAAAATCCAAAAACAAAACAAAAACTCTCATGTAGTAAAAAATTTCAAATTAGACAAAAATATAAGAAAAAATGAAAAACATCTATCACTCCAGTGAGGATGTTCAGGGTTGCCCTGGGGTAAAGTGTGTGGACCAAGGGAACCCACACCCCAGGGCGTGTGCAAGAGGAGCAGTGGGAAGTCCAGCCCAGCCCTGGGATCACAGCCCCAGGGGCCCTGGCTTCCTTGTGACCCAGGAACTGTGCTAAAGGTCTCACAGCCCTGAGCGGCATAGTTCCCCCTCCTCCTTCTCCTTTGTCTTGGGTGGGGTGTGTCACAGAAGACCCAGTGGTGGCACTGCACAACTGGGTTCTCCCCGCCAGTGGGCCGCGGCCTCTCACTTCCTGCAGGACGGCCCGCAAGGCTGGCTTCCCTTCTGCACACTCCTTCCCACTGGGTGAAGCAGAGCTCTTGGGTGTGATGCTCAAAATGGATGGGGCCCCCTCCGCCCGATCTGTCTTGATGTTCTGCCAGGAGGATGCCCACGAGACACCGCAGGGGGGCACAGGGTAGAGATACAAGGGGTGGGCCAGGGCAGGGGAACCCTAGAGCCGGCCCAGTGGCACCCTGCCATGAGTGCTGTCCCCGCCAGGCTCCCGGCTGCAGAACCTCATGGGTGAGGTGTGTTACTGCTGATGCACCCTGTCTGAGAGCAATCCGTCCTGCAGGGACAGACAGCGGACACCTACGCACATGGTCCTCGGCATAGCTCAGACCCATGCTGCGTAGCTGCTGTTTTCTCTTTTCATTTGATCTTTAATAATAAGTGCTGCATAACTCCCTGCCGAGCCAGAGTTATTTCTCAGCCAGGAGCATGCTTCATGGACGCTTAGACACAGTCGTGCAGGACCCCAGGGGTGCACCTGCTCTTCCACCAGTGCCTCTGAGCTGGCCTTGGGCAGCCCCTGCGATCACATCAGGGACCCTGAGGTGCCCATGGCTCTGGAACTGGCAAAAGTGGGTCGCAACATCCTCTGTATGTGAGGTGGAAAGTGCTTGAAATTTACTTTAGAAACGAGATGGGGCAGGCACAGTGGTGCACACCTGTAATCCCAGCAGTCTGGAAGAGGGAGGGAGGATGATCACAAGTTGGAGCCCAGCCAAGCAAGACCCAATCTCACAAATTTGCAAAACGTGCTGGGGATGTAGCTCAGTGTGAAGGCGTTGGGCTCCATCCCCAGTACACACAGAACAAAACCAACCCAGCAGGAAACAGCAAACCCGGGAGGCAGCCCCGCTGAAGGATGGAGCAGGAGGTGATTCTGACAGTGCAGGGCGGGGCTACAGCCTGGGAGCTCACATCCCAGCTCGCAAGCAAGTGTCAGGACATCCAGAGACAGTGCAGCCAAGGGATGACCGAGGGGACGTGCCTGAGCTGCTGGAGACCCTCACAGGCCAGGGGCCTTGTGCTGCCACCATGTCACAGGTTCCTCAGCATGCACTTCCCAGGGCTTGGCACCCTTCTTTCCAGGGGACCCAGCTGAGTCACCCTGAGCTTGATTCGCCTCAGGTCAGGACTGTGGCCAAGTGGCTGTGTAAATACAAACGCACACAAACGACAGCCTCCGGGGCTCCAAGCTAGTGGCCAACCCAGGGTGCCTCACATGGGAGCCCAGTGCTGCCGGAGGAGGAGGAGGAGCTGTGGGGCTCAGGGCAGACGCACCTGGCGGGGAGATGGTGCGCACAGAGGCCTGGAGGCAGCAAGTCCCGGCTCATCTGTGACCACCACGGACCTGCAGCGCACAGAGGAGCCCACCGTGCCAGGCTGGTCTCCTTGCCCTGTCTGCCCTGAGGGAAGAGGGCCCCCTCCGCTGTCCCCACGATGCTCCTCAGGGTCATGTGGCTGTTGGCACATCGGCCACGAATGTGTCTGGGATTCACCACAAAGCAGGGTGAGCTGGGGCTGAGCTTCCAGGTGCACCCGGAGACAGCAGGGCCGGGCGGTGTCCGGCAGCAGGGAGGTGAAGAAGTACAAGGGACAGGGCAGGGCCGGAGCTGGGCTCTCACGCTGGGCCTGCACTTCCTCCTCCTCCCCTTCCTGCCTGGGCTCTGGCCACACCATGGGCTGGGAAAGGGGAAATTCTTGAGTATAAAGTCCAGCAGGTGGAGGGACCAGGCTGGGACTCCTGTGTCACTTGCAGTGACAGGACACATGGACCGGGTTGCCGTGGGCCTCGGGGTCTGGGGGAGCCTGGTGCTACTGGTAAGTCCTCCCTGCCCGGGGCAGCCGGGTCCCAAGGGAGCGGGAGCTGGGGCTCAGACTCCACAGTCAGAAGATGAAGGATGGGGCTCCTTGAACTCAGAACCAAGAGGAAGTGGGAGCTGGTTATGCCCTGGAGAAGCAAGGGGGATCCCGGTTTGGGAGGACTGTGGAGAGTCTGATACCCAGGCTTAGATAGCACAGTGACAGTGGAGCCGGAACTGCCCCTCAGGCAAGACGCAGAGAGCTCCAGAGTCACATTACAGTGCCTTTCTCCCTCTGAGGGCCAGGGCTGTTCCCTCAGACCGGGGATCCGGGCCTGGCCTGCCCCCTCAGACCCTGGCATCCGGGGCCAGCCTCCCCGCTCAGACTTGGGATACAGTCCTGGCCTCCCCCCTCATACCCTGGGGTCCGGGCCTGGCCTCCCCTCTCAGAAAGGGGTTTCAGATCTAGCCTCCTCCCTAAAACCTGGGGATCTCCTTCCTCACATCCAGGGCTCCAGGCCCAGCCCTTCTTTCTGACCCTGGTATCTGGATCCAGCCTTCAGTTTCATTTTCTTCATTATCTTCTGACTTTATGGTTACTTCCCCACCCCCAGCATTGCAAGCCTGTAGGTTTAAAAAATTAAAACCATTACGTTTATCTTTGGCCTTATCAGTAGAGCCAATGTCAGCTTCTGCGTCCCTGAAACAACACCCCTACCATACTTGACCTTGTTCCCTGCTGGAAGAACACGGATATTGGGGCGACCTTTGTCACAGCTCAGCCCTGAGCTACCCTCACCAGGGTGACTGTCAGGCAGGGCTGGGAGTGTCCTGGGCAGCCACCAGGCCCACGGTCACTCCTGGGTCCACGGGAGCCTGAGCTCTAACTCCTTCCCTGGCTCTTTCTAGGGTCTGTGCAGCTGGACAGTGGGCGGGGCAGCCGGTGAGTGACCCCTCAGAACCGTGGGCCGCACACACTGGGGCCTCTTGGCCTCTCCATGAAAGCCTCCCACCCAGGAGAGGGGGTTGGAGAAGAGTGAACCGAGTGAGGTGCTGGGGGCGGGGGGCGGGAGGCAGAGGAATGGTGGGCACTGGCTGACAGGGACCCTCATCCCAACCCCCAATCAGTGAGAGACCTGCGAGTGCACGCTCAGACCAACAGCTCCATCAGCCTGCGCTGGGAGGAGCCCCAGGGCTCGGACTCCCAGAACCTCACCTACTGGGTCCTGTGGGCTGGAGAGGGCGACACAGGTGACCCCCGGAAGACCACCGACACCAGTGTCACCGTGGAGGGACTGCGCCCTGGGTCCTCATATGTATTTTCTGTGTGGGTGGAAAGAGACGGAGTCAACAGCACCGCGGAGACTCTCAATGCTTCTACAGGTGAGGGGCAGCCAGTATTTTAGGAGGGTGTTATATAATTTCCATGCGTTTATGAAGTTCTTGTCATTTCTTTTGCCATTGGTTTCCAATTGTACTGCACTCTAGGCTGATGATATGCATGGAATAATTTTAATTCTTTTGCATTTACTTAAGCATGTTCTATGGGCTAGTATGTGGTCTATTTTGGAAATCATCCCATGTGCAGTCGAGAAGAATGTGTATCCTGATGTGAGGTGGAACACTCTGTCAACATCTACTAAGTTGATTTGCTCAAAAGTTGGGTTCAGTTTTAATGTTTCATTCTTGTTTTTTTTTTTTTTTTGGTACTAGGAATCAAACTCAGGACCTTGCACATGCCAGGCCAGCATTTGTGCTGCTGAGCTATATCCCTGGCCCTTAATATTTCATTCTTGATTCTTTTGTCTAGTTGATCTGTCTATTTGTGACAGTGGGGTATTGAAATCCCCCAATACAATTGTATTAGTGCTTATTTGATTTTTGTTTTATATTGTTGGGTGCATTGGTATTTGTGGGTTTTTTTTTGTTGTTGTTATTTGTTTTTCGTCTTTTTGAGATAGGGCCTTGCTATGGAATTCAGGCTGGCCTTCAACTCACTTTGTAGACTAGGCTGGCCTCGAACTCACAGCTATCCTCCTACTTCAGCCTCCTAAGTGCTGGGATTACATGTGAGTGTCACCGTGCCTGGCTACATTGGTATTTGTTACATAGATATTTATGATTATTATCTCTTCCTCTTGGATTGTCCCCTTTACAATGGTGTAGTGATCTTTTTTATATCTCTTAATCAGTCTTGGCTTGAAATCCACCTTGTCTGCAAGTAGAATATCTACCGCTGCTTTTTTTCGAGGTTCCTGTCACAAGGAGTATTGTTTTCCATCCTTTGACTTTCAGTCTGTGAATACCTTTTTGAGTTACATGTGTTTCTTCTATGCAACATATTGTTGGATCTTGCTTTTTGATCCATTCTACCATCTGTGTCTTTTGACTGGTGAATTGAGACCATTAACCTTGATGGTTATAACTGATATGTATTGTCTTCTCCTCGTCCTGTTGTTTTCCTGTTGCGGGCACCCTTATTTTCCCCCCTCTATTTAGTTGTTTGCCTTGCCTGGTGGATTTCTCCTGTTGGTGTTCATGGAGTTGTACTCCTTGTTTTCTCTTTCTAGAATGTCCTTCACAATGTTTTGGAGTGCTGGTTTGATGGTCATGAATTTCTTCAGGTGCTATTTGTCATGGAAATACCTTATTTCTCCATCAGTCTGATAGTTTGGTGGAGTATATCAATCTGGGTTGAAGGTTGTTTTCTTTTGGGGTTTGAAATACTTCACTCCAAACTCTCCTTGACTTGAGGGTTTGTGCTGAGCAGTCAGCTGTGATTCTAATGGGCTTTCCTTTATAGGTGATTTGTTTCTTTTCTGTAACAGCTTTTAATGTTCTGTTCTTGTGTTGAATTTCTGGAATCTTGACTATAATATGCCTGGCTGTAGATTTTTTTGATCATGGCTAATTGGAATTCTATATGCCTCAGTTATTGTATGTCAAATTCTTTCTACCAGGGAAGTTTTCTGCCATGACATCTGTGAACAGGTTTTTATATCATTTGTGCTATCTCCTGCCTTTTCATTGACTCCAATCAATCTTATCTTATTCTTCTTTGCTTCGTATAGCAGCTGCTGGACTGATTTCTCATGGTCCCTTGCTATTTTTAAGAAATCTTTATTTTCGTGATTGCTAACTGCAAGTCTATCTTCTTCTTTTTTTTTTTTTTTTTTTTTTTTTCCAGTACTGGGAATCGAACTCATGAGCTTGCGCTTGCCAGGCAGGTGCCGTGCTGCTGAGCTAAATCCCCAGCCCCCTGCAAGTCTATCTTCTGAGATCCTGTGTCTGAGATCCTGTCCTCACATTGGCTTATTCCACTGCAGATACTTTCAATGGAATTTTTAGTCTCCTGGATATCTGCTTGAATCTGTGTTATGGATTTTGCTTCTTTCCTATGTTGGGCGCTCATGGCTTCCATCATTTTCTTAAACTCTATTTTTTTAATCTGTATCTGCTCTAGAGTCACTGAGCATGTTTTTCATTGTGATGACCATCTCTGCAGTTATCTGAGAAATTATTTCTGATTTGATTTTTTTCTAGAGGCTTAGTCAATTGTTTTGTTGTTACCACTTCAGAGAGGCCAGGTGGGTGGCTTTTGTATTGTTCCACCTCATTGCTTCCCAGGTTTGCCTTTGGTGAACTGGATGTCTGGTGTTGCATCTTGTTTAAGTGTCTTCTCATTTTCTTTTCTTTTGTTTAATTCCTTGGGTGATGCTTATAAATTGCCTGTGGTGGGTTGCTTTGTTGCTAGTATTTAGAACCTTGAGGAAATGACTGCTTCTCTGAGGCATCTTCCAGGTGTAGTTGGTTTTCGGATTTTGAGTCTGTTTCAAGATCCCACCTCTTTAATTTATTGAGGATGAGAAGTTGCTGCCTGCTTGGCACCACCCCTGGTTCTTTGGCACTGGCCCATAGTATTTTCTATGACCTTTAGTCAATCTCAGTCTTGGAATACCAGGAAGAACAGCTCGTTAGAACAATTATGTCACTTTGGCTAAAGTGGTACAATTGACAGTAAACATAGCATCAGATACACCCTAGGAAATTACACCGTAGTAACCTCTAATTTTGCAACCTTTAACTATAAGAACTAGATTTGTGGTTATATAACAAAATCTAAAACAAACCAGACAATTGTATGCAATAAATAAGCCCTCAATATGTCAATTTCACCCTCAGGAGAGAAAATTTAAAAAGGTTTAGGGGAAAAAGAGAGAAACAGAAGAAGAGGAAGAGACTAGAAGCAAGGCTGGAGGAAAAGGGGGACCACACAGACTTTGGGAAACTGGTGCTGAAGACAGGAGGGAAAGAGAGATGGAAGAGGTAAAAAGAGAACAGGACAGAAAAGCAACCACAAAAACAAAAAAAACACATTCACACTCATATAAAAACAAGATCAAACAATGAAGAGGAAAACAAAAAAGAAAAGAGGGTAAAAAATGTCCACTTCCAGGTTTGTCTCTGCTGTCTCTGCCAGAGAATGTGTGGAGACAGAGTCTGGATCCATGTTGATTTTTCCCAGCAGGCCAGCGGTAGCTTTACGTTGGGGTAGTGGATCATCTCAGTGAGCTGCACCTTTGTTTCCCCTGAAGTTCGGGCTGGCTTGTGGCTGGGAGGCTGGGACCTGACCCGCTCAGCCTGCTGCAGTCAGGGCGCCTTCTGCGGCCTCACCTGGGCTGGGAGCTGCCACGTGGAGCCAGCAGCTGCCCTGAGTTCCCAGCTCAGTTGGCCCCTCTCCAAGATGGGCCATGGCTAAGTGCCCTCCCCGCTGGAACAGCTAGTCTTGCAGCACTCACCCCCAGCCAGCACGGTCCTCCACGTCCACTGCGCCTTCCGCTACTGCCTCTCGTGGAGGCCTCTGGGGTTGCCAGCAGTCACCATGTATTTGCCCCTCCCTCCCATGCAGTGAGTCCCGACTCGGGGAGCAGGTGCAGCCTGATACCCACTTCTTCTTTGCTGAGCCTCTTTCTGCACTCTCCCCGTGGACTTTCTCCACTCTCAGATCCTTCCTGGACTACGGGGCCCACTTTTCTCCCTCTCTTCCTCTCTTTGCTGTATTCAGTATCTGGACAGCAAATCTCAGAGAGGCTCCTCACCACTCCACCATCTTCCCAGAGGTCTAGGTGAGAGTCAGCAGCCAGTGTTTTAACCTCTTCAGGTCCATGGAACTGGGGATTCACTCCAAGGCCTTCACGCTGAGCTACATCCCCAGCCCGTGTTTGTTTTTGTTTGTTTGTTTGGTTTAAGATAACGTTTTGCTGAATTCCCCTAGCAGAAATTGAAGTTTTGATCCTCCTTTCTCAGCCTCCTAGAGTTCTGGGCTTAGGGGTTGCCCCACCACACTTGGCTCTTACTCTCTCCTTTGTGGGGATTTGTGTGGGGTGCTTGAAAACAGACAAGTGTGGCAGATTCTGTGATTCAATAGAAATATACAGAGCCCCACATGGAAACTTCAGTTTTCTATTAGCCACATAAAAATGTAGAAAGAACCCCGGCCGAAATGAGTCATCACAGGGTATATCACGTAGTGTGAGAGATGTAAAACACTTCCTTCTTAATGGGTAATTTATGTAGAAAGGATGAATGGGGTTGTGTTTCCAACTTCATCCTTACTGTGCCTACCTCATGGGTCAGTACTGTCAGCATGTGCGGGCCTGGAACGAGCCGCTCACAGTGCTCCACAGTCCCGTGGGGCCTGTGCCACCGAGGCGCACGCTGCGGGTCTCAGCATCCCATGTCCTCCTTCTGGGTCTGAGAGCTGGGGAAGGGCAGGAAAATGTGAGGGCCAGGAGCAGACCTGATTTCCCCTCTGTCCCTGTGCTCAGCCCCCAACGCAGTGACCAACCTGCGAGTGCACGCTCAGACCAACAGCTCCATCAGCCTGCGCTGGGAGGAGCCCCAGGGCTCGGACTCCCAGAACCTCACCTACTGGGTCCTG
>NW_004955567.1:1002493-1004319 GCF_000276665.1 Chinchilla lanigera
CTCAGCCCCCAACGCAGTGACCAACCTGCGAGTGCACGCTCAGACCAACAGCTCCATCACTCTGCGCTGGGAGGAGCCCCAGGGCTCGGACTCCCAGAACCTCACCTACTGGGTCCTGTGGGCTGGAGAGGGCGACACAGGTGACCCCCGGAAGACCACCAACACCAGTGTCACCGTGGAGGGACTGCGCCCTGGGTCCTCATATGCATTTTCTGTGTGGGGGGAAACAGACGGCGTCAACAGCACCGCGGAGACTCTCAATGCTGCTACAGGTGAGGGCACCGCTGTTTTACCCTCTTCTTAGTAAAAGGAAGTAGTGTTTTGTGGTTGGAAATAATAGAGAATGTCACCTGTCCTGTGATCCAATAGAAGTACAATGGGAGCACCCATGTAAACTTTATTCAGCTATATCAAAATAAGGAAAAAGAAAGAGGTGAAATGGATGATCAGGACCTATTTCTTATAGCCCACTTTATCTAAAACACTGTTATTTCAGCATGTGATCTGTACAGAAAGCATTGGTGAGATCTGACATCACAAATTTTATAAAGAATCTTCTCAACTTGTGTGTACTTTACATTTGTGGCTCATCTTGGGAAACCGTGCCCCATCACAGCGGGGCAGTAGTCACATAGGACCCGTTCTGTGTGAATGGTTCAGGTCTGAACCCTCTTATGCCCCCTGACTGAGTTCAAGTATTAACGAAAAGCTGGAAAGGTTGAGAACCAGGAACTACAACCCATTTCTCTTCCTGTCCCTATTTTCAGCCCCAAATCCAGTGACCAACCTGCGAGTGTGCACTCAGACCAACAGCTCCATCACTCTGCGCTGGGAGGAGCCCCAGGGCTCGGACTCACAGAACCTCACCTACTGGGTCTGGTGGCCTGGAGACCATGCCACAAATCAGACCCAGAATACAATGGCCACCAATGTTACCCTGCATGGGCTTCAGCCTGGATCTTTGTATACATTTTTGGTGTGGTCAGAGAAGAATAGGATTAATAGTTCTCATGAGACTCAAAATGCTACCACAGGTGAGATGCTGGCAGTTCATTCTTTCTTCCTTTTTCCCCTTTTTGAAAGGTTGTGGTTGGTGGTTTTGGAGGATTACCAGGGGATTATGTAGATTGTCTAGCTCACAGTTCTTTGGTCAATATGTAGCCACATACCTGTGAGTTCACAGGAGAAAGCTGAGCGCATTCTCTTGAATTCTTTGCTCAGGAAATGAAGGAACAGTTGTCCTTGATGCCTTTTGCTTCGGGTTTTGAGTAGTATGTTAGTTACTTTTTTGTTACTGAGACAAAGTACCTGACACTCAAAGTTAAAGGAGGAAGCGTTTATTTGACTCACAGTTTGTGGAGGTTTCAGTCCATAATCGGGTGTCTCCAAGGCAGGGTGGCGCATGGCAGAGGGACGTCAGAGAGGGAAACAGTTCATGGCAGGCAGAAGGCAGCAAAGTAGCGAAGTAGCAAGCAGCATGCAACAAGCAACAACCCTCTTTTTGTTCCTTATATTTTACCCTTAAGGAGGTAGCACCCCCACCTAGGGAGGGCGTTCCCATTACCTCGCTCCCAGAACTATGCCAAAACAATCAGTGGACTAATTTAATAATCACACACCTTTGATCCCAGCGTCAAACACTTAATGTCAGCATAACACTCTAGATCCAGCCACCTCTGAAAAGCTCCACGTAAGACCACATGAGGCTTTGGGAGGCCATCCAGATACAAGCCATAGCTGGGCGTGGTGGCGTATGCCTCTAATCTCAGCACTCGGGAGGCTGAAGCAGGAGGATCATTATGAGTTCGAGACCACCCTGGGCTACA
>NW_004955567.1:1004419-1016416 GCF_000276665.1 Chinchilla lanigera
CTTTAGTATAGGTTGAGCCTAGTAACTTGCAAAGAGAAAAAAAAAAAAAAAAAAAAAAAAAAAAAAAGGTACAAGCCATAACAGATGATCAGGGTCAAAGGCTCTATTCTAGAATTGCAAGCATATCTCCTGGTACAAACAAGGGTGTTTGGGGCCTGGGCATGTCACTTGAGCGCCTAGGGAATTATATATTACTGTCATTGGGACGCTACGGTCCTCTGACCCTTTTTCTAGAACCATCTGTATCACATATTGAGGGTGGAAGCTGTGATCAACTGCTAAATTGTTTTGATGTGACAGTTCCCTCTTTCTGGTGTCCTGTTATCTGATACATTAGTCCTCATCACAGGCAGCCAGTTCAATTCAAGGTAAAGCTGTGTGAAATCACAAACTCAGTTCCATGGTGCTGTGGGCAGAACTGTGGCGCGGTCTCCAGCGTTACCTTGTCCACCCCTGAGCCACTCCCTGCCTGATGGACAGAGAAAGAGCATTTCCATCAGCCCAAAAGATGCCCTGGGCCTCTTTTAACATACATTTCATTAGTGCATATTAAGTTTTTAAAGTGTAGGGATTCATTGTGGCATTTCACACATGATCCATTTTACACTGACTTTTCTATAGGGTGAGAGCTAGAGATCTAGTTTCAAGATTCCATCTATAGATACCCAGTTTTCCCAGCACAGTTAGTTAAGGAGCCCGTCTTTTCTCCAGTGCATATTTTGGGCTCCTTTATATTCTAGTGTCCTCTTCAATTTCTTTGTTCAGTGTTTTGTAATTTTTGATGCAGAGTTCTTTCACCTACTGATTAGGTTGATACTTAGGTATGTTTTTAAACTATTGTGAATTGAATTATTTTCCTGACTTCTTTCTCAGCCTATTCATTATTGATGTATAAAAATCTATTGACTTTTTTTTTTTTTTTTTTTTTTTAGGTAGCGTCTTGCTATGCAGTTCATGCTGGCCTTGATCTCACTTTGTAGCCCAGGCTGGCCTCGAACTTGTGGCAGTCCTCTTGCAGCATCCCAAGTGCTGGGATTACAAGTGTGTGCCACCACACTAAGCAATACTATTGATTTTTTTAGTGTTGATTTTGTATCCTAACACTTTGCTCAATTTGTTTATCGGATCTAAACATCTTTTTGTGGAGTCTCTAGGGTTTCCTTAGTATACGATATATATTCTATGAATAAGAATAATGTATCTTATTTTATCCTTTTTATTTCTTTCTCTTATCTAATTGCTCAGCTAAAATTTCAAGCACTGTGTTGAATAAGAGTGGTGAGAATGGGCATCCTTGCCTCATTCTTGATTTTATAGAAAATGCTTTCAGTTTTTCCCATTCAGTATCATGGTAGCTATAGGTTTGTGATACATGCCTTTATTATGTTGAGGTATAATCCTCTGCACCTAGTTTCTTAGGGCTTTTATTGTGAAGGGATACTGAATTGTATCAAATGCTTTTTCAGTATCAGTTGAGATGATCGTGCAGTTCTTGTCCTTGATTCTATTTATTTTGTGTGCTGTATTTATTGATTTGCATATGTTAGAGCATCCTTTCATTCTTGAAATGAAAACAATTTGATCAGGGTGCTATTTTTTTCAATATGTTGTTGCATTCAGTCAGCAAGTTTTTTGATATATGTTTATACACATTCATTTTGTGAGGTAGGTTCTTGCTGTGTAGTGCAGGCTAGCCTTGAACTCACTGTGTAGCACCAGGCTGGCCTCAAACTTGAGGCAATCCTTCTGCCTCAGCCTCCCAAATGCTAGGATTATAGGCATGTGCCACCACGCCTGGTTACAAGTTTTTTGTTTTTTTTTTTTGGTTTTGGTTTTGGTTTTTCTCCGGTACCGGGAACCAAGCTCATGACCTTGTGCTTGCCAGGCAGGCGCTTTGCTGCTGAGCTAAATCCCCAGCCCCTACAAGTATTATTTTTAAAGGATTTTTGCAATTATGTTCATCAAGGATATTGGTCTAAAGTTTCCATTTTCTGTTGTGTTCTTATCTAGTTTGAGGTCAGGGTGATCTTGCCCTCATAAAGTGAGTTGGGAAGAGTTCCTTCCCTTTCTATTGCATGCAGTAGTTTGAGAAGCGTTGGCGTTAGTTCTTCTTTAAAGGTCCGGTAAGAGCAGTAGTGACTCTGTCTGATGCTGGGCTCTGTTGGGGAGTTTTTTTGTACTTCGGTCTCATTGCTTGCTATTGATCTACTTAGGTTTTTATATTCTTGTGAATCAATTTTGTGATATACATTTATACACATTCATTTTTTCCTAGATTCCAATTTATTGGAATATAGGTTTTCAAAATAGCCATTAACAATCCTCTGGATTTCAGTGTTATTTGTTGCAATAGCTCTTTTTCATATCTTATTGTATGGATTTGACTTTTCTCTCTCTTTTGATTAGTTTGGTTAAGAGTTTATCAGTCTCGTTTATCTTTTCAAAGAACCAACTCTTCATTGATCTTTTAAATCCCTATTTCACTAATTTCAGCTGTGGTCTTTATTCTTTTCTGTCCTACTGTTGAGTTTATATTTAATTTCTTTGTTTTTCTGAGATCTCAAGATGCATCATTAGGTTATTCATTTGAGATCTCTGATCTTTTTTTTAATGTAGGAACTAATAGTTATAAACTTTTCTCTTGGGACTGTTTTTGCTGTATCCCAGAGATTCTAATATATTGTGTTCCTGTCTTCATTTTTTTTTTTTTTTTTTGGTTTTTCTCTGGTGCCGGGAATCAAACTCATGACCTTGCACTTGCCAAGCAAGTGCTGTGCCACTGAGCTAAATCCCCAGCCCCCTGTCTTCATTTGATTTTATGACTTTAAATTTTCCCTTTGATTTCTCCAATGAACCATTGATCATTCAAAAGTGAATTGTTCAGGGCCAGGGCTATAGCTCAGCAGCACAAGCACCTGCCTGGCAAGCGCAAGGTCCTGAGTTCGATTCCCGGTACTAAAAAAAAAGTGAATTGTTCAATCTCTGTGTGTTTGTACAGTTTCTTAGGTTTCTTTCTGTTGACTTCTAGTTTCATTCCATTATGATCTGAAAAGATACAAGAAATTATTTCAATTGTTTGTATTTTTAAGACTGATTTATGGCTTAAAATATGATTTATGTTGCAGAAAGTTGCATGAGCTGTTGAAAAGAATGTATATTCTGCAGCTGTTGAGTAGAATGTTCTGTGATGTCTGCTATGTCCTTTTGAGCTATAATGCAGTTTAACTTTGATGTCTGTATGCTGATTTGGAGGGTCTGGGTGCCATATCTGTTGGTGAGAGTGAAGTATTAAAGTCACCCTCTACAATTGTATTGAGGTCTACCTGTCCCTTCATGAAGAGTAGTGTTTGTTTTATGAAATTTGGTGCAGTGAAGTTCAATGTGTCTATATGTACAGTTATATCTCCTGGGCGGATTGTTCTCTTTATCAGTAAGTGGTGGCCTTTGTTTCTTCTGGCTTAATTTAGGGTTGAGTCTGTTTGTTGGACGTGAGTAGAGCTACTTCTGCTCGCTTTTACATTCCATTTGCATGGAATACTGTTTTCCCATCCTTTCACTTTCATCACTGTACATATATGTCTTTGTTGGTGATGTGTGTTTCTTGCAGCCAGCAAGCAGTTGGGTCTTTTATTTTAATTCTAGTCTGTATCTTTAAATTGGAGAGCTGAGACCATTTATATTCAGAACTAGTATAAGAAGTATGTATTGCTTCCTGTCATAGTGTTTTTGTACCTTTTGATCTCTTCCCAGTTCTCATTTCCTTCTGTACTCCGTCTTCTGTATGCGGTATTCCTTCGTGTTTTTCTTCGGTGTTGGCCTAGTGGTTCTGACTTTCTTTAGTTTATGGCTGCCTTGGGAGATCTGTATTTCTCCTTCCATTTTGAAGGTAACTTTACTGGATAGAGTCATCTAGGTTGGCAGTTATTTCCTTTCAGGTTGGAAATGTGTCATTCCAAAGCCTCCTGGCCTTTGAAGTTTCTGCTAAAAAATCTGCAATCATTCTGAGGCATTTGTTTTTATAATAATGTTTCTGCCATTTTTCTCTCCCTGCTTTCAATATCCTTTCCTTGCTCTGAGCTCATGGCATTTTAACTACAATGTGACAGGGGTGGGTTCTTCTCTTCCTGTCTTGGGTTCTAAATGCTTCCTGCACCTGGATGTCCAAATCTTTCCTGAGATTTGGGAAAGTTTCTGTTATTATTTTACTGAATAGATTTTCCATGCCTTTCATCTATACCTCAGTACCTCCTCTATAGCAAAAATTCATGCTTTGTCTTTTGTGTCCTAGAGTTCTTGACTATTTTGTTCATGACTTGTTTTTTTAAATTACTATTTGAATGTAATAATTCATCACCCTTGTCCTTAATCCCCAGCTCCAGACTCCGTCACCATTGCCTCCTGTGTCAGTGCCTCAGGGGGCTATGGGCTCATCCTGACCTGGTCCTGCCCCTCTGGCGGGTATGATGGCTTTGAGCTGGAGGTGGGTCGGCAGCAGGACTCCCAGGACAGATCTTCATGCCAGAGTAAAGTGTTCCTGTCGGGCCTTGGGCCGGCTCGGTCCTACGCAGTCACCGTCACGACCATCTGGAGCGGGCTGAGGACCAAGTCTGCCTCGGTGACCTGCTACACTGAGAATGTGGGTGAGCAGAGCCCAGGCGGGGCTGAGCGGAGGGAGAGCCGGCCTCTGTGGGCTGGAGTCCCTGGGCCTTTTGGGGGTCTGTTTGCCTAATGACAGCTTTCTGAGATGTAATACATGGGACATATTGTCCAGCACTTTACACTCGTGCTACACACAGTGATTGACTCAGCTTGGGGATCCACCCACATTAATGGTGCAGTTCAGTGACGTTTAGTACATTCTCAACATTGTACAACTATCACCACTATCAATTTTAGAGCATTTGATTACTCCAGGAAGAAAACTCACCCCGTTTCATCATCACTCCTTAATTCCCCATTCCCATCCTCCTGCCCTGGACAGTCTCTAATTTCACGAATAAGTGCTTTCTCCCTTTTCACTGCAGAGTAGTATTTCATGGTGTGGACATACCACATTTTATTTATCCATTCATTGGTTAACAAATTAGTGGTATCATTTCCACTTTGGGACTGTATGGATTAATACTGATATGAACATTTGTGTACAAGTTTTTGTGTGAACATATGTTTTTATTTTTCTTGGGCATATACCCAAGAGTAGAATTGCTGGGTCACATGGTAACTCTGGCTGTTTGCAAAAACAAAACAAAACAAAACAAAACAAAAAACAAACAAGACAAAACTCTGGCTGTTTGCCAGATTTTTACCTAATGTGGCCGTACCATTTATCAGTGGGGTACTTGAAGAGCTTTGGAGTTTGACTTTGGAAAGTTCTGGCCATGTACCTCAGCTGAAGACCCCACTTTGCCCCATGTATCCCCTCCCAGGAAGCAGAGCCTCTTGGAACACTGTCTCCAGCGTGGAGAGACGGGGGAGGCTGTGGCAGCATGAGTGGGTGCTCCCCACCACGCCTGGCCAGGCTCTGTGACTTGGGGTGGCTCTGTCCCTGAGAGGACCGTCTTTCATCTGATGCTGTAGGATTCGGCCAGGCGCTGCTGGGGCCTGTTGAGCAGCAGCTGCCCCGAGCAGCCCTGCCCTCCATGGCTGACGGAGCTGGGCCGAGGGCTCAATCCATCCTGCAGCAGGGATGAGGATCACTGTCCAGGCTGAGGAAGGCAGAGCCGCGGCAGCCCCGGGCGTTCAGATCAGGCCCGGGAACCTGCGCAGGGAAAGTCGGGGAGACAGGGCTTTGTCCAGAGACTTCCCTGACCCTCTCGGCCTCAGCGTCTTCCGTGTACAGCACTGGTGAGGCTGGAGCCAGCGGGTCAGGAGACCAGGCCTGGCGTCTAAGGCACCCTGCTCCTCCCCAGGCGTCATTGCTGGAGCCGTTGTGGGCGTCCTCCTGATCCTCCTCCTCGCGGGCCTGCTGGTTTTGTTCCTGAAGAAGAGGTGAGACTTGGTACAGTGCGGGGCTGGCGGGCAACCAAGAGGTTCCGCAAAGAAGCCTGTGGTCTCTCCCTCACCTCCCGCCATCCTTCCCAGGAACAGGAAGCAGCGGAAGCAGGAAGCACCGCAGGAACTGGACTTCAGGTGAGCAGAGGCCTGGGGAGCTTGGGACAGTCGTGTTGGGCAGTCCGTGTGTTTGCTGGTCTCTGGACAGGGCAGAGGGCTGGTCCAGGGCTCGCATGCCCCAGCTGGTGCCTGGAGTCAGGTCCTGCCTTGGCCGGGACATCCGCTCATTCATTCATCCATCCATTCATTCATCCATCAGCTATCAACTGAGCACTGAAATCTGCTGGGCACTCTCCTAGGAAACAGTAAGAGAGATTCTTGCCCTTGGGAAGCTTGTGTTCTAGTACAAGAGGACATTACTGAATACGGATTAGGAGATGTGTTTGGAGACAAAGCTAGAGCAGAAGATAGGGAGGGAGATGAACACTGTAGCAGGGTCCTGTCATCCCAGCATCCAGAGGCTGAGACAGGAAGATCTTGAGTTTGAAGCCAGCCTAGTATATATAGCAAGTTAGAGGCAGTCTGAGCTATGTCGTGAGAACCTGTCTCAGAAAAATCAATCATCAGAAAAAAAAAAAAAAATCAATCATCAGTCAATCAAATAAGAGGCCTAAGATGTTAGTTGACCTGGAGGCTGTGAGGAGTCCTGGCACCATGGGGAAGGCACTGCGGGAAGAAGCCAGCCATGCAAAGGCCCTGGGGCAGTCAGTGGCAAGGGTGCTGGGGCGTTGGGCACACTGGGCAGCTTGGAGACAGAACAGAGGAAGAGGCTGTCAGGAAGTGAGCCTGAGGAGCGCCAGTGTGACCAGGTCAGGCAGAGCCTGCGGGTGGAGGCAAGGAGCGTGGGTTTAGTCCGACGCGGAGACTTGGGAGGTTTGGGGGAGCCTGGCGATACAGCCCAGCATGGTGAAGAAGCAGAGACGGGGACCCAAGGAGAGATCGACAGTACCCCGCTGAGGGCTGGTGCCGTCTTGGACTGGGGATGGTACAGGGGGCTGGATTTCAGAAAGCTCCTGCTGGACAGTAGGCACGGGATGTGGGCTGGGCGGGCTCGGGATGACTCCAGGGAGCGGCAAGCACAGGGAGCCCTGGTGTGCGCTGGGCGCAGGGTTAGGAGGAAGTCGAAGGCACTGGGGTGTGCCTTGCCCTGGGACAGCGCGGGCTGGACACGGCTCTGTGTTCCAGGGAGCTTGGAGCAGACGCCGCTGAGCTCAGGCTGCTCGGTAGCTTAGGCCAAGGCCCGTACATTAGGTGGAGGGCGGGGTGGGGGCAGTGTAGGGAGAGCCCAGGCATGAGAGGCGAGCACCAAAGGGCCAGCTGAAGACCAAGGCCCGGGCTTCAGACCCGGACGTGCGTGGCAGAACAGCACGGTGTGGGCAGAGGTGAGGTCCCGTTTCCTCTTCACTGTGGGATCTGTCCTCGCCAGCATCCCCAGCAGAGCAGACCGCCTCACCCCGGGCCACAGGCTGCAGATAGCGCCGACTACATACTATTGCACGGAGCTGGCCCCACCTCTGATATGTTGAGTGTTCGCTACCAGCAACTTCAATGCACAAGTCTGAGCTGGCATGGTGGTGCAAGTCGGTAACCCAGAATTCTGGGAGGCTGAGGCAGGAGGATGACGAGTTTGAGCCCAGCCTTGTCAACTTAGTGACTTAGCAAAACCCTGTTTTGAAACAAACAAACAAAAAATTTAAAAAGGTTGGGCACTGGGTGTGGAGATGCACACCTGTAATCCCAGTACTCAGGAGGCTGAGGCAGAAAGATCATCAGGAGTCAGAGGTCAGCCTGGGGTATATAATGAGTTCAAGGCCAGCCTGAACTGCATAGTGAGACCTTGTCTCAAAAAGACCAAAAAAACCCCACTAAAGTTAGGGATATAGCTCATTTTAAAGGTCCTTGGTGCAATCCCCAGTTTCCTCTCCAAAAAAAAAAAAACAAAAAAACAAAAAAAACTGTTAAGCCAGGCGTGCTGGTGCACCCCTGTAATCCCAGCACTTGGGAGGCTGAGGCAGAAGGACCATTGTGAGTTCAAGGCCAGCCTGGGCTCCAAAGTGAGCTCAAGGCCAGCCTGAACTGCATAGTGAGACCCTGTCTCAAAAAGACAAAAAAAGAAAGAAAGAAAAAAAAACCCTGTGTTTCGATATCTTAGTGTCAGGACCTCCCCAGGACACCCAGGCTTTGGGTGGTAAAACAGTTCCAAAGTCTAGGAGACCTGGACGTAGGAACCGGTGACAGAGATTCTGTCCAAAATCACTGTTCAGATAGAGAAAGCAAAGCTACAGCCAAGGACAAAAGCCTAGGAGATAATCCCTGCACTTGGGAGGCTGAGGCAGGAGGATCACTGTGAGTTTGAAGATAGTGGGAGGCACCTGCCATGGGAAAGATGGTTGGTCACAGCGAAAGGGCCAGGCAGTGGGGAGGGAGGTGCAGAGCCGTAGGCCAAGGCTTTCCTCGGTTTCTGTGGCACAAACACTGGGGCAGGTGTGTGGGCTCGGGGAGGGAGGTGAGGACTCCGGTGTCTGGTGCCTGGCAGGGGCAGCCAGCTTGTTCAAGGGGAGGGAGCCCAGCATGCCTCCAAGCTGAAGGCAGAGGGAGAGGAGAGTCTTTTAAATTACTGCTGAGGGGCTGGGGATTTAGCTCAGTGGCACAGTGCCTGCCTGGCAAGCGCGAGGTCGTGAGCTCAATTCCTGGTACCAGAAAACAAAACAAAACAAAACAAGTAAATTACTGAATGGGATGGCACACGCCTGTAATCCCAGCTACTCAGGAGGCTGAAGCAGGAGGATCACAAGTTCAAGCCCAGCTCCTTAGCCATTTTTATTTTATTTTTTGGCACTGGGAATTGAACTCAGGACCTTGCGCTTGCAGGCAGGTGCTTGTGTCGCTGAGCTACATCCCTGGCCCACCTTAGCCATTTTAGAGTTTGCCACACAGCAGGGTAAAGTATATCACTTTGCAGCTGTCACAGTCACTCATCTCCAGGGCTCTTTTCATCTTGCAAAACTCTCTGTCCACTAGGTAATACTCCCCTTGCCCCGGCAACCGCCGTCTCCCTTTCTGTCTCTTGAATTTGACTCCCAGAAGTCCCTCAAATAAGTGCAGTTATGCATCATCTTGTGTGTGTGTGTGTGTGTGTGTGTGTGTGTGTTTGCTTAGTTTGCTTAGCACAATGCTGTAGCATGTGTCAGCATTTCCTTCCTTTTCATGGCTGAGTAATATTCCACTGTGTGGCTGGACCCCATTTTCTTTATCCATTTATCTGTGAATAGAGGCTCGGGCTACTTCCCTCTTGGGGCTGTTGTGAGTAATGCTGCAGAGCCCACAGGTGCACAAGCACCTCCCTGAGTCCCTCTCATTGCTGTGGGGTGTACGACCTGCAGTGGCATTGCAGGATCAGAACCACCCTTTCTTTACAAGAGCGTAGGATGAAGGGGTTCTAATCTTCGCTCCCTTCTCCCCGACAGCTTCCCAGGGGCCATCCTGGCCAAAGACTTCGCTGACTACGTCAGGGGAAACGAGAAGGACAGCAACCGTGGCTTTGCGGACGAGTACCAGGTGGGCGCCCGCCGCGCGTCCCGCCTGGCCCTGCTCACGCCCGCAGCCCCGCGCGGCCCCCTGCGCTCTCGCGGTCCCCAGGCGCCCTCTGCGCTCCCAGGGTGGCGGCCTTCCCCCTATGCAGCTGCGCAGGGCGCGCTGGGGCCCTGGAGAAAGACCCGCGCTCCTTCCGCAGCGTCTGTGCCTGGAGGGCGAGGGCCAGCCGCAGGTGGTGGCCTCGGCCCCGGAGAACAAGGCCAAGAACCGCTACCGGAACGTGCTGCCCTGTGAGTCCCGGCCCGTGCCTGTCCTGTCCACGCCCAGGTCCCTGCCCTCCGCCGCCCCCGGCCGCCCCGCGCCCCTCACCGCTCTGCCTGCTCCTAGACGACTGGTCCCGGGTGCCGCTGCAGCCGCTCCAGGACGAGCCGGGCTCTGACTACATCAACGCCAGCTTCATGCCTGTGAGGTCGGGTCGGGCGGGAGGAGGCTGGGCCGGGACGCGGGCCGGGGCTCTCCTGGGCCCGACACGCCCGCCTTCCTCTGCCAGGGCCTCGGGAGCCCCCGGGAGTTCATCGCGGCCCAGGGCCCCCTGCCGCAGACCGTGCGCGACTTCTGGCGCCTGGTGTGGGAGCAGCAGAGCCGCACCGTGGTGATGCTCACCAACTGCCTGGAGGCCGGCCGGGTGAGCCCCCATCCCGGCCGCCCGCCCACGGCCGCCCCGCCACGACCCGCGCCGGGCGGTGGAAGCAGGTGCCGGCCGGGGACAGCGTCTGTGTCACCCTGTGGCCGAGGCACCGCCGGGACACAGGGCCAGCCGCGTGCTCAGGGCGCCCCTCACCGCAGAGGCCGCCGGGGGTCCCTCCCCAGGCCGCCTCCAGACCCTTAGCGTCAGAGCTCCGGGTGGCATCTCCAGTGCCTGTGCTTCCAGGGCACACAAAGCTTCAGCAGGGGTGGAGCTGGTCTCAGGACTGAGGGGTCTGTTTCCTTTTTTTTTTTTGGTGCTGGGAATTGAACTCAGGGCCTCACCAGGCGCTGCACCCCTGAGCTACATCCCTGGGAAGGGTCTTTGCAGCTGGCATGAGCCTGCACCCAGCCACACACAGGTCCCTGCCCGGCGCCAGAGCAAGGTCTCCCCACGCGGAGCAGGAGACCGCGAGCACGGCGGCCTCCTGACAGCCCTGTGCTCTGCAGGTGAAGTGCGAACACTACTGGCCTCTGAACGCCCAGCCCTGCACCCACGGGCACCTGCAGGTGACCCTGGTGGACGAGGAGGTGACAGAGAACTGGGCGGTTCGGGACCTGCAGCTACTCCACGTGAGTCCCCGCCCCACACAGTGCTCCAGGGGTCCCAGGCCCCCAGGGGGGCCCCCAGGCCTGCAGGGGGTCCCCCAGGTCTCCCTGGGCCTACGCGCTCCCTCCTTCCAGATGGAGGAGCAGAAGACCCTGCCTGTGCGACAGTTCCATTACCTGTCCTGGCCGGACCACGGCGTGCCGCCCTCCCCGGACCCCTTGCTGGCTTTCTGGAAGACGCTGAGGCCGTGGCTGGACCAGACGGAGGAGGGAGGCCCGCCCATCGTGCACTGCAGGTGAGGCCAGCCCGCAGCCCTCCCGGGGACTCTGAGTGGTGGCCCGGGTCCCCGAACTACAGAGGAGGCGGGGGAGAGGCAGGAGGTGAGCGGGGCCGGCCAGGGCTCGGGACGCAGCTGAGGAGCCCAGCGCCGCCGAGGACCAGAGTCGAGGACGGAGATGCAAAGGGAAGGAAGCCGCCAGTGAGGAGCAGGGGGCGCCAGCCCGCGGACGGCTCCCTGCCCGCCTCCGCCTCAGCCGCCCCGGGATTTGTGCCGAGGTCTTCTGGGGCCAGGATGAGGAGAAGGGCTTCTCCTGGGTTTCTGTGTCCGCTGATACTGAGGGGATGTGTGCAGCAGTCTTGCTGGTCCTCAGCACCGCCTCATTGCAAAGGGCTCTCCTCCCACTTCGGAGGAGACCAAGTCAGGAAGTTTCAGTTCTTGGGTTCGAGGCCAGCAGCAAGTGCCAAGCTGGGGCTGGCTCCTCCCCAGTGTCCAGGGCGGCACCTCAGCAATCTGCTGCACTGTGTTGTGGGACCAGCCCCACCCCCAGCAGAACCCTCTGGAGACATCCCTGCACCCTGCGGTCCCTGTCCCCAGTTTAGTGCTGCAATAGTTAAAATGATTACCTTGCTATGTATGGTGGCAGATTCCTGTGATCCCAGCAGTCTGGGAAGCTGAGGCAGGAGGATTGCAAGTTCAAGGTTAGCGTTAGTGGTAGGGCGTGGTGGTGCCCACCTGTAATCCTAGTGTTTGGAAGGCTGAGGCAGGAGGATCACTGCAAGTTTGAGGCCAGCCTGGGCTACAAAGTAAGTTTAAGACCAGCCTGAACTGCATAGTGAGA
>NW_004955567.1:1016516-1024919 GCF_000276665.1 Chinchilla lanigera
AACTGCATAGTGAGACCCTCTCTCAAAAAAAAAAGGAAAAAAAAAAAAAAAAGGCTAGCTTTAGCAATTTATTGAGACCCTGTCTCAAAGGAAGAAAAAAAGATTGAAAATATTATGTCACGACTGGCATGGTGGCGCACGCTTATAATCTCAGCACTAAGGAGGCTGAGGCAAGAGGATCACCACATGTTTGAGGCTAGCCTAGGCTACATAGTGAGTTCAAAGCCAGCCTGGAATACACAGTAAGACCTTGTCTCAAAAAAAGAAAAGAAAAGAAAAGAGTATATCAGTGAAAGAAGCCAGATAGAACAAAAAATATATAACGCCCAGTTCTATTAATATGCAATATCCTTGCGGGGCATGGTGGCGCACGCCTGTAATCCCAGCACTTGGGAGGCTGAGGCAGGAGGATTGTTGTGAGTTTGAAACCAGCCTGGGCTACAAAGTGAGTGCAAGGCCAGCCTGAACTGCATAGCGAGATCCTGTCTGAAAAAGACAAAAACAAAACAAAACAAACAAAAAAAACAAACAACACAAACAAACAAAAAAAACCATGCACTATCCACAACAGGTAATTCCTCAGAGACAGAAGGCAGATTTCCAGAGCTGGAGGGAGAAGGGGACAGGGGTAACTGCTTAATGAGTATGAGGTCTCCTTTTGGGGCAATGAAAGTGTTCTGCACAGCATCATAAATGTACAAAATGCCGCTGGATGGGCCAATTAAAGTGGTTTAAAGAAATTTACAAGTGCTCAGCTGGGAGCTCATCTTCCTGGGTCTCATCCCCGCCCCAGGTCTCTGCCTGGCTTTCCCCATTGGGCAAGTAACTCCCCTTCTTAGGCTGGGGAGTTGGGCCAGGACCTCACAGAGGGCGGGAGCCCAGGCAAGGCTGTCATCGCTCTCTCCTGAGATAAGCGGCCCCCACTTACTGGGATCCTGGGTGGAGTGTGCAGACCCCTGCCTGCCCACGCCTGGCCTGACCCTCGCCCCGTCCTGTCCTCCGCAGCGCTGGCGTGGGCCGCACGGGTACCCTCATCGCTCTGATCGTCTTGCTGCAGCAGCTGGAGCAGGAAGGCCTCCTGGGGCCCTTCGGGTTTGTGAGGAAGATGAGGCAGAGCCGGCCCCTGATGGTGCAGACGGAGGTGAGGGCGCCCCGCCCCTGGGTGGTGGGTGATGGGCTCGGGGCGCAGTGCTCAGCCTGCCTGCGACACCCCCAGGCCCAGTACGTGTTCCTGCACCAGTGCATCCTGCGCCACCTCGAGCTGTCAGCGGACACCGTGGCCCAGAAGGACGGAGAGTATGAGAGTGTGGTGAACCTCATCTATGAGAATGCGGACGCCATCCGGGCCCAAACATTGCAGGTCTAAGCTTGGGGGCTAGGCCCGCAGCCCAGCACCCTGGGGCTCGGGGCGCCCAGCCAGATCCCTGGACCCTGGGACAGCAGAGGGCTGGGCCCAGCACCCGGGGCCCTGTGGGGAGGGTGCTGGGAGTGTAGGCTCCTCTGCCGCACTGGAGTTTGTCCTGTGCAGGGTGGGCCTAGGCCCTGGTCCCTTGAGGAGGTAGGGTGGGGGCGTCGGGGCTCTCTGGGGGAGGAGCTTGGCCCTCTGAGGGCTCCCCAGGATCAGCGGAGCCGCGGCTCTCAGGAAGGAAGGACTCCGGGCCTGAGGGGCAGGGGCAGGGGCAGGCGGGACCCCCGCTCTGCTGTTCCTCGGAAGCCAGGGCCGGCGTGCGGGGTCTGAGGCCAAGGCGATGCCCTGCCTGTGTTCTCCCTGAACCTTGTTCCACATTTTCCTACATCCCGTAATTTATTAAATCACTGTTCTCCTCAGAGGCTGCTCCACTGGGTTTCTGCATCCGGAGAGATATTGGGGTGGGGTTCGGGAGGGCGCCTGCCTTTAGCTCTTGAGCAGGTTTGCACCTGAGGTAGGCAGGCGTGGACAGCTCTTAGGGAAGGCCCCCGGGCCGAGGAGTGTGGTGTGTGCACGCGCGTGTGTGAGGTGGTGACTGGGAGCCCGGGTGGCGGCGGGGCAGGGTACCCCATCTCCAGGAGGGGTTCTCTGGGGTCCCGGGCCCCGGTGTGAGGTGTGTGCGTTGAGGAGCCGGTGAGCGGTGCGTCGGCTGGACGGCTGGACCAGAGTGCAGAAAATGCTAGGGCAGGCACGGACGTGGAGCGGGGGCGCCTTTGCGGCTCCCGGCGGGGCGGGCCGCGGGGCGGAGCGCGTCCTCCCTCCCCGGCTCGCGCAAGCCGGCTCGGCGCTCAGCACCCGGGACAGCGCCGCCCACGTGGCTCGGAGGTCCGGCCCGCGCCCAGCAGGTAGGAGCGGGCCAGAGCCCTCCTCGGTCCACCCAAGGGACGCGCGTGGGCGGGTGGAGGGACAGTGGGAAGGGCCGAGCGAGAGCGCGGGAGGCTGGAGCCTGGACCCTGCAGACGCGGCTTAGAGACGCGAGGCGAGCCGGCTGTGCAGACAAAGGCTGCAGGGGGAGGGGCGCCCCGGACGCCGGCCAGGCCACCGGCGGGCGCAGGAGACGGGGTCCAGAGACACGGGGGACGGTCAGGCTGGGCAGCGCCGGTCTGGGGTCTAGGCGGGGGAGACTGGGGCAGTGGCGAGGACGGCTGTGAAGACAAGAGCTGGGGCGCACAGGGGAGACCCACAGGCCCAGATAACGTGGGGACCCGGCAGAGGCATCCGGCACCCCCATCCGCCCTCAGCAAGAGCGGGCGAGGGCCAGATGCAGCGGGGCGCTGCTCCCCAGCCTCTGGATCTGGGTCCGGGGTCCCGGGTGCTCACAGCGCCCGGAGCCAGCCGGCCCCGCCCCGACTCCGCTTCTGTGCGTCAGCCCCGCCCGTTGTCCTGGCAACAGGCCGTTGCCCGGCAACCAGAGGTGCTCACACCCCTCGGTGTAGAGCCAGGCGGTTGCTCCAGGCAACTAGATCCACTGGTTCCCACGCCGCCTTCGCCCACTTCCGGCTCAGCCTGGAAGGGGCAGAAATCTTGGAGATGCCTGAGGGTGCCTTGGAGGGCAGAGGCGTCCTGTGGGATGGAACTGGGACCCCAAGGCCTAGGCTTCCTTGGCGTGGCGAGGCGGAGTCTGCAACTCCCAGCAGGCCCAGAGAGTCATGCAGCCGGAGGTCTTCTAGTGGAGGACTCAGTGGATGCTGGGGTGGGGCTGGGGGCCTAGGGAGCTTGGGTGCCGCAGCAGCAAGGAGCGCGAGACCCTGCCATCATGTTCCCGGAGCCCCAGACCCCAGGGCCTCCGACTCCCGACGCGCCTCCGGACTCCAGCCGCATCGGCCAGGGTGCAGGTGAGCGACCGGGGCTGCGCAGACACGGAGCCCGTGGGACCCCTGGGGAAGGGCGGGGGGGCGGGGAGCAATAAAGCTGGGATTTGGAGGTCAACATCCTGACCGGAATTTGAAAGAAATGGGGAGCAGATGGAACAGGTTAGGAAGGAAAAGCAGAAGCAGATCCGGGAGTGTGGGATGGAGTGGAATCTGGGGTCCATGAATGGGAGGATTCACCTCTTTTATTTTACAGATAGGGAAACGGGGATCCAGGGCGGGGCAGGGCTTCTTCTAAAAGCGTCAGGTGTTGAGCAGAAATTGGGGTGGAAATGAAATGGAACGAATAAGAAAGCAAAATAGCGTCAGCCTGGGTTAAGGCATCAGCTAGATTTTCAGGTGAGATCGTTTGCAAGGACTGAATGGCTGGGGGGTGGGCAAGGCCGGGGTTCCAGCTTCCACAGCCGGTGGGCCTCCCAGGGCACCGACGCCAGTCCCCCCTCCCCTCCGCAGTGCCGCCCTGGGCCTTGGCCACCATCGTGCTGGTCTCAGGCCTCCTGGTCTTCAGCTGTGGTTTCTGTCTCTGCCGGAAGCGCTGTCAGAAGCGGTCGGGCAAGAAGAGCCAGGCACACGCCCAGGTCCACCTTCGGGAAGTGAAGGAGCTGGGCCGGAGCTACATAGACAAGGTGTGGCCTGGCCCAGCCCCCAGCCCTTCCCTGTGCGCTCCCTGGGCCGCTCCGTCCCTTGTGCCTTCCCCCTAACCCCAGCAGGTGCACTCCGCTTCCCTGTGTGTCCAGCTCTCAGCTGGACTCGGGGTCCTGGACATGGGCCAGATCTAGTGGCTGTTTGCAGGAGCGTCACAGTGTGGTGGGGAAGACAGACACTTGCCGTGCAGGCTGGTGTGTGTCCCCTGAGCGCCAAAACAGGGCATCCAGGATGGCAGAGGGCACCTGACAGCCTAGAGCAGTGGGGAACCTTTCCAAGCTTTCAGTGATAGCGAACAGCCAGCTGTGGCATGCATACCACAGATATGCCACCGCTGCCCTGGAGGGGCAGAGGCGGCTTCCTGGGAGAGGTGACTTCGTCGATGAGACCCAAGGGACAGAGCTAGCCCAGACCAAAGAGGACCTTTGCCAGGTGGGGTGGTACACACCTATAATGCTAGCACTCAGGAGGACGAGGCAGGAGGATCACCATGAGTTTGAGGCCAGCCTAAGCCAGATAAGTGAGTTCAAAGCCAGCCTGCATTAAATAGCGAGACCCTGTCTCGGAAAGGGGGGGGGCATTCAAATCAAAGAGAGAGAATGTGCGTGGGCCTGACTTCATTTGGGGATCAAAGAGTCATTTTTCACAGTGGCTGGGAGTACAGTACAAATTGCTGAGCACTAGAGTAGGGTACCTGGTCAGCTCAGCTATAGCCACATCATGAGGGCAATCAGGAGTTTGGGGAAGATCTTGAGCAAGAGGAGCAGTCCCCTCTCTGTCCCTAAGCCCCCAATATCCAAGTGCCGTGAATCAGGTCATCTGCAGTGTTTGTTGGATGGAATGTCATACAGACCTACCAAATCATAACTCCCTAAAGAAATGACCCCTTGGGGCGGGGATATAGCTCAGCAGTATAAGTGCCTGCCTAGCAAGCACAAGGTCCTGAGTTCAATTCCTGGTACCACAAAAAAAAGTGACCCCACATTTTACCACAAGACTCAGGAACTCCAATTCACAATGAATCTTGAGAATTGATGGCTTGGGCTCAGGAGAAGCCTTCTTCTCTTGTTTTGCTTTAGAATGTGAAGGACACAGTAAATATGTCGTTTCTCCTCCCTGTTTTGTGCTGGGACGATCATCAACCAATGTGGCAACTCGGATTACTACCCCAATATATCCATTAGCATGCAAAATAGCCTTCTACATCTTTCCTGTGGGCACTTGTTCTAGTCTAAGCATGAGAACACTATGTACCACTATACCAAGTCCTTGCCCATAACAGACATCACTAATCAAATTCTGAGAAATCTCTTGCCGCAATGTGTAGTTCCTGCTGGTGGCAAGCATCACTAATCAAACCCTGACTCTGCTTAGCCTCCAAGTGATCAGGCATAGCTCAAGCGATCTAGGAGCCTCCATGGCTTTGAACCTGGAGGATGCTGCTATCTGAACGACTTCACCTGCCCTTGCCCTTGGCTCCCTAAGGTGCAGCCGGAAGTGGAGGAGCTGGAGCCCATGCCAGCTGGGCCAGGGCAGCAGGTATCAGAGAAGCATGAGCTAGGACGACTGCAATACTCACTGGATTATGATTTCCAGAGCGGTCAGGTGGGTATGAGGAGGAGGGTGTTCCCTGGGGAGGCCTGGAGGGGAGCCCAAGATCAGGGTCCCTGCAACTGAGGCTGGGCATCTGCAGCTGCTGGTGGGCGTCCTGCGAGCGGAGGGACTGGCGGCCTTGGACCTGGGTGGCTCCTCGGACCCCTATGTGCGGGTCTATCTGCTGCCAGACAAGCGGAGGCGACACGAGACCAAGGTGCATCGGCAGACGCTGAACCCACACTTCGGGGAGACCTTCGCCTTCAAGGTGAGCGCCCTGCCCCCACCGGCCTGCTCCCAGGAGGAGCTGCAGCCGAGGGCGCCGCCAGCCCTGGGGGCTACTGCACTGGTCCTGGGGCTGTCCCTTTGGCACTGCCGCCCCCTGGGCCCATGGTGTTCCCATTCGGGATCCGCCGACGCGGTGGGAAGGTTCCCTATTTCCCCGCTAGGTTCCCTGGAACCCTCTCCACCCACTCGCGCGTCACCCGGACCTACTCTACTCCCCGCCTCTCCTCTCTCAGTGCCCTCCGCCTTGTGCTGTCTCTGTGCTACTACCCAGGTCCCCTATGTGGAGCTGGGGGGCAGAGTGCTGGTCATGGCGGTGTACGACTTCGACCGCTTCTCCCGCAACGATGCCATCGGGGAGGTGCGGGTCCCCATGAGCTCGGTGGACTTGGGACGCCCAGTGCAGGCCTGGCGGGAACTGCAGGCGGCTCCGAGGGAGGAGGTGAGCGTGCCTGGCCGTCGTTCCCTACCCGAGGCCTCGCCCATACCTGAACGGCCCCCATCCCCATTGGACGCCCCACCCATCTCTACCCTGGGCCAATCAGATCGCCTGCACCTGCGCCAAGGGTCCGCTATGGGGACTAGATTGACACCGGCGCTTGGGTCTGGACGCTCCCATGTCAAGCCGTAGGAGGAGGACAGGTGGGAGAGAGTGGGCGGAGGGCGCTCCGGTCACGGTCCGCTCCGTCTTCAGCTGGAGAAACTGGGGGACATCTGCTTCTCCCTCCGCTACGTCCCCACGGCAGGGAAGCTCACTGTCATCGTCCTGGAAGCCAAGAACCTGAAGAAGATGGACGTAGGCGGGCTGTCGGGTGCGTGGGAGCCAGGCCGCGGAGTGGGCGGGCCGCTTGGGGCAGAGGGAGCCGCGGCCGCGGGGAGCGGGCACCGACCTGCCGTGCGCCCAGAGGGACGGGGCGCGCGGGGTGTCCGCGTGGCCGTGTGGAGAAGGTCCCCGCCCCGCGCCCCGAAAGGGAGCTGTGAGACGCCTCCTTCCTCCGCCCAGATCCCTACGTCAAGGTCCACCTGCTGCAGGGCGGCAAGAAGGTGCGCAAGAAGAAAACCACCATCAAGAAGAACACGCTGAACCCCTACTACAACGAGGCCTTCAGCTTCGAGGTGCCCTGCGACCAAGTCCAGGTGAGCGGCCCGCGCCGGCCCTGGGCTCCCTCCTGCGCGGGCGGAGCCCCAGCGCCCCGAGGGAGGGGTCTTCTAAACCCCCGGCTTAGGAAGGCGGGCCTGGAAAGAGCCCTCGCAGGACAGGGTGCAGCCAGGCCTGAGGCTTGGCCCCGACACCCGGGCAGGAGCTCTGCACCCGAAGGAGCCCTGGCAGCCCGTAGCAGTCCCACGGGTTTGTCTCCTGAGAAACCTGCTGCAGGGGCCGGGGATAGAGCTCTGCCTGGCAAGCGCAAGGTCCTGAGTTCGATTCCCGGTACCAAAAAAAGGAAAAAAAGAAACCTGCTGCAGGGGCTGGGGGTGTGCCTCAGCAAGGAGCACCTGTCCAGCATTCGAGAGGCCTTGGGTTCGAGCCTCAGCCCCACCGAGAAGAAAGCAGTCGGTTTTTGAAGGAAGAAAACCTCCAGGGTGGCCGCACCACTGGCCGCGTCCCAGCCCCTCCCGCAGGGCGGCGCGTCCTGAGCTTGCCCCTCCCCCTCTCCCCTCCCCTCCCCCCGCCGCCCCTAGAAGGTGCAAGTGGAGCTGACCGTGCTGGACTACGACAAGCTGGGCAAGAACGAGGCCATCGGGCGGGTGGCGGTGGGCACAGCCACCGGCGGGGCTGGGCTGCGGCACTGGGCCGACATGCTGGCCAACCCCCGGCGGCCGGTCGCCCAGTGGCACTCGCTGCGGCCGCCTGACCACGCGAGGCCGCTGCTTGCACCCTGATCTCCACCCCAGAGCCGTCCCTTCCCGCCTGGCGCACCGCGTCTCCATGGCGACCTTGCCCGTACCCTGAAGCCCCGGGGGTCCCGGGGGAAGCAGTCTGGTTCCCCGGCCCAGGGGCTCCCCGGCGCTTGGACAATCATCCCTCCTGTCTCCCGCCCCAGGCCCTCCCCACTCACAGCCCTTGCTGCTCTGGCTAAATAAATGCTCCACAGCCTGGCCTGGCCTGTGTCTCCATGGGGCGGAAGGGGCGGCCCGGAAGGAAGCTCACCTCCCTCTTGGACCTGGAGCTCACCGGGGAGCCCCGGGGAGACTCCCGCCACACCCCGTCCGTGCACCGCCCCTCCTCAGATCTTAACAGGGCCTGTGCTGTCTGCTGCAGGGCTCAGGAGAACCCTCCTCACTCCTGCATCCCGCCCACACCACCCACGGGCACAAGAGCTTTCTTCTGGCCTGGCTTTGCTTTTCAAGCCTCATGGATTCTCGGCAAGCGCTTTACCCCTGAGCTATTCCGCAGCCCTTTATGAATCACGTTTTAAGGCAATATCTCAGTTGCCCAGGCTGGCCTTGCACTCAAGACTCCTGCCTCAGCCTCCTGAGAGCTGAGATTACAGGTGTGCACATAGGATTTATATGATAGCCTAAAACAAGAGTTGTAAAGAA
>NW_004955567.1:1025994-1030780 GCF_000276665.1 Chinchilla lanigera
TATGCATTTCAGGCTGGCCTTCAACTCACTTATGTAGCCCAGTCTTGCCTCCAACTCAGTGATCCTCCTGCCTCAGCCTCCCAAGTGCTGGGATTATAGGGGTTCACCACTATATGGGTTCCTCTCCCATTTCACTCTTCAGCCGTCACTCCGGATTCCCGGGGCCTTCTGTGCTGGGGCTCGGTTGAGTGTCATAGAGCCAGAATAAACACAAACCCAGGCCTTACCCAGGCCGCTCACTCTTGTAGAGGAAACACTGGATTCCAGAGCCTTGGTTGAAATCCCAGAGTCTGGGAGAAAGGACAGAGGCACTGGAGGAAGCCAGTGGTTCCACATCCGCCTCAGTATTCTCTCCACAAGTGTTGCCTTCCCATTTGTTCCTAGACTGTTTTCCCCCCAGTCCCAGAGGTTTCGGTGCGGTGGGTGAGGGTCTGTGAGCTGTGTCAGGCAGGGTAAGCCGGGAATGGGCAGCAGCACTCCTGAGTGCTGAGGGGGGGCGGCGGGGTCCAGGCTCGGCCTGAGCTTCCTGGGAACTGGTAGAAAAGGGAACCAGATCAGTTACGTTGATTATGATGTTTATGAGCTTTTTAAAAATTTCCCCCAAAGCTGGGCGTGGTGGCGCACACCTGTAATCCCAGCACTCAGGAGACTGAGGCAGAAGGATCATTGCGAGTTCGAGACCAGCCTGAGCTACAAAGCGAGTTCAAGGCCAGCGTGAATTGCAAAGCAAAACCCTGTCTCAAAGAGACAAAATAAAACAAAACAAAACACAATTATTAAACTGAGTGTGGTGCCACACACCTGTAATTCTAGCACTCAGGAAGCTGAGGCAGGATTGCCATGAGTTCAAGGCCAGCCTAGGCTGTATAGTGAGTTCAAGGCTAGTCTGTACTACAGAGCTAGACCCTGTATCAATACTAATACTAATACTAATAATAATAATAATAATACACAGTTATTTTGCTAGTTGGCAAATAAGCGACAGAACTGATATGATTTGCTCAGAATCACGTGGCTAAGAAGTTTGTCTCTAAGTCCTGGGGTTAAACATGCTGCACTTTAGAGGATGACAGCTGGGTCCCATGCCACCTGGAACGCAGACTGAGAAGGGAAAATGAGGCATTAGAAATGGTGATCTGTGCTGGGAAGGAAACGTGAGGGCTGGGATCATTTAGAAAGAAAGAGGGTCGGAACAGTCAGCCACAACTGGAGTTGGCCTGTGATCCCAGCACAGTGGGAGGCTGAGGCAGGAGGATGGAAAGTTCCAGCCTAGCTTGGGCAATTTAGTGAGACCCTGTGTCAAAATAAAAAAAATAAAAGAGTGGGGTTGTAGCTCAGTACTGGGGATTCAATCCCTAGTATGGTAAAAAAAAAATTATTTAACACAAAATATTAATAATGCTTGCTGGGCATGGTGGCACATGCCTGTAATCCCAGCACTCAAGAGGCTGAGGCAGGAGAATTGATGTGAGTTCGAGACCAGCCTGGGCTACAAAGTGAGCTCAAGGCCAGCCTGAACTGCATAGTGAGACTCTGTCTCAAAGAGACAAAGAAAAAAAAAAAAAAAAAAAAAAAGACAAAAAGAAAATGGAGGAATGCTTGTTTTATTTATTTCTAATTGGGTAGTTTTGCATTTTGCTACTAAGTAAAATTAACAAGTCTAATATATCGCTTCTCGGCCTTTTGGCTAAGATCAAGTGTCGTAACAAGTCTAATAGGTTTGCTTTGACAGAAGGGTGAATCCTTTCCACAAAGACACTTAACTCTTTTTATAACTTAGAAAAACAAAAACAAAACAAAGTCTCCCTGCACAATTTTCACTTTGCTTTCATAACTTCAGCACCTTGATTCTTCGAATTTTTCTCTGTAATGTGCTGTTCTAACATGTCCTATGCATACTTACGGACACTCACATATCGAGGTGGCTGCCCGCCAAGGCGAGTAGCTGCCATTCTTGGGGGGCGGCAGAGGGCCTGGCAGGGCTCCCTGCGCCTGTGATCACTCAGCCCCTTCACGGAGACTGTAGGAGGGGAGCAGATACAGGGACAGACGCCTGAGCCGTGCCGCTGGGAGCCAGGACCCAGCCACGGGCTGCGGGCTGCCTTGGGAGCTGCGCTGCGCCCGGGGATCCTCAGCGAGCACTGGCCTCGGGGCCGGGCCCACTCATCCAGCACAGGACAGGGCGCCGCAAAAATCTGAGCACACCTGACCCCCAGCCCACGCCCAGGGCTGCTGCTGTCCGGTCCCCTGAAGACAGAGTAGTGAGATGCCGTGGGTGACAAGCTGTGGCCATTCACTGAGCAGGCGTTCCCGCGGGGCCGGAGGATGAGCAGGACCTTCCCAGGGGAGGGTGAGGGAGATGGTGGGGGAGGCGATGCAAAGAACAGACGTGGAGGCCACAGGGCACTGGTGGTGCGGCCACTCCTGAACCCCAGGAGTGTGGTTCACTCACTTCCACCTTGTAAATACCCCATCATGGTTGACTCCAGGGACCAACGTAAAGTCTCTGAGTGCTGTGGTTTATAGCTAGACGTCCCCGCAAAGTCTCCTGTGCTCAGATGTGGGGCTCTTGGGAGGTGATCGGATCATGGGTGTGTAGTACCCCCTTCCCCTGAAAATAAGACCTAGCTGGAAAATAATCTGTCTTGTTTTCAAGGCTGACTATTTTCCAGCTAGGTCTTATTTCCAGAAAAACATGGCTCTAGGTCAGTCCACTGGTGAGTTTACAGCTGGGTGTCCTGCTGCGGGTGAAGCCTGATGGGAGGAGGTGGCCGCCATGCAGAGCCCGTCCTGGAGGGGCATCTCCTTCCTCCTCCCTCCACCGTCCTCTGCTTCCTGCCTGCCCAGCCTCCCCTGCCCCGCCCCTGCACCCGCCCAGAATGGGCTGAAGCCTCCACACGCTGTGAACCCAAATCACTCTTTCCTCCTGCAGCCTGTGGGTGTCGGGCCCACTAAGGAGAGGCCTGCTGACTAGCTCAGCGTCACGGCAGCTCCTGGGGCCTGGGCGGGTCCCACAGTTTAGGGGAAAGCCAAGCAAAGCTCTGCAATCAAGACAAATAGTCCTCCGGCGCAATATTTTTCAGGACAATATTTTTAAAAAATCACAAGAATCTACAGTGAATATTAAAAACTTTTTTTGTTTGGTACTGGGAATCGAACTCACGACCTCAGGCTCGCCAGGCAAGCACTTATGCCACTGAGCTATATCCTTGGCCCAAGATATTAAAAACTTAAAAAAAAAAACTTTTAAACACAGGGAGCTGGGGATTTAGCTTGGCGGCACAGTGCCTGCCTGGCAAGCACAAGGTCGTGAGTTTGATCCCCGGTACCGGAAAACAACCAAAAATACCAAAAAACACAGGATCTACCCTGGTAGTCACATGACTCCCATACTGTAATTATGGCCCCAGTTCTAGTAAAACTTTATTTACACAAACAGCTGGTAAGCGGCTGTGATTCACTGACTTCTGAAGAAACATTATGTTAAGGTCATATGTATATAGTGTTGGGCATAGAACCCAGCGCCTTCCCGGTGCTTGGCAATTACTGTGCCACTGAGCTACACCAGAGCTCTAAAACCTGTCTTCCATACGAATATAATGGATGTAAATAACCTCAAGTGGATTAATAGTAGTAAAATAGGAAGTGAAGAATTTTGAATATTTTGCCTTTGTTTTAATCTATTTAATTGTATATGGAATTATATTTAATTGTATATTTAATTATAGATTTTTTTTTGTATTGGGGATTGAAACTAGGGCCTCACACTGATACATATCTCAAAGCTTTTTATTTTTTGAGACAAAGTCTCACTAAGCTGTCCAGGCTGGGCTCCAAATTGCTATTGTCCGGCCTTAGCCTCTTGAGTAAATGGGATTACAGGTGTACAACACTGCCCAACAAAAATTAACTTTTAAATAATGACCCGCTTACAAAATTCGTGAAAATACAGCAGCCAGGAAGATCAAGCACCTGGTGTGTCCCCCGTGGCTACAGGTTGTGCCCAAAGGGCTGAGAATATAGCTCAGCAGTACAAGCGATTCCCAGTACCGAAAGAAAGAAAGAGAGAAAGAAAGTGGCTGTGACCAGAAAAGGTATGCAGGAGTCTGCAGGCTACCTCACTTTAATTTGGATTCATCAAGGTTCCATTCTGTTGTGCCTTAATTTTATTTTAGTTTTCTTTTTTTTAAATTGAGACAGGGTCTCGCTATGTAGTTCAGGCTGTCCTCGAACTCGCTATGTAGCCCAGGCCGGCCTCGAACTCAGACAATCCTTCTGTCTCCGCCAAGCCCTCCTCATTAGGCCCCGCCCCTTCGCCACACGGTTGTCCTGACAACCGCGTCCCCACTCACCTCAGGTAAGCCTGGGGGCGTTCCTCAGCGCTCCCATTGGCCCAAAGTTCAAAGAAGGAGGTTGTACTTCACATTCGTTGGCCAGTTGAGTTGGGCGGGGCAAGGCATCGCGTTCCCATTGGCTGATTGTCCAAGGGAGGCGGGTCCTTGGACAGCGGTTGGGGCGCGGTTGGGGGGCGCCGGCAGGACCGCAACCTTGAGTAGCGCGCTAGACGCCCGCACCCCGGTATCTGCAGGATAAAGGTGAGGAGGGGCGCGTGGAAGAGCGAGGGCAGGAGGTGAGGAATTTCGAGCGGCGGCGGGATGCAGAAGTTTGCGCTTCGCAGGGTCTGTCCCGCGGGGCCATGACCACCCCGGCGGGCTCGGGCGCGGGCTTCGGCTCGGTGTCCTGGTGGGGCCTGTCGCCGGCGCTGGACCTGCAGGCGGAGAGTGAG
>NW_004955567.1:1031089-1044638 GCF_000276665.1 Chinchilla lanigera
GCGGGGCGGGGGCGCGGGGGAGGACCCGGCCGCCGGATCCTTGCGGGAGGCGGGGCGGGATTCTACCCCTATGAGACCCACGAGGAAAGGGCTGGACGCCAGGGTCCGAAGAGGTCCTGGAGAAGGAAGGACCGCGGTCGGGCCCAGGCCTCAGGGTCCCAGTAGCATGGGGAGGAGGGCTCCGCGCGCGCGGGCTCTGCGTGGAGGAGGGGCCGGCGCGCGGGACCTGAGGGCCGGGAGTGCAGGTCTGGGGTGCTCCTGACCCCATCCTTCCAGTTCTATATGCTGGAGCACAACCTGGAGGCGGTGGCCCGACACATGCTCCTCTTCAGCCTCGCCCTGGAGGACCCCGAGAAGATGGGCCTGCAAGGTCAGTGGGAACAGTCCACGCATTCTGACCCCACCTCAGCCTCCCTACCGGGTTCTGGTCTTTCAGTGGTGACAATAAAAACTTCGATCGCGGGGCGTGGTGGCGCACGCCTGTCATCCCAGCACTCGGGAGGCTGAGGCAGAAGGATCGCAGAGAGTTCAGGCCGGTCTGGGCTCCATAGTGGGTTCAAGGCCAGCCTGAAGTACATAGCGAGACCCTGTCTAAAAACAGCAAAACAAAAAACTGATCATTTATCCGTTTTTTGTTGTTTCTTTTCCTTCCTTCCTTCCTTCCTTCCTTCCTTCCTTCCTTCCTTCCTTCCTCTTTCTCCCAATACTGGGAATTGAACCCAGGGCCTTCACACTGAGCTGCATCCCCACCCCCTACTTATTTATGTATGTATTTATTTTTTGAGACAGTGTCTCACTGTGTAGTTCAGGCTGGTTTTGAACTCACTGTGTAGCTCAGGCTGGCCTCAAACTTGTGTGGATCCTCCTGCCTCAGCTTCCCAAGCGCTGGGATTACAGGCGTGCGCCACCACGCATGGCTCTGCATTTTATTTTGAGACAGGGTCTCCCTCAGTCTCTGAGTTTCCCAGGCTGGGCTCAGACTTGCCATCCTATCTCAGCCTCCCCGAGTAGCGCGCCTGGCTCCCCTATTTCATCCTGAGCTTTTCCCACCTGCAAAACGAGGCCCAGTGTCGTTCCTCCTAGACGCTTGATCTTAGCCCAAGGCCGAGAAGCGATGCCGTCCCTCTTAGAACCAGGTAATTCTAGGAGAAAACCCACAGGACGCCTCAGAGCAGCACATGACACCAGCTGAGCACCGTGCCGTTCCTGTGGAGAGCTCTCTGGAGAGCTGTCCTGTTCCCGCACTGTGTGGGGGCAGCTTCAGCTTGTGCCTGGAGCAGAGCCTCGAACTCACCTGGCAGCAGCTGGATTTCTGCTCTGCTTGCTGTGTGCCCTGGGACAGGAACCTACCCCTTTCCCGGCCTCATTTCCACATTCATGAAAGTTCCCACGGGGGGGGGCGTGGTGATACAGGCCATGATTCCAGCACTCTGGGAGGCAGAGGTAGGAGGATCACAAGTTCGAACCCAGCCTGCGCAATTTAGCAAGACGGCTGTCCCAAAACAAAATGTATTCCTTTAAAATGGGGCTGGGAAGCTCAGTGTGAAGGCCCTGGGTTCAATCCTCTGTGTGGTAAGGAAATAAAAAGTTCCTCCACCAATAGAATCCCCCTGAGGATTCATAGCTAGTCATGTATGATGTCAGCTCCATATATTTGAGCAACTTTTGCATTTTATCACAAGGACCAATGGTCATTGCGCTGGGCATGCACCATGCATCGCATAATACACCTTCTTTACGGTTTTTAGGCTAAGCGTATCTATTTAACCAAACCCACGTAGTTCTCTTCTATAGCTGAAATCTATGTACATGTATATCTGTCTATCTGTCTGTCTCACAGTACACACGCATGCTTGTAAGTGTATGTATACATATGTAAGATGCAAGTAAAGGCATACTATTCTCTCAGAGGATTCTTAAACAGCTAGAGGAGTGTGGCGCTGCATGCCTATAGTCTCAGCATTCTGAAAGGCAGGAGGGTGGCAAGTTTGAACTCAGCCTGGGCAACTTAGCAAAACCCTATCTCAAAGTATTTAAATAAAAATAGATAAGGGCTGAGAACGTAGCTCAGTGCAAAGGCCCTGGGTCCAATCCCCAGTACCACAAAGACAAAACCAAAACCAAAATCAAGCAGTTTAATGCTATAACATTTAGAAGGGTGCATCTGTGTGTCTCTATAGTTCAGGCCCTCTTTGCCATCTTAAAGCCCGGGGAGGTTTTAAACACGCGACCCAGGGTGGGGGTTCCCCGAGGGGCGGGGCGAGGAGACCTGGTTAGGAGGGAGTTTTCCTGGGGCTCCTCCCGTGCACACTGTGCCCGATTCCGGGCTCCCCCACTTCGGCCCTGCCCCGCCCTCCCCCAGAGCGGAGCGAGACCTTCCTGGAGGTGTGGGGGAACTCGCGGCTGCGGGCCCCGGTGGCCGCCTTCGTGCGCGCGCAGGCCGCCCGCCTGGCGCTCCTGGTGCCCGAGCCCGACCGCCTGGCGCGGGAGCTGCCCTGGCTCCGCCTCTGCGCGCTCAAGGTGCCCCCTGCGCGCGTCCCGCGGGCTCCCGTCGGGGCAGTGGGACGGGGAGGACGGGCGGTCGGCGCAGGCCCGGGGCTGGGTGCGGAGCGGAAGCCCGCCCCATCCCACCGTGGGGTGGGGGCTTCGGCTCTCGGAGCCTCAGGTTCTTCCCCGAGCTGGGGCGGGCGGCGGGAGGGGAGCGCCCCGGCATCCCCGCCTCCGCTGTCCCCACGCGCGGCTGCAGTTCCGCGAACGCGACCAGCTGGAGGCGGTGCTCCGCTTCTGGTCCGGCGGGGAGCGCGGCCCGGAGGCCTTCCCCGTGGGCCGTCTGTGGGACGCGCGCGTGCGACACTACCTGGGCTCCCGCTACGACGCCCGGCGCGGCGTCAGCGACTGGGACCTGCGCATGAAGTTGCACGACCGCGGGGTGAGGGCCGGCGGGGACGGGGCCGGCGCGCCGGGTCGGGGGAGGGCCGAAGTGGGGGAGCCCCGGAATCAGGCACGCTCCGGAGCCGGTCTGAGAGCGGAGGTCCAGGGCCCCCTTGTCAGGTCGCCCAGACCTGTCTTCCGCCCCCGCGACCCCAGGCCCAGGTCATCCACACCCAGGAATTCGGCCGCTGGAGGGACACCGGCGTCGCCTTCGAACTCAGAGACTCCAGTGCCTACCACGTGCCCAACCGGACCCTGGCGTCCGGCCGGCTCCTGACCCACGTGGGTGCCGCGCCCTGCCCGGCCCGCCGCTTCTGACGGATCTGTGGGTCGCGGCCCGCGCCAGCCTCATTTGCTTCCCCTCCCCTGTTTTCCCAGCGCGGGGAGCGCGTGGCAGCGCGCGGGTACTGGGGGGACATCGCCACCGGGCCCTTCGTGGCCTTTGGCATTGAGGCGGACGACCAGAGCCTGCTGCAGACCAGGAACGGGCAGCCGGTCAAGGTGCGCGGCCCGGGTGCAGGCGCTGGGTCAGAGCCAGGCCCCGCCCCGCAGGCTAAGCCCCGCCCCGGGCTCCCCGCCTCCAATTCCAGCCCCGCCCCCACATTCTGCCCCGCCCTCCTACCGTACGGTCAGCCCCAGCGTCTGTCCCGCGCGTTCGCCCCTGCACAGACTGCGGGGGAGATCACGCGGCACAACGTGACGGAGGTGCTCCGAGAGTTGGCCGCCTGGGGGCGCCCGAGAGCCTCGCAGGGGAACCCGCAGCAGGAGCACCCGGAGCCCGCGGGCAGCACCGAGCAGAGGATGTCAGGTAAGCAGGAACTCAGCTTGGGTAAGCATGGACACAGGTAAGCGTGGGCTCAGGTAAGCATGGACACAGGTAAAGTGGACTCAGGTAAATGTGGACTCAGGTAAGCATGGACTCGGTAAGCCTGTCTCCAGGCTCTGGGGAGTTCGAATCCCAGCGTGGACGCTTGGGTTTGCGATGCCTGGGCAGGGACCTCGTCTTGATACCCTGCTTCTTCATCTCTTCGGTCTCCCTGTCCTATCCTGACCCCATCCTGAGCATTCTGTAAAAGCCTGGGCTTGACAGGCCGCAAACATTCTCTCCACCCTCTCAGAGCTGGGGATCGCACCCCGGCCCTGCGCAGTGAGCTACATCCCCAGGCCCGTTTTGTTTGTTATTATGAGGCAGGGTGTCACTAATCACCAGGTTGCCCAGACTGCAGTCACCCGGCTGGCCGGAAATTCCTTATCACAGGGAGCTGTCCGGTGCCCCCTTGGACACCGTGCCCCACCCGGATTTTGGGTGTGCCCTGCCGCTCCCCTGCCCTGTCGCTCCCAGGTGTCTGTCCCCTCCACAGGGCCCGCCCGTGCGGCCCTGGGCCACTCACTCGTTGTCCTCTGTAATCTGGGTCCCTGCTTGCTGGCGACTTCCCAGCCTCTTGCAGGAATCCAGGGGAGATGCAGGTGGGCCCGGAGGCGGTCAGGGAGGCCCTCTCCGCGCCCTGTGCGTCTCCCGGCTCTGCCGTCGGGGTTTTGGTGGCTGCCCCGTGGAGAGGTGACGCCCTGCCGCCCTCCCCAGGAGAACCCTTCGCGCTGCACTTTCTGCCCCTCGGATCTGCGCACGCGCTGCACCACAAAGGCTGCTACCAGGGCCGCTTCCAGCTCCTCTACGTGGCCTGCGGGTGAGGGCAGGCAGAGCCGGGTCGGGTCGCGTCGGGTCGCGCACCCCCCGCCGCCGCTCACCACCCCTCTTCGCAGCATGGTGCACCTGCTCGGCCCCGAGCTCGCGGCCTGCGTGGCCCCCGGAGGGAACCTGGTGGTGGAGTCGGCCCGGTGAGCCCGCGTGGCGCGGGGTGGGGGCTCCGCGCGCGCAGACTCCGGTCTCACCGCCCCTCCGCCCAGGTTCCTGGTGGACCTGCGCCCGGAGCAGCTGCAGGCCTTCGCGGCGCGCGTCGGGGAGCTGGCGGGAGCGGCCGGCTTCACCCCGCGCGCCCCGGCCGGGCCCGCGGAGACCTTCGCGCGCTTCACCAAGCCGAGGCCCGCGGGGTCCGAACACCAGCCTCAGAGCCCCTCCCTTGGCGCCCCCAGTCTCGGGGGCGGGAGCCCCTCCCCGGATGCTGCAGCCCCCTCCCCAAGACCTGACCGCGCCCACAGCGAGCCGGCCTCCCACGCCAGGGTGGGAACCCGCCCCGAGCCCCAGAGCCCCTCTCGGACTTCTAACGGGGGCTCCGGGGATCAGGAGCCCCCCGAGGGACTCTGACCACTTCCGGCGTCTCTCGGTTCCTGCTCAGCCTTGCGCTCAGCCCCAAATCACTGCAGAGCGGGGTCTTCCCGCTCCCTGCTGGGGTTCTGACTGCGAGTCCCAGGCCCCGACGGTGTCTCTCAACCTCAGACACCCCACACCTCCCCGGCCCCGCCCCGGCATCCCAGACTGCAGATGCGCCCAGCCCCCAGCCCCACCCAGCCTCCGGCCCCCCCTCCCAGCTGGGACTGGGGCGGCGCCCACGCAGCTCAGTAAAGAGTTCTGTGTCTCCCTCTTTGTGTCGCGTGTTCCCGTGTCCTCTGTCCTTGCTGGGCGCCAGCTCTGGGGGTGGGAGGGCCCCGGAGGCGGAAACAGACTTCTAGGTTTGCAAACGGGCTCTGGGTGGCTGTCCCGACGCTGTCCCGAACCTGGAGCCTCAGCTTAAATAACGTGCAATAAATAGCCTGGTGTGGTGGCCAGACGCAGAGGCAAGACTGCTGTGTAGAGTTCGAGGCCAGGCTGGGCTACCCATTGACGGGAGCCGGGGATATAGCTCAGAGGTCGGGCGCCTGCCTAACAAGCGCAAGGTCGTGAGTTCGATTCCCAGTACCAAAACACAAATAACCTAGTGAGTTCAAGGCCAGCCTGAACTACCTAGGGAGACCCTGTCTTAAAAAAACCTAAATTAAATATAAATAATAATATGCATCCAGCAGCTCATATATTTGGGTGCAGAAGCTGATCCAACGCAGTGAAAAAGATAAAGTTCTAACCCTCATGCAGAATTAGAATTAGCAAAGGGGTAGGAAGCCCCCAAGGGAGGAGGCCCGACCCGGACCCTGGGTCTGAGGGAGGCGGGCCCTGGGTGCCCGGCCTGTTTCCGAGTTCGCATGCCGATGGGACCAGCCCTGCAGGCCAGAGTGGGGAAGAGTCCGATCCCGGAACGCCAAGGTGACCGGGTGATCCTGGCAGCGCAGCCGCCCCGCCCCTCACGCCCCGTTATCTCCGTGGGGTGCGGGAGGAGGGGGCAGCAGTATATTTAGTCCCTGTCCTTGCCCTTTATCTCAGTGTCCTAGTGAGGCCAGAGCAGCACAGTGGAAACCGAAGGGCCGGAGACCTCCAAGGTCACCCCGCGCCCCTCACCGACCTCCAGGAGCCCCTGTCCGCTGTCTCCTACATCCCAGCCCATCTCTCCTATGGCGGATGTGTGAGTGCATCTTGGTGACCCGGATATCTGAGGCCCAGAGAGGGTGTTGGTGGTGACGATCTCCAGGGTTACCCAGAGGGTGGGAGCTGTGAGTCTGGATACTTGGCCCGAAGATGGAGGTAGTAAAGGGATCCTAGGTGGAAATGAAGTAAGAATTTGGGTATCAGATCGGTCTTGAGAGGCTGAGGCAGGAGGATCCCAAGTTTGAGCCCAGCCTGGGCAACTTGACTTACAGAGACGCTGTCTCGAAATAAAATATAAAGAATGCGGGATCAGACTCCTGGGACTTTAGCAGGGGCAGCTGATGACCTATCCTCTAGTCCCTCGGGACAGAAAGGACACAGGCCCCCAGTAATGATCTCTCCCCGATTTCTCTCCCTGCAGGAGCAGCGCTGCGGTGAGACTGGGCAGCGGCACGGGCTGGGACCCCAGGGCCGGGGTGGGATGGCGCGGCAGGGAAGGGTGGGCCGAGGCTGCAGCCCAAGAGAGGCCACTGGGGAGGACAGGGTCTCAGTGGTGACGCGGCCGCTGCTTCTCCCCAGGCGGGGGAGCCACGCCCCGCGCCGGCCCCAGTACGACGCCGCTCCTCGGCCAACTATCGCGCCTACGCCACGGAACCGCACGCCAAGGTCTGGCCAAGGGCGGGGGCCCGGCCGGGGCTTAGGTGGGGCGGGGCTTCAGAAAGGGCCAGGTTCTGATTGGTGAGAGCTGCCTGTAGGCGGAGCTCCGTTGTTCCCACGGTTGCTTAGGGGATGGTGGGCCGTGCCTAGGTAGAGTCAGGGCCCGCGATTGGTGGGTGGGATGAGGGGCGTGGCTTTTCCTGGACTCAGAGGCCAAGTTGAAAGCCGTCCCAGGGGTAGGAGTTCCTTTGAAGTCCTTCCAACTGCTCACTTTCGGATACTCCTCCTTGATCCTTTCTTTCTCCATGCATCTCTGCAGAAAAAGTCTAAGATCTCCGCTTCCAGAAAGCTGCAGCTGAAGGTGAGGATGAGCTGGGGGCGGAGCTTTCGTGAGGCAGGCGTGGTCTGGGCGGGGCTTTGCGCAGGGCACCCCTATAAGGGCGGAGCGGAGCTTTGGCCTGAGGCGGTCCAACCCCAGGGTCCGGTCTCCGAGGACGAGGCTTTATACCGGACCCCGGGGCTCGGCACCTCCCACCACCCTGCAGACCCTGATGCTGCAGATAGCGAAGCAGGAGCTGGAGCGCGAGGCGGAGGAGCGGCGCGGAGAGAAGGGGCGCGTGCTGGGCACCCGGTGCCAGCCCTTGGAGCTGGCCGGACTGGGCTCCGCGGAGCTGCAGGTACCGACACAGGCGGCCCTGCCCAGCCCGGGGCCCGTGCCAGTCTGCGTCCTCGCCTCGCTCGGGCTCGCGAGCACCAGCCCTGTGCCCCTCTCCCGTGGTAGCCACCACGCCTCGGACCCGGGCTCAGGTCCTCCAGGCCCAGATCTGCCAGAGTTCAGGACCCCTGGCTTCCGCCCACCCTTCCGCGCTGTTCTCTGGAGTCCACGCTCGCGTCCACTCGTTCAGGCCCGGATCTTAGCGCCTCAGCCCTCTCGGCTCAGACCCGGGGTCCGGGCCCAGCCCTTCCCTACAGTGCACGCTGGGTTCCTCCGCCAGGACTTATGCCGACAGCTCCACACCCGGGTGGACAAGGTGGATGAAGAGAGATACGACGTAGAGGCCAAAGTGACCAAGAACGTCACGGAGGTGGGAGCCCTGGGTGCTGGGCGCCCTCACAGTGCGCGGTGCTGGCCGGGTTCGGAGCACAGGAGCCCCAGGGCACCGTCTGAGCGGGTGGGGCAGCAGGATGCGTTTGACCCGGGTGGGGAGTGCGGTTTCCCATGGAGGGAGGCACACACTGCGGCCCAGGCGCTGGAGCTCCGGGGAGCACGGGGTCGGAGGCGATGAGAGAAGGCTGGGCTCATCAGGGGCTTCAGGGCCGAGGCCTTGCACAGCCTGAGCCGGGGGAAGAGGGCGCCAGGCTAGGTATGGAGGGCAGGGAGCTGGAAGCGGCCCAAGGGGAGGGGGCGGTGCCCACTGCCCATGCGGCCGCCCCCAGATCGCAGACCTGACCCAGAAGATCTTCGACCTCCGCGGCAAGTTTAAGCGGCCCACCCTGCGGAGGGTGCGCATCTCCGCGGACGCCATGATGCAGGCCCTGCTGGGAACCCGGGCCAAGGAGACCTTGGACCTACGGGCCCACCTCAAGCAGGTGAAGAAGGAGGACACCGAGAAGGTGAGTGTGGGGCAGGGCCAGGAAGTGGGGTGCTCAGGAGAGGCTTGAGGGGGACGTGAGCTTAGGGCCTAGCCTGCGGCAGCTCATGTTTAGGGGTGCTGGGACAGGGTCCTCAGTGAGAATTATGGGAAATAGATGATAGAGGAAGACAAGAAATGAGAGGGAGAGACAGGCAGGACATACAGCTCAGAGGTACAGTGTTTGTCTAGCATGTGTGAGGCCCTGGGTTTAATTCCCAGCACCTTTATTTAAAAAGACTGGGGAAGCCGGGTGTGGTGGCACACACCAGTAATTCCAGCACTCGGGAGGCTGAGGCAGGAGGATCACCATAGGTTTGAGGCCAGTGTGGGCTACGTAGTGAGTTCAAGGCCAACCTGAATTACATAGTGAGACCCTATCTCAAAAACAAAAAAGACTAAGGGAGACAGTGCCTTAGGGAGGGATAAAGAAGCAAGGAGCCTGGAGAAACCTAAGGGCTACAGGAAGTCCATGATGGAGAAGCAAAGTACATGAGGGAAGCAAGAAGGGAAACATAAGATTATATAGTGAAGAGAAATATGTGAGGGAGACAGACAGGAAGTACGTGAGGGAGACAGGAAGTATATGAGGGAGACAGGAAGTACATGAGGGAGACAGGAAGTACCTGAGGGAGACAGAAAGTATGTGAGGGAGACAGGAAGTATATGGGGGAGACAGGAAGTACCTGAGGGAGACAGGAAGTATGTGAGGGAGACAGGAAGTACCTGAGGGAGACAGGAAGTACATGAGGGAGATGGGAACCTATGAGAGACAAGTGTGTGTGGGATGCCAGGATGTATGAGGGAAAGAGGAATTGTGTGAAGAAGACAGAAAATACATGAGGGATACAGAAAGTGGAAGAGGAAGAGTAATAGGAAAGGAAGAATATCAAAGAAGGTAGGAAATGTATAAGGGAGACAGGAAGTGCTTGAGAGAGACAGGAAGTTCTTGAAGAAGACAAGAGATTCATGAAGGAATCAGGAAATACATGGGGGAAATTGTCAGGATGTTATGGGAAACCTAGGCCAGAGGCCTGAATCTATGGGTCCCAACAACCAGATTCAGCCACCCTCCCCCTCAAGAGTCCATTTAGCAGAAAGAGAGAAACAGAGATAGACACAGAGTCAGAAAAGAGGTTTCTTTCAGTGTGGCCATACTGGAAAGACGACCTCTGTGGGGTTTTACAGGGAAAGGACTAAAGTGAGGCAGAGGAGGGGGTACTGTGTGCACCGCAGGCTTGGGGGTGGTTGACGGTCTTGTCCTGGGTCCTGCAGCCAGGGCTGGGGATCAGCTTTAGTTCTCCTGTGTCAACTGCCTGCGGCTTGCCTTTCCAGGAGTTTGAGAAGGCAGTGAAGACAAGTGTGTGGGCTACTGTCACTGGGCAGGTCTAAGGGGGTCCCACAAAGCGGCAATGGGGGCCTGAAGTAGGTTCTTGACTCCCGCCATGGGAAGGGAATCTCAGGAGTCCTCAGAGTGAAGCCCAGGCAGGGTCATCATCAGCATGGTTAGCAAGGGCAGGAGAGCAAGAAGCGGACGCAGCCCGCGTGTCTGCAGGCCTCGCTCTGGTGCAGCGGGCAGACTGGCCACTCGCACAGCAAGGCGGTGCTTTGAGGATGTGCTGAGGGGCCCTGCAGCGGTCACCTCGGTTTTCATTTCCATACTGTGGGAGGAATCCTGGGCTCGAAGGGCCATTCTGCTCACACGGGTGACTGTCCTTGCCTGGGAGGGTGACATCACCACGGGGTGGTCCAAAAGACCCTGCTTTTCCAGAAAGGAGGTGATTACAGGGTTGGAGACTTCTGGGCTGGCCTAGAACTGAACATGGTAAAACTTAGCATATATTTTTCCTGAAGGAGAGGGGATTGAACCCAGGGCCTTACCACTGAGCTGCATCCCCAGCCCTATTTTATTTTATTCTGAGTCAGGATCTCTCGCTGAGTCTCTTAAGTTCCCCAGACTGGGCTCAAATTTGCCATCTGCCCGCCTCAGCCTCCCAAGTGCTGGGATTGCAGGTGTATACTACCACACCCGGCTACCTGTGTTTCTTTTATCCAACCTCACTACTTCAGGGGGAGCAAAGGGCCATTTCAAAGGCACCCCATTACCAGGCTTGTTTCAGGGCAGAAGCACTAGCTTCTTGGGCAAATGCCCAGAGCAGAGCTGCCCAGCCAGCCAGAGGGTGAACGGGCTCAGAGCCAGGAAGAACCATGACCTCTGACCTTCCTCCTCAGGAGAATCGGGAGGTGGGCGACTGGCGCAAGAACATCGACGCCCTGAGCGGCATGGAGGGCCGGAAGAAGAAGTTTGAGGGCTGAGCACCCTCTCCAGGGTCCTCTGGAGATCAGAGCCCTGAGAAATAAAAGTTGTCCTTGCTGGAAGCCTTTGCATGCACTCTCCCTGGGGCTCAGGCCTAAGGGTGGGGCCCCGGGGCTTGGGTGGCCCCTGGTCATCTGCAGATGGTGCAAAGCATCCAAGGTTGAAAAAGAGGGGGTGGCAGAGACGGGGAAACTGAGGCAGAGGCCAAAGCGCAAGAAAAAGAAAGAACCGGCATGTGGGAAGAAGGGGAAACATTGGAGAGAGAAGCAGCACACGGACCAAGGAAACCCCTGAGAAGTGACCCAGCCAGGGACAGACCGCCAGAAGGGCCGGGGAGCCCCAAGCGTCACACACCTGTAATGCCCACACGCGGGAGGCTGAGGCACAGGGATCGCTGTGAGTTCAAGGCCAGCCTGGAAAATGTAGCCAGGCCTCTCAAAAACAAGCAAAACGCAGCAGAGCTAAGAGGACAGAGCCAGACACCTAGGCCAAAGGAGGCACAAAAGTGCCAGATGAGGGCCCAGGGACCCCCAGCAGAGAGGGGCAAAGGAGGCAGGTGGAGGACGGGAACGCAGACACAAATGAGCCTCTCGCAGGGTGGGTGAAGGCGAGGCTCGAAGGTCAGGGCCCCTGCTCTCTGGCGCTGCGGTCCGAGAGTTCAAGGTCGAGGCTGGGCTGGGGGGAGGAGGATATGGAAAAGAGCAGTGTCAGATGGAGGTGGGGGTTGGGAGCCTACCGGACACCCCCTTCCTCCCCGCCACACCTGCTGCCCCGCTTTAGTGCCTGTTGTCACCAAGGTGGAATCTGGTGGCAGACAAAGGGATGGGGGTGGGGAGGGGGCCGCAGAGAGGCAGGTGGGGGGGCGGAGGTAGAGAAAGACGGGTCCCAAGGAGGCTGCCTCGGGGAGGAGTAGCAAGGCGCCCCAAGCTGGGTCTGAGAAAGGAGCTATGGTGGCCAGAAGGATACAGGAAAGGGCGACAGAGAGATGGAAACAGGAAGCGTGTCCCTTGTGCCCCTTTTGTCACTAAGCATTGTCCAAGGACCCTTTCCAGCCAGGGCTCCAGGCACGGGAAGCTGTGTGGTACAAGCAACCCTGGGGAGCCTGCCCCGGCTCCAGGCTGGCACCGGCAGGGTGGGGAGGGGGCTTGGGGCAGGAATCTGCAGCCTGGGCGGGGGGCTAGGCCTCCCGAGCTGGCCGAGGAATTCCCTCCCTGACCCTCCCCCTTCCCTTCTCCCGCTCCCCCGGGGCGGGGCCGCATCCCCTATAAAGTCCAGGAAGCGCAGCGCCCCGGGGCCAGACAGACTTCCCTCCCGCTCTGAAGACCCAGCCCTAGGTAACAGCACCAGGGTCTCTGCAGGGTTTGTGGGTTACAGAATCTGGGGGTGCCTGTTTAGGGTCGCAGAGGCCTCTCAGAGTCTAGGGGGTCGCAGAACTCGGTCTTGGTGTCAAAGAGTCTGAGTATTAGGATCTGGGGGCTCAGACTGAGTGTATCAGAGCTAGGGGCTCAGAACGTGGGGTGTTAGGGATTGGGCCTCTGGGCGCAAGCTCGGGTGTCGGGTTTACTGGGGTTTCCTAACGTGAGCTTTTGCAGTTTAGGGGGTCTAAGACCTGGGGCCTGAGGATGTCGGGCCCCCGCCCGGACTGTCACTGAGTAAGGTTCAGAATCGAGCTATGGGGACATCGTCAGTGGTCACAGTCTTTGGGTGCTCGGCTTTGGGGTTTGCTTAACCTGGGCACCACGGGGTCACAGAGATCGGGGGGTCTAAGTATTTAGGGTTCAGGCTGCGGTCTGTGGACAGAGGCCGCTGTAAAGGGTGCTCGCCTGTCCACAGATGGGGCAAAGGTGGGCAGCGGGAGCCGTGGGAGGAAAAGCAACCGTGGGGATGGCAGTGGCGGCTGGGGCCGGGGTGACTGCGATTCCAGAGGACGCCCCTGCCCTCCCTTCTTAGGAAATGTCCTCTGCTCCGCGCCTATGACATCACCCCAAAATAGCACCGGGGTGGGGCGGCTATTGTCTTCAGGCCACTGTCCCTACCCTTGCCCCTAATCCCCAGGATCGGGTTCCCACGGACCTGTCACGGACAAAGCGGGACAGCTGTGCGAGGGGGCGGGGCGCCTGGCGCTGGGCCGGAGCCACAGCTCGCTGACAAGTGTGGCGGAGGCGTCTGTGACCCCGGCCTGCTCCCCCAGGGCCGGGCGGCCCGGCGCTCAGCCTTCTCTGTCTCCGCAGGTCCCAGCAGGATGTCGGACACCGAGGAGCAGGAATATGAGTGAGCGGCCTTGCACCGGGGTCGGGGCGGGTGGTGGAGACCCTGCAGCCCCTCGATGTCTGACTGCCCCCTCCTTTCCGCTGGGCCCCCAGGGAGCAGGCTGAAGGTGAGTGGAGGGGCAGCCTGCGGAGGTCGCCCTCACATCTGACGCCGGGCCGGGGTGGGGACGACACCTGGTCGTGAGTCAGCCCCTGGTCTTGTCCTGCCGGGCCCGCTCCGTCCTCGGCCCCGCCCCGGACCCTTCCCGGCTGGAGTGTGCCTGGACTCGGTGACACCTGCTTGGTCCCCGCCCCGGGGGTTCCCGGCCCCGCCCCCGAGCCCCACCCC
>NW_004955567.1:1044942-1055039 GCF_000276665.1 Chinchilla lanigera
CGACCCCGGGACCTCGCTGGCCCCGCTGCTCTGACCCTGCCCGCCCGCCCGCAGAGGAGGAGCCCGCCGAGGAGGAGGAGGAAGGTGAGCCGCGGGCGGCGGGCGGCGGCGGGTCCCGGCGACGTGCTCTGACGCTGTCCCTCTCTCCGCCCGCCTGGCTGCCCGCTCCCCGCCCCGCTTCTCCCCCCAGCCCCGGAGGAGCCGGAGCCGGAGGCAGAGCGAGGTGACCACGGCGCTTCGTCTCGGGAGCGACGGCCGCCCGCCCCGCCCCGCCCCGTCCCCGCCGGCCCTTTAGCCCCGGGCGCCGCGCCCTCTGGTGGCCGCGAAGGGAAACGGCCCCCAGCCTCGGCCCTTTCCCTTCCTAAAGGGCCGGACCCCAAGCCTCCCGCCGCCCGCTCCGCAAGGCTTGGGTGTGTGCCGGGCGCCTCCCGCGCCCTCCGCCATATACATTCGAAGGTTGGGGACAACGGGGGCGGCCGGATCCCAGAGGGGGAGGGCTGGGACCGGGCCGAGAGGGGCGGCGTCCCTCACCGCTGGGTCTGCAGCAAGAGGAGCTCTGCCGTGTACGTGGGGCGGGCCTGGGGGCCTGGACGCTGGGGTCCCCATACCGGTGCTGAATGTATATCTGATGCGTGTGACCCCCCTCCCGTCTGTGCCCCCCACTTCCCTGTGCCCCTCTCCCGTGCCCTGCCCCAGAACTCCCCCTGGGGGGTCTTTCCCTGGCTCCTGGGGGTGGAGGGCTGCACCCCCAGACTCTTACTAATGATCTCTTTGTATCCCCCTCATCGACAGAAGAGGAGCGCCCCAAACCGAGGTGAGAGCCTGGGGCGGTGGGACCCCATCACATCCTCCTGTATCCCCACCCCCGAGACAGGGTGCAGGAACGGGGGCGGGGTGCAGTCAGGGGACGGCCGCCAGCCCCCCGCCTTAGCGAGCCTCCCGGGCCTCCCTGCCCGACTCGCACGCCCGGCCCGGACAGCCAGGTCCCCACAGCAAGCAGGCGCCAGCCGGTGGGGGTGGAGGTGCCGTCGCGGGCCGAGTGAGCGAGCAGGCAGGGCACAGGGCGGCCCGGGCCATTCTGATGTGAGGTGCTGCCGGCGGCAGGGCGTGGAGACAGCAGACAGACAGGAGTCCAGGCAGGCGGTGTGCAGGAGCAGAAGCTCCCGGGTCATGCAGAGGCCTGGGGGCGCGAAAGCTTGGGGCACCACCACATGGGGTGTGTGGGGGGAGGGGAGAGGTTGGCAGGGCCAAGAGAGGAAGCTTTTCCCCCACTCATGGGCTCTGCCCCCTCTGTCCACGCAGCCGTCCGGTGGTGCCTCCCTTGATCCCGCCCAAGATCCCGGAAGGGGAGCGCGTGGACTTCGATGTAAGTAGCAGACAGCGGCCCTGCGGCAGGCCTCGGGAGGGCAGCCCTGGGGCACCCCCCCACCCCCCGCCCGCCCGCGCCGCTGGCCTGGGAAGCCCGCTGCCCGCTGCTGGCACCTGTGGCCGGCCAACGCTGCCCTCCCCATTCCGTTCCCGTCCCGTCCCGCAGGACATCCACCGGAAGCGCATGGAGAAGGACCTCCTGGAGCTGCAGACACTCATCGACGTGCACTTCGAGCAGCGCAAGAAGGAGGAGGAAGAGCTGGTGGCGCTGAAGGATCGCATCGTGAGTAGGGGTGCCCGGGCGCCTTCCCTGTGCACTGGGCCGTCTCCTGGTTCTTGGTGGTACTGGGGGTGGAACCCAGGGCCTTTGCACTAGCCACATCCCCAGACCGTTTTATTTTTTATTTTGAGATAAGTCCTCTTGCCTCAGCCTCCCCAGTGCTGGGATCGCAGGCATGCACCACCATGCCCAGCTGTATCTTCCTCTCCACCCACCGCAGAGGGCTGGCTGGCTGGGTGGTGGGCTCCGCCCCCTCACTCCCCTGCTTCCCCAGGAGCGGCGCCGGGCGGAGAGGGCTGAGCAGCAGCGCTTCAGGACCGAGAAGGAGCGTGAGCGGCAGGCCAAGCTGGCGGTGGGTGCCATCCCTCCCTGGGGAGGCTGGATGTGACTTGTTCTTCGGTGCTGCATTCCCTTTTCTGATATTCTCTGTGTCTCCGAGGAAGCCCCTCTGCTGTAGGACTTCCTGCTGGAAGCCCAGGCATCAGTAAGGGGACTCCATTGCCTCATGTAGAAAGTCAAGGTCCAGCTTCAGGCATGGCTGGATCAAGCAACTCACACAATGGCCCCAAAACTACACTTTTCTCCTAGTGTTTGGCCCACATTTCTGTGAATGTGTGGCTGACCATTTCTTCCTGGTTTGCCTGGGGCTTTCCCAGGTTTAGCCCAGAAAATCCTGGGGTTCTGCAGGGGCCGCTCACCCTTGTCCCATGGCCATCAGCGCTCTGGTTTAAACGCCCTTTGTAGTGTCCTCTGGGCAGAGCTGGGAGGCACCAGACTGAGCACTGGCCTGGTGGCGCTGGCGCGGAGTGTGGGGAGTTGGCCGGGTGCAGGTGGCGCTGGCTTGGCATTCAGAGGCGAGTCCCCACCCTGCACTCCAGGAGGGGGTAGGGGGCTGGCACAGCAGTGGCCCCTGGAGGGTCTACACCTCCGTCCCAGAATGCGAGTGTGTACCGCACACGGTGAAGGGGACATTGCAGGTCCATGGAGTTTCGGGTCCTGCCTGTGTGTGTGAGAGAGAGAGAGACTGAGGGCTGAACCAGGACCTTCGCACTGACCTGCATCCCCAGCCCCATTTTAGTTTTTATTTTCAGGGTCTTGCTAAGTCAGTAACTTTCCCAGGCTGGGCTCAAACTTGCCATCCTCCTGTCTCAGCCTCCCAGAGACACCAGGCCCAGCGAAGGCCTGGAGGTGGCGGGGGCGGGGGGGATGGCCCTGCATCCTCTGGCCGAGCTCGTCATAAGGTCCGGGGTCCTCTCAGAGGGAGGTGGGAGGGCCAGGGCCAGAGAGAGGTGAGGCCTGAGGATGGGGAAGGAAGCACAAGACCCCGTACCGGCCTCTAGAGCCGGAGCAGGGCAGCCTCCTCTGCGGTGCGGGAGGGGCCGGGCCGTGCGTACCCGGTGTGAGCCAGGAGCCCCCTCTGGCCCGCAGAACTGTGAGTCAGTCAGTTTGCACCCGTCATCCTGGCACTCTAGGAGGCTGAGGCAGGAGGACCGCAGGCTGGAGCTCAGCCAGGGCAACTTAGCCAGTTAGTGATTCTGTCTCAAAATAAAGAAGGGCTGGGGGTGTAGCTCAGTGTGAAGGCCCTGGGTTCAGTACCCACCACCACCAAGGAAACAAAATCTCATCATCGTTGGTTACCAAGTGTGCAAATTACAGTGATGATGGGAACCTCCTTAGAGTAGGCGTGGGCCGTGCAGGACACCGGCCGGCCGCACTTCCCTGCCCTCCCTTGGGGCCAGGTCCGCCGGGCCCCCTGCTCTGGCGCAGGCGGTGCTGTGTCAGCCTCCTTTGCCCCCTCGCCTGCTGGGTGCCTGTTCTGAGCCCCGAGGACGCACCCTCGTCTCCCCGGACAAAGGGAGCCCGAGGCTGAGAGCTTCGAGTCTGCGCGGAGGTCACAGCGGAGCGGGCCTCACCCCGGGCTGGGCGGACAGAAGGAGCGGTCACCCACACCCCGGCCCCACCCGCTTCACTGAGCAGGCCTCCGGCCTCGCTGCAGGCGCGGGGCTGAGTCTGGGTCCCCGCAGGAGGAGAAGATGCGGAAGGAGGAGGAGGAGGCCAAGAAGCGCGCGGAGGATGACGCCAAGAAGAAGAAGGTGCTGTCCAACATGGGGGCCCACTTCGGGGGTTACCTGGTCAAGGTGAGCCCGCCTGGGGAGCCCGAGGCCTGCGTCCCAAGGGCCGGTGGGGAAGGCCTGGAATTCGGGTTCTGCGTGGAGGAGGGGGCCGGGGTGCAGACTGTGTGGGTGCCGCCCTGGTGGCACACTTGGGTGCTGCGGGCATCTGGAGGCCCAGCCCCGCCGTGCTCTTCGCCTCAGGCGGAGCAGAAGCGGGGCAAGCGGCAGACCGGGCGGGAGACGAAGCTGCGGATCCTTTCGGAGCGGAAGAAGCCGCTGAACATCGACCACATGGGGGAGGAGCAGCTCAGGTCAGTGTCCTGCCAGGGTGGTCCCGGCGGGGGGCCCAGGGTCCTCTCGGAGGGGTGGGGCCGGGCCAGCCCTGCGGGGGTGACTGGTGTGCAGCCCCCTGTGCGCCCCGCGGGCCCTGCGGCGGTGTCACCGGGACACAGGTGTGGCTCCCGAACTAGAGGGCTCTGTCCTTAGTGAGGAGCTGCGTGCTCAGCACGGCCCCGGCTTTTGTCTGAGTTAGAGCTGGAGTCTGGTGAGCACTGCCCAGCTCCGGTGCCCTCCCCGTCCTAGGCCAGGCCTGCTGCCTCCTGGGAGCCAGCACAGGCCAGCAGAGGTCTCTCCTTCAGAGGCTAGGGTGTGCGTGTTAGGGGTGGTGGTGCACCCTTGTGATCTCAGCTGTCTGCGAGGCTGAGGCAGCAGGATCTCAAGTTCCAGCCCAGCCTGTGCAATAGTAAAAAAAAAAAAAAAAAATGGTGGAAGTGGGGGACATAGCTCAGTGCCAAGGCGCAGGGTTCAATCCCTCCTGTCACCCCCACCGAAAGAAAGAGAACATCACACAGTGCGGGGCGCAGTCCCTCCTGCCGCCATGACAGGCCCCGCTCCGAGCCCAGAGCCCCAGAGCCCCTGGGCCTGGCTGTGGCCCGGCCCCTCACCCCGTCCTGTCCTCGGCACTGCCCCTCACCTGGCAGGGAGAAGGCCCAGGAGCTGTCAGACTGGATCCACCAGCTGGAGTCTGAGAAGTTTGACCTGATGGCGAAGCTGAAGCAGCAGAAATATGAGGTGGGACTTGTTGCCTCTTTGGGGCACTGGGTCGGTGGTGGGGGACGGGGTGGGCGCTGCCCCTCAGGGTCACCCTAGCCTGTCCCTCTGTCCCCAGATCAACGTTCTGTACAACCGCATCAGCCACGCGCAGAAGTTGTAAGTGTGACGGGAGCGGCAGCTCCCCGCTTCCCTGTGTCCCTGAAATCCCTGGTTCTTGTGGTGGCTGATGGAGACCTTGGTCCCCCGAGGACATGTGGCACCACTGGGACAGCTTTGGTTGTCACAGCGGAAGGGGGGGTGCTGGCATCTAGCAGTGAAGCCTCCTGGGGGCCGCAGGACAGTCCTTCCACGTGGCGCGGCCCCAGGCAGCAGTGCCAGGCCAGGGCCCCATCCCTCAGCTCCGCCAGGCCCTCCTGCTCAAGGTCCCCCACGCTTGGGTCCCCGACACCGGTGTCCCCCACCCTGTCCTCGTGACATTTTTCAGCCCCACGTGCGTCTCCAGACTCACCTTGGATCTCCCAGGCCATGTGGTCAGCAGCCCCCAGCCTGTCCCTCCGCCTGGCAGGGCCACCTGCAGGCCTTTGCTTCCTCTTCCAGGGGTGGGGGAGGCACTTCCTGGGGCTAGGGGCCTGGGTCCCACAGCAGAGGCTGGGGTGTCCCTCCTGACACCCCATCCTCCCCCAGCCGGAAAGGCGCAGGAAAGGGCCGCGTTGGAGGCCGCTGGAAGTGAGGAAGCCAGGACGTGACCCCCTGGGGGACCCCGGGAGCTGGCAGAGAGTTTGTCTCATCTGTAGCTTGAAATAAATGTCCCCTGGAGCACCTGCTGAGCGCTGGACTTTGTTATTAGTACGCAGCTGGTTGATGAGCACAAGTGGCTGTAGCTCGGAAGAGTCAACAAGAGTCACGGAAATGAAGCTGGGTGTGGTGGCGCACGCCTGTAGTCCAAGCTCACAGAAGACTGAGGCAGGAGGGGCACTGCGAATTCAAGGCCAGCCTGGGCTACATAATGAGACCCTGTGTCCAACAGGCAAAACCAACCCAAAACAAAACAATACCAAATGTCCTGGTGCAGCCTCACGCCCCTCCGGGGGAGCATCACTTGGGAAGTGGTGTGGTTCTTCCAAAGGGGAAATGGACCTAACCACATGCCCCAGCACTTCCTCTGCTTGGCCATGCCGTGAGAACTGAAAGCACGTACTCATGCAAAACCTGCCCCGCGCTGTTCACTCAGCATTGTTCTTCTTCCCGAAGGTGGAGCCAGCCTGAGTGTCCATTGTGGGTGAATGCAAGTTGGTCCACCTGCAAAAAATTTTTTTTTCCAGTACCAGGAATCGAACTGACGACCTTGCGCTTGCCAGACAGGCACTGTGCCGCTGAGCTAAATCCCCAGCCCCTCACCTGCAAAATTTACACACACTCAGCAGACTCAATCCCATCACCCTACTCAGTTACAGGAGATGCTGGGAAACATTATCCTTGGTGGCCTGCTGAACCCTACTTACAAGCTGGGGTTCCAGGTAGGTGTGCTGGTGCACCCCTGGAATCCCAGCACTCAGGGAGGCTGAGGCCGGAGGATTGCAAGTTGGAGTCCAGCCTGACCCAAATTAGGGTTTGGTGAGACCCTGCTCAAATTCAAAGAAGGACTGGGCTGCGAAGGCTCTGGGTTCAATCCTCAGACACACACACACACACACACACACACACACACACACACACACCCACCCACCCCAGGGTTCCACTTCCTGGGCAGTCTCTGCCTTGAGGCCCATCCCCAAATCTACTGCTTCTCTGTCCGCCGTAGGCAGCTTGTCTTGCAATATGGTTGCTGGAGCTCCAGCAGTCACGTCTGCTTGCCGGGAGGAAAGACTGCAGAAGCAAGAGGACTGGAAATGTGCCCCCTCTGCAGAATTGGCGCCCTGACAAAGGCGTCTTGTGGGCTTCCTCATGTTGCGGAGGAGACTGGGTCGTTGTCCTGGTCTTTAGTTAGCTGATGCTTTTCCATCCCCAGTAAAGTCAGGGCTCAGTTACTGAGTGAGGAGACAGCAGTCTGCAGCCCATCGCACTCTGTTACCCGGCAAACGGACACAGGCCCTGCACACACAGCTCACCCAGCCCTCCCCAAGGACAGTCACCCCGTGTCCTTGGAGGTCAGGGCAGACCTGTTACGCGTAACATAGCTTGGCTGTCTCTAGATGGTCTGCCGCCTGCACACACCAAAATCAAGGCAGCTTCTCAGTGCGCCCTAAATCCACAGTGGTGAAGAAATGGGGAAAATGTAATAAGAGTAATAAACACAAACCAGGCATAGCGGCACGCACCTGTCATCTCGGCACTTGGGAGGCTGAGGCAGGAGGATCAGTGTGAGTTGAAGGCCAGCCTGGGCTACATAGTGAGTTAAGGCCAGCTTGAGTTATAAAGTGAGACCCTGTCTCAAAAAACAAACAAACAAAAACTTAGAGCGATCCTCCTGCCTTAGCCTCCCGAGTGCTGAGATTACAGATGTTCACCACTAGGCCCAGGTTAGAAAACATGGTTTTACACATTGAGATCCAATCCCTTTTCTGTAATCATGGTGGCTCGGACTCTGCCTTTGCGGGAGGGCTTCTTTCTGTCCCTGTATTAGGAGGTGATGGTTGAGACGATGCTGTTCCTAGGAAGACTAATTATGTCAAAGCCTCCTTCCTGTCCCTGTGTCTGGGGACCCAGTTTGAGTGTCCTGACAGCCACAGGCAGGTCTCTGGGAAACAGTGGGTGTTTCTAAAAGTAGAATTTCCTCCTAAATTTAAACTGTTCATTTGCCCAATGAACTCTTCTGGGGACAGTTGTGAAATAACAGATCAGAACCGGCTTATCCTACTCTCGGCTGCATCTATGCAGACAGGAGCTGGTTTCAGTTCCCCGCGGTGGGAGCCGTCTGTCAGTGCAATCAAGTGTATCCTTTTGTGTCCTCACAGGGAAGAAGGAACACTGTCTTCATCTCTCTGAGGTTATTTTCACCAGCAGGGAGGAGGTCCCAAGTGCCCAGGCTAAGCTGTGTAATTCTGCTGTTAGAGTGGAGAGGAAGCAGCTAACAGACCTTCACCATCAAAAAGAGGAGGACAGGAGAGCGCTTTATCAAGTAGCTTGTGAAGGTGCCTCGACACCGCCGCGGAGTCACCCACGCATCTGGTAGCTCATCTACACCATCTGTACAACTGCAGGAGGCTGAGATGGAGACCAGTCTTGGTCACAGAGGTAGAAAGTGGCAGAGGTGGGATTCTGACCCAAGATTGTCAACTACAGAGCAGGAATTCCTAACCACTGTAGTAGAAGGGGTTCTAAAGACAGCAGTCAAGTTGGGTGTGGTGGTACATGCCTTTAATCCCAGCACATGGGAGGCTGAGGCAGGAAGGCTGATGCAAATTAGAGGGAAGCCTAGGCTACATGGTGAGACTCTCTAAAAAAAAACAAACCCAAAACTTTAACCTAGTGGTCAAACTAAAGATTGTTAATAGTTTATGGCCAGCACTCACCCCACAGATCAATGGGTGTGTGGGGTCACCCAGATAGCTTGTGTTACCTGCAAGTAATCATAGTCATGAAAACGTAGGCATAAACACACAGCCTGGGGCTGGGGATTTAGCTCAGTGGCACAGCGCCTGCCTGGCAAGCGCAAGGTCGTGAGTTCGATTCCCGGTACCGGAACAAACAAACAAACAAACAAACAAACAAAATAAACACACAGCCACAGACAGGATTGCAAACACACATGTCCCAATTGTTCTGGGGCATAGGGACGGACATAACGATGCTCCACACAAGAATGCACTTGAGATTTGCTTCCTACCTTCCTGGGAAGGCACATGGTGTGCACCCACGGAAAATGTGGCTTGAGGAGCCACAGGAGTCAAGAGCCATGGGTGTTGTCTCCTTGTGACTATGGCCAGCCCTCCCAGGCCTCATGGGATTTGTAGTTCTTTTTTCTGCACAAGCTGAAGCACTTCAGAGGGGAGGGGCTGCTCCAATGTTCTTTGGGGAAAACTTTGTTGCCCCCGTCCAGATTTTGGAAGCGTTCTTTGTGAATTCTGTGGGTCTCTGTTCCTATCCCAAAGTGTCTTTATCTTTCCGTTTTGGGTTTAGCTGCAGGACACTCAAAGTCAGGGTCAGTGTGTGCTTATCTTGGGTCTACTAGAAGAAGGCTCGACCTTCCAAACCTACTGGAGAACCTTTGCCCTGCACTACAAGTCCCAGCACGTCGAGACTTTGCGACAGCCTGGACTACACTTCCCAGAGTGCCCCACGGCCCGGGGTGTGTCAGGAGGATACTGTCATTGAGGGCCCGGTCGCTTGGCTTTGCCCCATCACGATGCAGGGAGTACCATTAGGGACCTGGGACTTCTCTTGCCCTGGAGCCTCATTTCCTGAGGTGCTTTGGACCCTGCCCAGGACGAGCTGGGCCTTTGGGGCGTAGCCCCGAGGACTACATTTCCGAGCGTGCACTAGGTTATTGGCAGAGTGCCCTCACCTTTGCTGCCAGGCTTTCTTTCCCAGCATGCCCTGGGAAGTCACGGGAGAGGTTGGGAGTAGGACTCACTTTCCCACGGGTCCCTGGTTTTTCCCACGACCCAGGCAGTCCATTCATTCATTCATTCAAAAGTATTTTTCCATCCTATCCTTAAGCTCAGCCCGAGACACAGAATAGGTAGTACACACAGAAGACAAAAACCCCTGCCCTCATGGAGCTTATTTCTAGTTGAAGGAGGCAGATATAAAAAGTAGCCTACGGAAAGTTGATAAGATGTAGGGAAAAATTAGTTCTACAGCGTACCTTTTTGGACCCCTCCCTCGCCCCTGTACCAGGCCATCATTTCCCACATTTCCCTGGGGCAGTGTCCTGGCTTGGCCCCTTAAACGGGGCACTACATTTCCCAGCATGCACCGGCTGCTCGAGTCCTTTCCTAGCGTTCCCCGGGGGCGTGCCCTCATCCAGGCCGTTTCCATTTGATGCTTTGGAGCCTCAGACTTTTCACTGTGCTGGGTGTGGGGGGACGGGGAGGGACGGGGCGGGGGGACCAGCGAATCTAGTAACTTCCGCTGATGGACTCCATTTTCCAGCATTCCCTGTGGCCGACCTCCTGCCCGCCCCTACCCTGTCGGCCTGGAGCTTTTCCGCGTTGCGGACTCCATTTCCCACCATACCCTGGGGCGGTGTAGTGATGTCACGCACCGGAGGGGCCCGGCAGCTCCCCGGGCGGGGCGGGGCAAACGGCAGTTCCCGGCGGCCCCCGGGGCGGGCGGGTGGC
>NW_004955567.1:1055537-1071348 GCF_000276665.1 Chinchilla lanigera
CCTCCCCTTCCTGCCCGCCCCTCGCGCTGCCCTCCGAGGGCCCGGTGTGGCCCATCTCCCGCGCCCCGGTCGGGGCCGCCCCGCGCTGCCCTCTTCCCGACCCTGAGCGCCCTCTGCGCGTCCGCCCCTGCCGCGCCGTCCGATGCTGTCATCCCTTCCCTGGGCCAGGGTCGCGCCCCTCTTAGCTCTGCGCGCTCCATGCCTCCGCGGCCCTCGTCCCTTTCCAGGCAGGGGCGGCATCCTCCGCCCCTAGCCGGGCTTCCTTCCTCCCGCGGGCTCTGGCCCGGGCCATCTTTGGTTAGGCCCAGGTCCCTCAGTCCCCTGGCACCTTCGGCCTGCTCTTCCGGGACGTGCGCTGTTTGCTGCTACCGAAGGATGCTCTTCCCCGAGCCACTGCCTTGTAGGCTAGTGGGACCTCGTTCCCCGGAGCAGACGCTTCGCGCGTTGGGCCGTCTCCGTTATCTGCTCCTAACTCTGCTGCTTCTCCTCCTTTGGGGACCGGTGCCGCCTCTCTCCTCCCCCGTGGGCCTTCCTGGGGCTGCTTCTGTTCTCCGCGATGCTCTTCCCCGGGCTCGGCCTGCGTCATTGCCGTTTCTGGGCACCCTCATAGCGCCCCTTTCCCCGGCTTTGGGCCACTTCTGAGTCCTCCGGCCTTCTTAGGCAGACTCCGGCTCCCAGTGTGGACGTGAGTTACCTTTCGATTTGGGCAGCTTCCCCCGCATCCACTGTGCGCTTTCTCCTAGCGCTCTCCTGTCTCCCCGAGGGCCCCTCCGCACACCCTGTGCCCCCTTCGAGACACTCGCATCGCTGCCTTCGGTGATCGTGTGCCCGCCCTTCTTGCTAAAACCCCTGTCGTTTGGCCACTGGTGAGGCCAGAGGGGACCCTGGCGAGGGAGCCTGGCTGAGGTGGTCTTTTTTTTTTTTTTTTTTTTTTTGGTTTTTCTGCGGTACCGGGAACCGAACTCACGACCTTGCGCTTGCCGAGGTGGTCTTGACAGGGCCGTTTTCAGATTCTCAGAAGACGGGAGACAGCGTCCACCCGTCCCAAGTTCTGATGTCTGTCCCGTGGCTCCGATTTCCACCTGTAGAATGGGCCAGTAGTGCGTCTCTCCAGCAGGGCTCTGGGGAAAGGTAGGGCACATGTGGGAAACAGGGCCTGATGCCTTGTAGGTGCTCGCAGGGTGGTGCTGCCTGGGCCAGCCCTCTACCTGGAGGGGCCCTGCTTCCCCGAGGCCCAGGGCGCTGTCCTCCACCAGCCCAGGAGAGGGCTCAGGCTTTGGTATTTCCCCGCCCCTCTCCCTCCCCATCCCTTTGCCCTGGCCCTCCTGACCTCTTCTACAGCGGCTTCTAGCCCTGCGCTTCACTCTGAGCCCCTTCCTCAGGGTCCTCCGGAGGCCCAGACCATCTCTTTGGCCTTGCCTGTCAGGTGGGACTTCCTCCCACCATGGTGGACCTTGGCGAATTCACTCCAAGGCCTTCTGAGGGCCTGGCCACTGAGATTCGGAGAGGGGAGGGTCCTGCCTCAGCTCACAGGGCCAGCAAGTGGGGAGCTGGGATTTAGATGCAGTCCGGGCGTGAGGTAACCAGCTTATGCCGTTTGCCCAGGACTGGCCTGGTTTCAGCACTGAAAAGCCTGGGACCCAGAAAAACCCTTGCTCCCCGAAACCAGGGGCAGTTGGTCTGAGTGACTCCAGACTTTCAGCCGGTCTCTCTCCCTGGGACTGTTCCCCAGCATCAGTCCCCTACTGTGGTGTGGTCTCTCAGTCCTCCTGCCTCAGCCTCTACCTGAGGTGTTCATCTGTCCTGGCAAGGCTAGTGTGTCGCTGGCCCCCTAACCCTCGTCGTTTTGTGTATTGATGGCTGGTGTTGGGTGAGGAGTGGGGTAGAAGGACCTGGGAGCCAAGATTCTGCGTGTGTATTCATGCTGGCCTGTGCGTTGTGTTGCATGCGCTACTGGGGATTGAACCCAGAGCCTTTGCAGGGAGCTACATCCCCAGCCCTTCAGTTTTAGGCAAGGTCTTGTTAAATTGTACCGTCCAGACTAAAACTTCCAATGGTCCTGCTGCAGCCTCCCAGATGCAGGGTTCACAGGCACGTGCCCTTGCAGCCTCCCAAAGGTGGGGATCACAGGCACGTGCTGTTGAGCCCAGGTTGGGACCCCGGGTTCTCAGGTCTGAACAGAGAGACCAGAGCGCTAGACCTTTGGGTCTGAGGGAAGAGGCAGGGCCCATCCCAGGGGCCGGGTGGGGATCAGGACCTGGACGCATGTGTCCCTGGTGCCCAGGCCCCAGGCAGCTTGTAGTGCTGGGCCAGGTCCTTGAAAGGGAAAGGCCCAGCTCCTTCCTTGCCCCCCCCATTGCCATGGCAACCGAGTAGAAATAAACGGAGCCCAGAGTTCATCCCGTTCCCAGGGCACGTGCGGCCCCCCTCTCGCAGCCCGAGTTTCCATGACTTCATGCTCTTGGCCCTGGTGGCTTCCTCCCCTCCTCCAGATAGGTGGTGAAGGGGAGGTGAGGGAGCTGGAGGGTTAATCAGCCCTGAGGACCCAGCTGAGGTCCCAGAGCCCATCCGGCCGGCCGGCTCCCGCATGCAGTGCAACGGTGGTGAGGGCTGGGTCTCCCCAGCCTCGCCAGCCTTCAGGAACAGCGTCCCTAAAGACACGGGCCCGCGAGCCCCTCAGGCTGTGCCTGCTCAGAGCAGGCCCTCAGTCTGGCTGCAGCCCGGAGTTACACCCACCTCTTGGGCAGCCCTGCCTGGGACCCTCTTCTGTCTGGGGCCTGGCGGCGACTTCTGGAGCCCACACCGCCTGGGCTGCCCGCAGGGTCCGCTCCTGGAGCGAGTCTGCGGTGTGTTGAGGCCTGGTGCAGCCTGCCCCTCTCTGGGCCTGCTGGCTCTGAGGGCGGAGGGCCGAGCCTGGGCGCCTGTCCTGCAGGTTGTGACAGGGTTCCGTCCCTTGGGAGCCCACACCTGAGGAGAAGCCCCCATCTCTTCCCTGCCCCGGGTCCGCTCCTGGCCCCCAGCACACCCTGCCGTGGACCAGCAGTGGTGTCTCACTCAGCCCTGACCTCCTCATTCCTGCTGGGCTGTAGGGGGCCGGCGTGCTGAGCCCCGAGGGTCACCGCCTGTTCCTCCCCACAGGCCTGCATCGACGAGAACCTGGAGGTGGTGCGCTTCCTGGTGGAGCAGGGTGCCACCGTGAACCAAGCAGACAACGAGGGCTGGACACCCTTGCATGTGGCCGCCTCCTGTGGCTACCTGGACATCGCCAGGTGAGGCGGGTGCTTAGGCAGGACCCAGAGCGGCTGCTGTGCCGGCAGCAGCCCTGACCTCTCCGTCCCCAGGTACCTCCTGAGCCATGGGGCCAACATTGCGGCTGTGAACAGTGACGGGGACCTGCCCCTGGACCTGGCCGAGTCGGACGCTGTGGAGGGGCTGCTGAAGGCGGAGATTGCCCGGCGAGGTGGGCCTGTGGGTACGGCGGAGTGCGTTGGGGCTCTCTGCCTGGGCTTGCAGGCGCACTGTGTCTGATGGGGTTCACGGTGCCCTGCCTCAGTTCCCTGCCTTGCGGAGGGGTGCCTGCCTCAGGGTCACTCGGGGAAGTAGCGACCAAGGGGGTGGCGGGCGGGGCCGGGAGTGCACTCGGAACCTCGGGAGGTGCTCCCCGAGGGGACTGGACCCCAAGCTCTGAGGTTCTTCGGGGGCCCCAGAACCCCTGAAGTGGTCTGGCCATGTCTCTTCTAGGCGGGAGAAGGTGTTGATGAAGCAGGCTCTCCCTGCAGCTCAGCTTGCTGTGGAGGGCCTGGAAGCAGAGGCCAGGAGCGGCTTGGGCAGGGAGACCGATGCCCCCACGAGCCCTGGGTGCGGGTGGGCCGTTCTCGGGGCTGCAGGTGAAGTCCACTGTGTCCCAAAATGGTCGCCGTGGTCACAGCTGGGGTGACCGGCGCAGCGTGTGGGGCTGTGGGCTCGGCGGGCCTGAGAGAGCAGCGCGGGGTGCCCTCTGCCCGAGGGGGGGTGACGAAGAGCAGACCCACGGCCCGGCGGGTTTCTGGCATTGCTTCTGTGTGCTGTGGCCCGAGATGGCAAGGCAGGGGGCAGGCGCTGGCACGGGGGCCTGACGGGAAAGTTCAGCCGCGTGAGGAGTGCTCACAGGCCTCTGCCCAGACGCCAGTGTCTGTTTGGGACTTCTGTTAGTGTGCGCTTGCAGTGCATGATGCCTGCGCTCGTGGAGGGCGTGGGTCCAAGTACGCATGGCATCCAAATTCGTTTACTTCTCCTTCCCCTACTTCCCTCCCCAAACAGCTTTTAGAGATATTTTTCATGTACCTTGCAGTTCACGCATTTAAAGTGCACAAATCAGTGGGGATTTTTTTGTTTGAATTTTTTTTTTTTTTTTTTGGTACTGGGAATTGAACTCATGACCTTGTGCTTGCTAGGCAGGCACTGTGCCGCTGAGCTATATCCCCAGGCCTCGATTCTTGGTTTTTTGAGACAGGGTCTCACTATGGAGTGCAGGCCGGCCTGGAACTCAGCAATCCTGCCTCAGCCTCCCGAGTGCTGGGATGATAGGTGTGCGCCGGCGCGCCCACCCGTCAGTAGCTTTTAGGGTAGTTACAGTGTATACTCAACACCATAGCAGTTGTAAACCACCGTTCCCAGCCCTCAGCGGTGCAGTCGGCTTTCAGTCGACCCCCTCCGGGGCGTCTCGCAGGACGGTCCCTCAGCCTGTGACTTCCCGTCCCCGCCCAGACTGCACGGCTGGCCGGGGCCGGCGCGGGTGGTGGCAGACGAGTAACCTCCCTGTGTGCAGCTCATGTCCCCAAGGCAGGGACCTGCTGCTGCGCGCGTGCCCACGGCAGGCCTCAGTGTCGTCCAGTCCTGGGCGCCCCTCGAGCTGCAGGGCGCCTTCATCTCCTCTGCCTGGGTCAGCCCCCCGCCGGCTGTTAGAACCCGCTCAGTGTGGACCCTGCCGCCTTCCCCGCCGCGAGACTCAGCTCTGCTACTCGGGCGAGGATCTGCGGGGACGCGCCCGGCCTGGCGTGTGTCGGGCAAGCCTCGAGGCTGAGCTGTGCCCCACCCGGCCCCGGCTCTGGCTGGAACCTGTCAGGGCCAGGTGCGGTTGTGTGGCCCTCGCTGTGGGCTCGGCGCTGAGGTGCGCCCTCGGCTCTCCTGTGAGGTGTCCTGCCTCTCGGGAAGAAGCCGTCCGTAGAGTGGACGCCTCGCTGGGCCTCACTGAGGCCCCAGAGTGGCGACTAGGCCGTCCCCGGACTCTGACTCCCTGTGCCGCGAAGTCGCCCACAGCCGGCATCGGCTGCTCCGAGCGGCAGGGAGAGGCTGAGGAAGGGTGTGTTGGTGGGGGTGCTGGCTTGTGGGCTCAGCCATGAGCAGAGGCCAGAGGGGCTCCCGGAGGACCTGAGCTCCTGGCAGGGAGGGCCTCTGTGAAGACCACTGCCCCCTGGTCACAAGGCCCGTCAGTCTGTCCCCATGACGCCCGCCCTCACGAGGGGCATCGGTGGGGTCAGTGGTCTGGGCCTGGTAACACAGAAGCCAAGACCATTGCCCCTTGGGACCTCGTCTCCAGGAGGTGGCCAGTCCTCCGAGGGTGTGGGGCATCCCCGCGGGATATCCCTGCTGCACTGGCTGCTCCCCTGGGCCTGCCGTTCCCGGAGGACAGTCTGGGTGGCTCTGTGCTGAGCCAGGGACGGCTTTCTCCCGGGACTGGATGTGCACCGTCTGTCGCGGGAGGCACAGGAGCAGCTCTGCACCTGTGTTCCTGGAGGGAGGTGGAAGGAACCAGCCGTCCTTCGCGGCGTGGGCGAGCAAAGTGTGATGTACACAGGGCGGTCAGTGTTGAGACGGCGTGGGCCGGGCCCACGCTGCGATGCGCAGGAGCTCCAGGACGTGTGCTGGGCGAAGGAAGCCAGCGCCACAGGTGGACGGGGTGTGGCTCCACTTTCGTGAGATACCCAGGCCCGCCAAGACTGTGGAGACAAAAAGATCAGAGACAGGCGAAGGGTGGTTGCCAGGGCCCAGGAAGAGGGGGAGCTGAGGTCGGAGAGAAGGTGCAGAGTTTCGGCGCTGGCCTGGCGAAGTTCTGGGGTGGGCGGCTTTGGTGATCAAAGTGTGACTGTACTGAAACACCAAGCTGCACGCTTAGTGTTTAGGATGGTAAATTTTATGCGTATTTTCCCGCAATTCTTTTATTTGTGTATTGGTTATTTTTTGTGTTACTAGGCGTTGCTCCATCCCCAGCCCTTGTTTATTGTAGTTTTTAGTTTGAGACAGGGTCTTGCTAAGATGCCAAGTTGCCTGTGCTGGGCTTGGGCCTGCGGCCCTCATGCTGCAGTCTCCCCCTGTACTGGGGTGACCGGTGTGCACCACCGGCCCAGCCACGGTTTTCGCATAGGGAGGTTTATGTGCCTGTATAAATGAAGTCCGCGCGGGATGTAGATTGCAAGCATAGTCAGTCCAGGGGCACGGAGGGAGTCGGAGCACCTCTTCATCCTCAGTGCGCCCCCTTTGCTGAGGCGAATTCTCTAGCAGTGCAGGCTGACGTTGCAGCAGAGCTAGGACGCCCGCTGCTCAGGAGTCGAGCTGTGGTTCTGTCTCGTGCTCCTCGGCCACCTTGGTGCCCTGGCAGCCCCTGTGCCCCGTCACTGCCGCGGAGGCGGCCGGGCCTGGAGATGTACCCGTCCCTGGAGCCAGCTGTGAGCTCTGTCACGTTGGAACCACGTGGGTGAGGAGCGGAGACGGATGCCAGCAGATCCGTGGCACTGGGACGCCAGGTCGCTGCGGGAGTACCTCGCCCTGTGTCCCGACAGAAGGGGCCTCTGGCTGCTTGGCGCGGGCACAGAACTGGGTGGGCGGGCTTGGGCTTTCGAAGGCTTGAGGCAGCCTCGCTAGGAATCCCGGCTCCCGGAAGGGTGGGTGAGGGTGCCTTGCTCAAAGCCTGGAGGCCTGGCAGAGTCGCGGCCCCTAGTCCCTGTGCTGGCGAGGGGGAGTTATGGGAACCATCGCAGCCTCTGTGGGAAGCCCTTGGGCGTGGGTGGTGGTGGCTGAAAGCCGGAGTTCTCGTCCTGGCCGTTGTGCCCCTCGGCCTCCTGGAGCAGACGAGGGTGACCGATACTGAGCTCTCCGCAGGCCGAGGAGGCTGGAGCCTGCGCCCCAGAGAACCGCAGGATAGTGATGTCTGAGGAGTGGGCAGAGGAGGCTGTGAACTTCCGGGCAGGGCAGGGTGCGGCGCGGCGCCTGTGGCTCGGCCGCAGTCCTTGCGCCTCAGAGCGGGGGAGGACAGCCAGGGACAGCACAGGAGCGCGGGACGCCCCCAGAACAGGCACATCCCTGGGGACAGGAAGTGGATGGCGCTGCTGGACCGGGGGCGGCAGTGTGGACCGCGAAGCGCGGCGGGCGAAGAGTGTCACCGCGGGTGACAGAAACACCAGGAGCGCGACAGCAGCGGGCGGTCCGCAACACCGAGAAAGCCCCGAGTGCCACCCAGTCACACGCCTTCAAATAGTGCGTCGGCACATCTGCAGCGTGTTCATTTTAGCAGCCCTGCCAGAGAAAGCGCGGCCCGCTGTGGACGGGAGGCCACCCCGCGCAGGGAGAGCAGTTCCGCCTCCGCGCCGCTCGGGCAGGGGGCCGGCTCCCTGGGGCCGGGGCCGGGCTGCCGCGTGCCACCAGGTGGCGCCAGCCGCGGCCCCGCGGGAGCTCGGCGTGTGCTGGCGCGGGCGCCAGGACCGCGTCTCCGGGGGTCCGTCCCTGGTTTTCTGACAGAAGATTACGGGATGTGCAGAGTGTGAGCAGAGCACGCGTGCGGGATGCAGCCCTGAGGCGGTGGCTCCTTTGGGCAGGGGAAGGGAGTGATGCGGGAGGTGCAGAGCGGCTCCTGTCGGGCCTGCCGGACTTGGTTTTTAACCCGGGTGAGGACATGCGCTTCTGTGCCTCTGCTGCCGGCTGCAGTCCAGTGGGAGCCACAGGTGCACAGCTGTCATTCCAGCCCTCGGTAGGCTGAGGCAGGACAGTCCCCATGAGGCCAGCCTGAACTATATGGCAAGGTCTTCCAAAAACAACAAAAGTATTCTCCGAGTTGATTTAAAACAATAAAAGCTAACAGGTGAAATTAATTTTAACAGTATGTCATATTTAGATCTGGGATGTGGTCCAGTGGTAGAATGCTTGCCGGGCATGCCCTAGTTCAGTCCCCTGCACAGTGGAAAAAAGCCACACCCAATAGTAATAATAAGCCGGGCTCAGTGGTGTACGCCTGTAATCCTGGCACTTGGGAGGCTGAGGCAGGAGGATCGTTTAGAGTTCGAGGCCAGCCTGGGCTACAAAGTGAGCTCAAGGCCAGCCTAAACTGGTAAGTGAGACTGTGTCTCAAAAAAAAAAAAAAAAAAAAAAAGTAATAATATATCTTAACCCAGTATACCCAAATATCATCAGCATGTGATTAATAAAAAAGCCTGTTCTTGCAGGCAGGGGTATAGAGCTCAGTGGCAGAGTACTTGCCTGGTGTGCACAGGCCTGGGTTTGATCTCCTCACCGCAAAACACACGTGTACGCACGCGCACAACCAGGCACACACGGGCTTCCCTTTCTGGTGGGGGTGCATCTCCCCTTGGTGGCTGTGAGTGGCGGCTCAGCAGGAGACAACTCAGCTGTCCGCCGCTCCCCTCAGTGTGAGAAATTCCTCAGCTGAGGAAATAACGTGATCATGACCTTCCCTGGGGAGCGCCTGTTACACCAACTCGGTGTAGAGCACACAAGGAAGCCAGCTTCTCGGGGGCCCTGGAGAGTGCGGGGATGCCCGCCCCAAGCAGGATGCTCAGTCCTGCCCTCCCCTCCCCCCACGTTAAATCACTAGCCCCGAGGGCTGCCACTGCAGGGGCAGTGGGCTCTGCCTGCTGGGAGGGGCCAAGGAGGCTGCTAAGTGCGTGAGGATGCTGGGGTGTGGGTGTGTCGGCCGGGGACGGAGGGGCCACCAGACACCGGCTGTGCTCAGTAAACATGGGGCTTTCTGATAAGAAAGGTGGCCCTGAGATCTCTGCCTGCTGGGCCGGGCCCCCAGCAGTGACTGGGATTTGCTCAGTGGCCCCGGGACTACGGAGAGCGCTGCAGGGAGCTGTGGGCTGCTCCAGGCCTCCTGTGTGCTGGGGCGGGGCGGGGGAGCCTGGGCACCCCAGCCAAGGACCAAGCCCGCCCTCGCCTGTTGTCACCCTCCAGGTGTGGATGTGGAGGCCGCCAAGCGGGCCGAGGAGGAGCTGCTACTTCACGACACGCGGTGCTGGCTGAACGGGGGCGCCATGCCCGAGGCCCGGCACCCGCGCACGGGGGCCTCCGCCCTGCACGTGGCCGCCGCCAAGGGCTACATCGAGGTGATGAGGTGAGCGCCCTGTGTTCCTCCGCGCCGGGCCTCGTTGTTCCTTTGCAGCGTGCGGCCGGGGCTCTGCGGCTCCCTGCAGCCCGCCTCGGGCTGGCGACCCCACGCGCTCGCTGTGCCATGGACAGTGGATCTCTCTCGTTGTAGACAGTGTGAAACATTCTGTAACTGATGGGCTTCCTCTTGTTGGTTTGCAGTGCTGCGGATTGAACCTAGGGCCTTCACTGAGCTGCATCCCCAGCCCTGTTGGTTTATTTTTTTGCTTTTTTGAGATAGAATCTTTACTACGTAATTTCAGCTGGCACTGGACTCACTCTGTAGCCGAAGTTGGCGTCAAACTTGTAGTAATCCTCCTGATTACTGATTCAGCCTCCTGCATACTGGGATTACAGGCATACTCCCCATGTGTGCTTTTATTTTTTATTTTGAGATAGGATCTCACTGAGTTGCTCAGGCTTGGCTTGAATTTTTGATCCTCCTGCCTCAGCCTCCCAGAGTGCTGGGCTTAGCAGGTGTGCAGCACCATGCCTTGCTCCATGCGTTTTCTTCTTTGGCCTGTGGATTGTTAGGAGTGTGTCCATGATTTCCAAGTATGTGGGATTTTCTAGTTATTCCATTACCAATTCTCTGGTTTAGTTGTGGTTTAGTCAGAAAATAGAGCCAAGTGATTTCAGCTTTTTCAGCCTGTGGCGGTTTTCTGCATGCCCCGCGTGTGTGCTGAGAAGGGACAGTGCCTGGCCACTGTTGTCCCCACCTCTAGTGGCTAGTGCTGCTGTCGTGCTGTCCAAACTTTGTGGATCCCAGCAGCGTCTGCCCGCTGGTCCTGCTCGGTTCCGGGAGGCACCTGTCACCGTTCTTGCTGTGACGGTGGAGTCGGCCTAATTCTCTGGTACTTTTTATTTTACATACTTGAAGTCTGGATTGTTTGGAAGAGATGTGTTTTAAGGTATCGCAGTGTGTACTCCTTTCCCATTATCCTCAGCACCATCTGGGGGCTTCCTCTGGCCCTCCTCGGCGGCTGTCCCCTTCCCGGGGTCACGACTGTCTCTCTCCTGCCCCCACATCGATCCCAGTCGGCAGAACGTGGGGAGGAGGAGGGGGCAAATGCCTGTCTTGTTTTTTCCTGTTGCCACGCAGGGAGTAGTTGAACCTGGGGCCTTGCGCCTGCTGAGCAAACCCTCTGAGGCTGAGCTGCATCCCCAGCCCTTGTAACATTTTATTTTGATACAGGTCTTACTAAGTTGTTAGGCTAGCTTAGAACGTTTGATCCTCCTGCCTCAGCCTCCCAAGTAGCTGGGGTGACAGGTGTGTGCCAGCACACACATCTTGTCTAACCCTTGAACAGTGTCGGAAGTGGTGCGTCTCACTTCATGCAGGGGTCTCCTTTACTAGACAGATGCATGTCACATGTGAGGGTGCTAGGAGCGTCCACCTTAGCCGAGTGACCATGTGTCCACCTGAAAACTGTACGTGGTTACTAAAGGGAGAACGAGTTGATGTTTGTGGGCAGCCTTGTTCTCCGTCACGGAACTGAATGTCAGATCTGGAAATGGCCTCTGAGGGTGCGGCTCCGTGCCAGCACAGTCCAGTGTGTGAGCCCCTGCGTTGAGCCCAGCACTGGAGGAAGGAACTCCTTTCTTTGTGGTTTCATTGCTGCCTAGGAGCTGAGCTGGGTCGGGAACACAGGCATGACGAGGCGGGGCTGGTGTGAGAGGCGGTCAGCGCAGAGCGGGGAGGGGAGGAGGTGACTGAGGAGCGGTTGCCTGCTGCTCCCCGGCCAGAGGGGACAGGGCGACCCTGAGAAGCTCGGAAGCCTCCCTGGCTGGAGCAGAGGCGGAGGGAGGTCAGCGTGGCACAGCTCCTTGGTGCGGAGAAGCATCACAGCCAGCCACGCGGCCGCTCTGCGCCGCCCTGGCTCTCCAAGGACGGGTGCACTTGCCCAGGCTGTTTGTGAAGTTCCCTGGACTCTTAGTTTGGCACTGGGGTGGAACCCAGGGCCTTCACACCGAGCTACACACCCGGCCCTTCTTTTCCTGTTTGCTAAGTTGCCTACTGGGCTCACACTTGTGATCCTTCTGCCTCGGCTTCCTAGAGTGGTAGGATTACAGTCTGTGCCACAATGCCTGGCGGTTCTGTGGATCTGTAGCCCCGCCTTTGCCCAGGCTGAGTGGCCTGTGGCCGTCTTCTGGTAGACACTGGCCAAGCCAGGGCTTCTCAGCCTCTGCATCACTGACACCTGGGGTCAGGTCATTCTGAGGTCGGGGAGCCTGTGCGCAGTTGAGCCTCATTCCTGGCTGCCACCCCCAAGTTAGCCAGAGACGGCGCTGGTGTCCTGGGCAGGGGCAGCACCACACTCCTGGGAGCCGCCTCCTTTGGGGTCTCATTGTCCTCGTAGGCCTGGGGCTGGCGGGGCAGCCTCCTTCAGCCCACCCCGGGATGGAAGGCCCTGTGGGTGGGAGGACCCAGGTCCTGAAGCCCCCCTGCCAGGATTGACTCAGCTGCTGGTCCCGGAAGGGTTGGAGGCTGCCGGGGCCTCGGGGTCCCTGGGGAGAGACCGGCACGGGCCCTTACCAGGGGCCCTGGAGCGTCTGCCTGTGTAACAGCGGGTGCTGCCGGAACCAGCTTTGGCCCCGAGGCCCTTCTTTGGGCCCTGACCCTGTCTCCCCGGCCTCAGGCTGCTACTGCAGGCTGGCTATGACCCCGAGCTCCGGGATGGAGATGGCTGGACGCCCCTGCACGCGGCCGCGCACTGGGGTGTGGAGGACGCGTGTCGCCTGCTGGCCGAGCACGGCGGGGGCATGGACTCACTGACCCACGCGGTAAGGCTGGGCCTGGGCGCGGAGGGCGGGCGGGCCCTGGGCGCCTGTCACCCACTCCTCCTCCCCACCCAGGGGCAGCGTCCCTGTGACCTGGCGGATGAAGAGGTGCTGAGCCTGTTGGAGGAACTGGCTCAGAAGCAGGAGGACGTGAGTCTGGCGGGGAGGAGGACATGCGTCCCGACACCTTCTGCCCCTGGATGCAGCCCAGGGGAGGGCCCAGCCGGGCCGGCGGGCCGTGGCGCCTGGGGCACAGCGCTTCCCATTTGGTGCTGAGCCCGAGTGCTGTCCGCCTGGACTCGAGCTGGGCTTTTCGCCCTGACGTCCCCCAGGGAGGCTGTTCTGGGGGACAGAGTGCAGGGCTGGAGGCACGGCTCCCGCTGGGTTGGAGTCTCCGTGCTTGGCAAGGTGGCCCGGGTGTCACCGGAGCCAGCCTGGGCGGGGGAGAACTCCCCTGGGGACCTGTGTCCCACAGCAGTTCTCTGGAAGGGGCAGGGTGCGTGCCTTTCTGTGGGCCTACTTGAGTCCTCTGGGCCGGGGATCCTGGGTGTGCTGCGCAGGAGGGAGGGGCAGACCTCGGTGACCTGCGGGTGGGAAGGCCTTGGGAAGACCTATCCCCTGTGGGGCCTCGGACAGCGCCCGGCTCCCTGCGGGAGGCCCAGGCAGCACAGCCGTGCGTGGCAGCACCACGTGGGAGGGGACCCGGGACCCCAGAGGTGTGTGCAGCAGCCTCTTCCCTCCTCACAGCTTCGCAACCAAAAGGAAGCCACACAGAGCAGAGGCCAAGAGCCCCAGGTGCCGGCCAGCAGCAAGCACAGGCGGTAGGAAGGAAGAGCCTGGCGGGGTGGACGGGCGGAGCTCCCCGGCGCAGACGTCGCGGACACCAACACCTGCTCCCCCTGCAGGAGCTCCGTGTGCCGCCTGAGCAGCCGCGAGAAGATCTCCCTGCAGGACCTGTCCAAGGAGCGCAGGCCTGGAGGGGCAGGGAGGCCGCCCATCCGGGACGAGGAGGAGGGGGACGAGGGCCGTCCCGGTAGGGGCCAGGGAGGCAACGAGTGATCTGAGGGAGCAGGCCGGGCTGGACCCCCAGGTCTTTGGGAGGGGGCGGGCCTTCCTGTCCTCAGGGACAGCTGGCACATTGCGCGACCTCCCCTTGTCCCTACAGAGCCGGCCCCTGCAGAGCCCAGAGCCCTCAATGGTGTGTCCTCTCCGCCACGTGCCAGTCCTCAGAGCCCTGTGGTGAGTCTGTCCCTGCAGGGCAGTGGGGCCGAGGCGGGCCAGGGATGTGGAAGCCTGTTGCTTCCCCGGCTTGGTCAGTGGAAACCTGGCTCGCTGGCCTCCTGGACAGCCCCGCCTCTCCGGGGCTGGTGGCAGCTGCCATGGCCCTGTACCTTTGGGGAGGGCCCTGTGGGCTCTGAGGGGATGGGTGCTTCTCGGTGACGGAGACCTTCGTCCCTTCCAGCTGCCCAGCGCCGCCCCCTCCTCCCAGCGCTTTGGCCTCCAGAAGACCAGGAGCTCTGGGGCCTTGGGTCCTACAGATAGGCGGGGGGCCGAGGCGGCCGCCGGGCTGGGGCTGCAGCGCTCGGCCTCCTCGTCCTGGCTAGAAGGGACCGCGGCTCAGGTGGGTGGCCTGCGATGGCGGGGCCAGGCGCTTGTCCCGACGAGGAGAACACCCGCCTTCTCTCTCCACAGGCCAGGGAGCCCCGTCTTGCCAGAATTACCCCCACGCCCTCCCGGAAGGCGCCGGAGCCCTCTCCCCTGTGAGTCCCGGGGTGGACGGCAGGGCTGGGTCCTGCTCCTGCCCCCGACTCACTGCCTCAGTTTCCATCTGCTGTGTCACGGAAAAGCTCACATGGAACTTCCAGGCCCTGGTGATCTGGCCTCGTCCCCCGTTGCGTCCCTGTCCCCCTCCCTGACTCCCCTGGGCCTCCCCCGGGGCCCCCCCACCGAGACCACTGCAGCCCCGTCCCGGAGTCCAGCGTGTGCAGCCTCTGGCCCGTCCTGCTCCCTCTCGGATCCCAAGTGCTGGGTCCTTCCCTGCGCACGTGCCGTTAGGGCTGTGCTCCTCATGCTCTTCTCTGCTGCCGGACCCGGGCCTGGGTTCCGGGCGGGTCTCCGGTGTCTGGGCTCTGCTTCCCAAGTGAACCCATTTGACAGGGCTGAGGTTGCCAGGCCCCCTCCCGCCTTAGGTGACGCTACTCCTGCCCCAGCAGGGAGCCGGGACCCCCCGTGAAGCCGCATGTGCCCCCAGCCTCTGCCCCAGCCCCAGTGGACTCCCGCGACCGCAGGAGGTGAGGAGGCCAGGAGGAGGAGCTGTCCGCAGCGGGGAGGCATCCACCTTGCCACGAGTCCCTGGGCCCCTGAGGGAGGGTGTCTGCAGGGGCAGCGGGCCGGAACCCCAGACCCTCCTTGGCCAATGTCCTTCCTTCAGGTCCTACCAGATGCCTGTGCGGGATGAGGAGTCCGAATCCCAGCGGAAAGCACGCTCCCGCCTCATGCGCCAGTCTCGGAGGTCCACACAGGTGTGGGTGGGTGGGCGCTGGACCCCGGGTCGGAGGGAGGAGGCTGGGACTGGACTCGAGTCCTGACAGAGGCGGGCGCTGTCCTTGTCTCCTCCACCTGGCAGGGTGTGACTCTGACGGACTTGAAAGAAGCGGAGAAGGTGGCGGGAAAGTCTGCTGAGGTGGAGAGGGCGTCCCTGCGGGGCCTGGTGAGCCGGGGCAGGTGGCGGGCAGCAGGTGGTGCGGGGCGCCTGGGACTGACCCGACCTCCTCCCTGGCAGGACCCTTCCCAGAGGCCCAGAGTCCCGGGAGTGGAGCACTCCGAGGGCCCTGCACAGAGAGGTGAGCTTTGCTCCGGGAAGCACCCCTCCTGCGTCCTGGGGTATAGGCCCTGGGCACCCCACCCTGCGAAAGGGCTCCCATGGGTGCCCAGGCTGATGGCGCCTCACCCCCAGCAGAGGCGCCCGATGGCCAGGGCCAGGGACCACAGACTGTCAGGGAGCCCCGCAAAGCCGGCAGGGAGCGGCGGGGGCCTGCGGAGGTGAGCAGGCCTGATGGTCGGGCTGGGGGCGGCCGGCCTGGGTCCTGGGGACGCCGTCCTGGGGCTGAAAGCCCTCTCCCTTCCGCCTTGGCAGGGGGAGGAGGCAGAGCCCGTGGACCGCAGCCCGGAGTGCAGGTAGGGGGAGGGAGCGTGGGCCCCGGGGCAGGGCCGGGACCCACCGACCCGGACCCCTCCCAGCGGCCTCTCTGCTCGGCAGCCCTGCCGACGGTGGCCTGCCAGCCCGGAGGCTGCGCGCACAGCAGGACCTGAGCCCAGAGCCCGAGCTGCCCCCGGAGGAGCCGGACGGGGGCTTCAGGAAGGTGCGGGACCCCCACCGGCCGGGGTGGTGGCAAGGCCTCCTCAGGGACGGGCTCCCCGCGCCTGACCCTGCCCTCTCTTGTGCCCTCAGCTGTACTCGGAGCTGCGCAGGGAGAATGAGCGGCTTCGCGAGGCCCTGACGGAGACTACGCTGCGGCTGGCGCAGCTCAAGGTGGAGCTGGAGCGGGCCACGCAGGTGAGGCGCCCAGGCCGGGAGCTGCGGGCCGGCGCCCCGGGGTGAGGGGGCGGGGCCGGC